>NW_028324314.1:9570000-9895000 GCF_058129835.1 Hydra viridissima
ACACTAGCATGCTTTATTCATGTATGACATGCTACATAATCGATAATTGGAGAGTGTCTTTACTTTACTTTCTATAGTCAAAGTTATACAAACATAAAAATACCACTGGATGAAATAAAACTTAATTTTCTGAACTACACTGTTTCAGAAGATTTAAAGGTTCTTCTGCTGATGGTTGGAAAGCAATCAGCAGCTTTAAAGCACCCTAGTCCGTTTTGTAAAACAGTATTACTAAATATGCTAAGAGCTGAATCATATTCTCTAATTTATTTGTGTAAGTTGTACAACAAACGGATGGCTGCTGGGGGAAACATTAGAAAAACTAAAAAAAAATTTTGGCTAGCCAAAGCACTCCTTCCCCTTCAATGTTGGATGATGAAGATGATGACAACTTTGATTTCACTGAACAACTGAGGAAGAAAGTGTTTGGTGCAGGTTACATTAATCCTGG
Source organism: Hydra viridissima (assembly GCF_058129835.1). Lineage (NCBI taxonomy): Eukaryota > Metazoa > Cnidaria > Hydrozoa > Anthoathecata > Hydridae > Hydra > Hydra viridissima. The sequence continues at coordinate 9,570,452 of NW_028324314.1, forward strand.
CGAAACAAGCACCAGGAAAGCCATTTCTACTGAAATTGAGAGGTATTTGAATTAAAACCAGTTCCACCAAATACAAATGTACTGAAATTCTGGAAACAAAACCAGTATATTTACCCAATAAGTCAAGCCTGGCCAGAAAGAACCTCTGTATACCTGCTGCACCATAAACATCTGAAAGAGTTTTCTCAACAGCAGGGAATATATACAGCTCTAAAAGAACAAATCTTTCAACCTTAAAGGTTGAGTTGGTATATATGAAAGAAAACACTAAGCAACTCAGTAAAATTTAAGACATTGTGTGGCCAGAAAATGAATTTGGAAAATGATTTACTTTCAGTGTGATTTTTATTTTTTTTATTTCTTAACAAGGAAATCATTTCTTTTTATTGTATATTTGAATATTATAAACAAATAAAAATGAATCTTATTTCAAAAGCATTTTTTATTCTGAATCCGTATAAATCCGTAAAAATAATATCGGTTCAGATTCCAATTTGAAAAAAAATTTTTGAATTGCAATCCGATCCGAAAGTATCGAATCGAATTGCAGTCCGAAAAAGTAATCCGAAAAAATAATCCGAAAAAATTTTAACGAATTTTTTTCCGATACATTATTTTCGGATCAAATCAATCCTTAAGTAATTTGAACCGTTTAGCATTGAAAATTCGGTGCACAATCCGCAAACCGATAAACAGTAACGGATCGGCGGTCTCTAGTTCCACTGTTATCATATATCAAAAATAAAAAAAATTAAATTTTTTTTTATTAAAATAGAATTACAAACAATAAACGAACATAATTCAAACATAACTCAACGCCTTTAATGCGTGTTTTTTATGTGTCTACAGTGTCGTGTAATGTGTAATACAGTGTTATTCTATCCCTTGGATTTTGTAAAGGAAAAGAAGATAAAGCAACATTTTGATTTGAACACAGAAAATTATTTGCTTTTCCATTTCATTTTTTCAACGAACAGTATATAAAGATTGGGTTCACCACATTTATGATATGCAAGTTCTTGAAGGAGCAAAAATTTAACGAAAAATTCACGTTTGATTTAAACAGTTTCAGATTTTTGAAACGAGTAAAATTTCCGAAATATTTCTTGTATTACAAATTTTAAAATGCAGAGTTCAAAAAATATTTTCCAATCTGATCATGAAATAATTATTTATAAAATACGTTAAAAAAAAAAAAAAAACAAAAAAAAAAAAAAAAAAAGACTAAAGAAATTAAAAAGAAATAAAAAAAAATTACAAAAACAACGAAAAATAAAATCACAAAAACTTTATACATCTTTTAAATAAAACTGTTGATAAAAAATTTCAACTTGAAAAAAAAAACAAAAGTAATTTAATGTCACGTGTTAGAAACAACCATTTTCCAAAACAAATAAATGTGCTTCAGTAAAAGTTCTTCACTAATAAACTCAACAGCACCTGTGATCTCTTTCTCCTGCTGATCATAATAGAGTTGAAGAGCCTCGGTTAACCTTCCAGGAGAATAAAACATAAAACTTAGAAAATGTTAATTTAATAGCTTTTTTTAAAAAATCTTAAGGTTCCAAATTTTTTTAGCACTACTTTTTTTGTTTTATTTAAATTTTCTCTTTAAATTTTGCGAAGTTTTAGATTTAGGGAGTTTACATCGAAAACTTTGTCTTTAAGCTGTGTAAAGTAACAAATATAAAACGGGTGAAAAAGTGATCATACGGTATAACTACAGCTTACTTTAAAGAATCATCAGATTCACTTCTTAATGGTAGCTCTAAAACAATATATTCAGTGATAAGCTTTGTCAACTCATTCGTATCGTTATGGTGCAGATCTTTTTCCATTCTTTCAACCACGTTTTTGTCCAGGTCCTCGGACATAAAACATTCTTTTAGATGAAACGGAATCTAAGAAATGAAAATAAAATGTTATCAAATCAAAAGAAATCAGCACTACTGAAAAAATAGAATAAAAAAATCGTATACCTGGTTACTTGCATATATTCGCCGTGCTCGCTCAACAGTAAGCATGAGCCAGACCGAGTACAAGTGCGTCAGCCGGATAAAATCGTGCATCTTAAAAATCATGAAAATAAGATCATAGTCTTATCTAAAATTTAGCAAAATATTAACTAAATATTCTGGAGAAACACGAAAATCAACCTTTCCGCTGACTAGGCATTCTTGCTCATTCATTCGAAGAATATTTGTTAAATAGTCTCTGAAGAACATGTTTGGATCACCTCCAGTAGATATCAATATACCAATGGCCGTTTCAACAGCACGCAAAGCAACAGATACATCTGCAACGTCAAGCATTTCAGCCAACATCCTCGTTTGGTCCGGAGAGGGAATATCAGTCTATTCCAAAAAAATTAAAATACTTATAAAATAGCTGCGAAGTTTGACAAAGAAAAGGGAAGCAAATAGCAAATGACTTTACTGAACATTAAAATTGAACAAATATATTCTTTTTTGCGGGGGTTTCTATAAAACCAGTAAATTTACTTCTAATGGACGATTCGTAAAAATAGTGATTGGTTGAAGGTGGAGAAAGTATGAAAACATTTTAAAGAATGTAAAAAGATAACTTTATACTCAAGATACAATCTCCAAGCTATGTTTCAATAGGCATGAGTCAATTATCCGGACTCTAATCTCCGTGATAAGGTCCAAGAGGGTGTCATTGAAGGTGACGCATAGATTTAAGATTGCAAAGACATCCCCTTCAATAGTTTTTTTTTTAAGATTGAAATACAAAATAATGTCCATAGACAATAATATCAATGTCCATAGACGATGTGTTGTACACAGAGAAATTTTGCAGTAGAAACTTGGCACCACTTTTTTTTTATATTTATTTAGTAACAGATTTCGGCTGTCTAGTTCTTATTTTAAACTATTTATAAACTTTATTCAAACCTTGATTAAATTTTTGTTTATACACGCCTAAACAGATTTGATTAAATTTAAAACTGTTGATCAAGCTGGCCTTGGTATTAAACTTATTTTCTTTAACAAAAATCTTTTACTGTGTGAGCTATATGGGAAGAAGGAGCTAGAACTTGTTGAAACTGCTGACATTCGTTTCGATTAATTAGCATGTCTACTGGTGGAACCATTCAGTTCTCTTGCGTCTCTATATAGTTGTGCTATCAAGCGTTTCAGGCATGGCTAGAACCTAATCCAGACAACAACCAGGTGGAGTTGTGACACATTTCCAATTAGCTGGTCTTTTAAACAATGATTGTGCTATTTCAGCCAATACTGTGCATGCTTTTGCCAAAACTAGAATATATTTCTTCAAGGCTAAGATTTTTTAGGAGTAATTTTTAAAAATAAATATGCACTATATCACATTTTATTTAAACTGAGTTGTTTCTTTGTCCTGAAATTTTTTAAGTAAAATTTAATTAACACATCGACAAAATCGAGACAATCTTGTACAATGCAAGAAAAGGAAACAATATGAGGTTAACTAGTTTGCGTTGCAATCGGGTGCGACTTCGTCATGCTAAGGCGGTTTCGTGTAACGTCTAGCCTGCAATCTCCTAAATAAAATTTTTTAGGTTTTCAAGTAATGAAGCCGTAAAGCATTAAAGTGTTGATTTTTTCAAGAAATGAGACTTTCTAAATTGTTTTCAATGTTTTATCTATTACTTTATCTTTAATTATCTGGTAACTACATATCAAGTGTCCAGTATATTTGTGGTTACTTTATTGTATTGATGATTTTTTTTACTTGCTAAAGCTTTTAATTTTAAATATTTTCAGGAAAAAAAAACTTGTTTTCGTCGATTCCAATGTTTTTATTTCAATTTATTCTTTTTGATTTTTAATTGAACATGTTTCTGTACACTTTACGCATATTATACATGTAATTTTCTGATATTCTATTAAGTCTTTTTTAATGAATTGAAATATTGCATTTTTTTGCAGTCAAACAGCAGTGTTTAATGTGCATTATAGCTTATTTCTCAAATTTTTATAGGGTTTGACGACATTTCCATTGGATTTCATTTACTGATCTCCTTCCACGATAGCATTTCGTAGATAAGAAAAACTCTTTTTTAATCAAAAAAAGATTTTTTAATTTATGTTGCTTGATAAAATGCACCATGCGTTTGTATAGTATTTATAGACCGATTTAAATGCGATGAGATTTACAAAAAACTGAAAGATTCCATGGAGAAACTATAAAGACAGCACAAGTAAATTCAATTTAATATTCGACCACAATAAAAATCCACGAATCATGTCTAATCTGTGGAAAAAACTCATGAAATTTTTGGTATTTCAATTGGTAAAAGTACACCATGGGAAACCCATGGGTTAAGGTTTTTCAATAGGAAACTCATGGAAAAGTAATGACCCATTGTGTTCCAAATGTAAATTCAAATACCATGGATTATTTCCATGGGTTTTCATAGAAATAATCCCTAAGGATAGTAAATGTGAATATAAGTTAGTCAGCTGTATTTCTGCATAATTTTGAATTTTTCGAATTCCAAATAAATTTATGCCTACACTTAGACTGATCCATGAAAAATATCGTTGCAAAAAGAACATTATTGCGCGTCTGATAAATGCAAAACAGTTTCCATTAAACAAAAAACAGCAAACAATATATAGAAACAGCAAACAATATATAGAAACAGCAAACCTGACGAACAGAATGCTTCAACAAAGAGAAGTTCAAACTTTTGACGTCACCTCTGTAAACGAATTGCATAACTTCCCTATGAATCAATGCTTTTCCGAAAATAACATTCTCATAAAGACGTCTTTGAATTACTTCTAAGTTGTGTTCAATCTTAGGAGCTTTCCCAATCCCAAGAGAGTAATCACAATTTAAAAGAACTAGCGGAAGAAGATCGCGATTTCGTTCATAAGATATGACATCACTTTCTTTTAACTGCGATATTGGAACACGCTGAGCAACTTTGGTACTATTAATTGAGTGGCATTCCTCCAAAAACTCGTTTTGCTTAAAAGCTAGAAAATCGATCAACATACTGGCACACGAACCATGATCAGAGTTTGTGCTGATAAAAAATACCAACTTGCTGTTCTCGTCAAGTTTTATCAAAGGGAGAGTTGGTTGTAAACGTTTCTCCCTCTCTAACAAACAAAAATGAGGTAGAACCTAAACTCCTCGAAAATAAACTCGAGAAATGATTAAAAAAAAATAATCATGAAAAGTATTTTAAAAATATAATAAAAACAAAAGGTACCCCAAAATAAATTGGTAAAACCAAGTACTTTTTTTTCATACTACAGAAAAAGTAAGTGTAGCTAACCTGTAAAAAGGATACGCGACTGATTCCATGTTTTAATAAAACATTTGAAGAGTTGGTCTGCTTTTTTTTTTAATTCTAAACCCAAAAACGCGACTAATAGTTTCTAATACGCGACTAATATTATAAAATAATTTTAAATAAAGATGCTGCAGAAAACTGTAGCAAAAAACTAAATCATAAAACACACCCCTGGGAATCTCTGATAAGAGTTGCTTAACAGATTTATCGACAGCAGTTTGCTTGTCTAATTTATAATTGAACTCGGCTTGTAAAAACTTTTGAAGCTCTAAGATCGCTGGCAAATCGTGTATCATTGAAAATACCCCTTCCTAAAAAGTTTCAATAAGTGCGATAAATGCAAACAGAAATCACCCAAAACATTTATCAAGCTAGTAAATAACACAGCAAACCTGTTCTAAAAATTTCGCAAGAATTGATATGTTGTTTTCACCCCCAGTAGCTACTCTAAATTGCACAGCAACCTTTAAACTTTCAACTGAAACTGGCTGTCTGTAGAACCAAAGCTGAGGACTCATAATTGTGATAGAAGACTGTTCGTTTTTTTGTTCTGCATCAAGTTCAAATATTTTCCGCATTATCGGCGAGTCATTTACACATCGGTCTGTTACCAAACACTTGTTAAACAAAAGCAATTCATCATCCAAAGACTGAAAAAGTAACAATTGCTCAATTTACATATTTTACTAAAAAACTAAATAAAAAAGCAAATGGTGAAAAAATCAGCTGTGATAAAAGCAATTGCATAAAAAATAACGAACGCGAAGAAAAGGCTGAATAAATTTCTGGTCAAATGCTTTTTCATATCGGTTCCTGCTATCTACACTTGTTAAATGCATTTTGAAGACATTGTCTATAAAAAAAAACAAAAAAAAAAACAAAAAGTGAAAATGTTTTAAGAAAGAAAACAAAACAATTCACAAAAATAAATCAAATATAAAAGACAAATAAAAAAATACCATTTTCATCACTTAAAAGCAAGTGTTTAAGTAAAATATGAACTGCGGTGTTAGTATCATCATTATTCTTTGCAATTCTATTCGATAAAAGTGTCAGATCCTTTTCAATGTGTTGTTCCAGAAACGTCTGCATTTCATTATCTTTAACCTCTGGATGCACCAGCTTTGTAACATCCTTTGTACAAATTATTGATGGTAAGATTTAAAATAGTTTAGATAACTCTCTTATTCTTTATCTTTATTCTTTTTTTTATTATCTTTATCTTTATTCGAGTTTTAGAAAAACAAATACCTTGACATAACCTGACAATGTTGCAACAAGCAACGAAAGATGCACTAATAGATTTTGAAAGGTGACAGATAGAGGTGTCAAATCACGCTGTGGAATTGCGAAGTTAGTACGTTCAGATGCTGCACCCAAACAATGACCAGGTTTTGTAGTGTCAACTCTTTAAATAAATCAAAGCAACAGATAAAACAAATGTTAGCATATAAAAAAGTCTAAGATTGACTTTTCTAGATAAGAACAAGTAGACAGCAGCTGAAAATTATGTTTTAAAGGATACCTATTAGAAATTACGGAATTCTGAGTCAGCAACGCATGATTTTCTCCACCAATCGGTGATTTACACTCAGGGCAGGAATAAGTTTGATTTGGGCGACCACACTGAAAAAATTTTTTTTTTAAGAAAGCTTATTTATTTTAAAAAAAATTTACTTTACCGTAAAGGAGAATAGTTAAAGCCAGCTCTTACATTTGTGATAACGTAAGGGTGACCTCGAGGACATGCTAAACAATACAAAGAAAATTTAAACAATAAAGTAATTATAACAATATACAGCAATATATAATGTAATATATAAAATAATATTATATGAATTATATTCGTCGAAAATTGTAGTTGTTTCATCAAACAGGTTTACCGTAAAAGAGAAAGGAATTGTTTGCATCACTACGATTAAGACCAAATACTTCTGATAAGTTATCACTTGGCATTGCAGGAAGAAACCAACCCTGACGGAACAACAAAGTTTCAAAATTTGCACAGTATTGTTGCCTTCAATATTTGAAATTATGCATCGTTTAAGGATTAAGAAAAGTACTAATAAGAATAAACTCTTTTTTACAAAAATTGTTACATATTATATGGTTCTTACATGAACATTTTGCGGACAAGTCGCCAACAACTTAAAAAGGCAAGTAGATGGATTGCCATCACTAACCACAACCCAAAAATGATACAAAATAGATGAGAGGTGTTCCAAAACAGAAAATGTTTTCATGACAGATAAACAGGTCTAAAAAAAATGATAAAAATGACCAAAACTTAAACAAAATAAATTAAGAGAACAGAAAAAACAAGTTTAATTACCTGCACTTTTAATATTTGTTGAATTCTTATAAGATTCTATAGAGAACAAAAAAAGAAACATTACAAAAAAAAAACTTCTTCAAACTATATGTAAATAAAACAGGTTAAAACTGCATTACAAATTTTAAACTGTTTACCACTGCAGGAATATTGGACACACCCTTGAAAATTGACAGCTGAAAAAATGAGTTACTTTCATTTTGCTGAAATAAAAAAATTATGTTAAATGTTAAAAAGGTGGAAGTGAATAAGGAACGAAAGAACAAGTGCATGTAGAGCCATTATCATCAACAATAAATCAAGTTTAACTGATAAGATGGATTATTAATTCATATGTGACACATGTGTATCAGAAGTACCTGTTCGAGTTGAATTATCCCAGATACATCTTCTTCTAAAACGTTTGCTACAAAACGATCGCGAACGTCTTTGTAATACTCTCCATAAACCAAAAACTTTTCATAACTGGTTATGTTGGTCTGAAAATGATGTTATGTACTATTTACAAATAAGAATAAAATCATACACAAAATTTTGTGTGGATAGTAAATAAACATCTCAAAAAAATTTGTTTACTGTTTTAGCATAAAGAGTAATTTTATACTTACAGTATCTTCGTCTTTAGTCAGAAGCCACTCCATTTCAGATTTCTTCACAATTTCTTTCAAGCTTTGAATTCCATTATTACGAACAATTTGTTTTAACAAATAAATATGAGCTTCACTATTTTTATTTTTCAGAATAAATTTTGCTAAAGTAGCAAAAAATTTATCAAGAGTAGAATTCAATCGTTGATCATCAGATTTTTTATCCGAAAGGAACCAAGTACACAATATCTGAGCTGATAGAGACAAAATTGCTCTTAATGCAGCAGTATGCTCAAGGAAAAAAATGTCAGTCAAAAACTCGCTGGGCTTGACTTCTTGAATTATGTTATATGCTTCAACCAATTCCTCTGAGATATGATTAAGAAGAGCAATACTAACTACAGTTTCTTTCTTCAGCAAAGAAAACTCCAGCTCCTTTTTATCCTTTAAAAAATAATAATAACATGAATAATTAAAAACTTTTTGGAGAACAATAATGGTTGCTAAAATCTTTGTATATAGTAATTATACAATAGCACAACTATTTAATATTTCATACTTTATTACCAGTAATATGTAGATATGAGAAAAAAAAACTCACCTCCATGCAATAAATAAAAAGATTTACAACTTCAAAAAGCTGACTTTGATCTGTATGTGCAAGTAACTTTGACATGTGTTGCTTTAGATAGCATTCAACTTCTCTGTAGCTCCTTTAAAACATATAAATATCAAAATTATCTGTTTTGCACCTTTAAATATTTATAACGTATCAAAGAAAGAGCTACTAAAACAATCATTTCAACATTTTTATCTTCAAAATGAAGTGTAAAAAAATCCTATAAAATCAGCAACATTTTAAAGTAATATTTTTAAAGAGAACTACCTTTGAATAAGCTGTTGAAGTAGAAATGAGCGAATGACAGGAGTTGAGTCTAGTGCGTAATCTGATATTGGAGAAAATGCTTTAGTGCAGTTGGTAGAAAAAACATAATCCAACATCTTTTTTACAACATCCTCACTAACTCGATTAAAATCTTTCCTTGCAAAGCAAAACTCAGTCACAATTTCAGCATAAAAAGAAATGCAACGTTTTTTGAATTCTTCTTTTTCAAAAATCATGTGTCTAAATTTTAAAGTAAAACTATTCTAATGGAATTTTTTAAAAAAACGCGATTCAAGCTCAGTTATGAATGGCACCAGTATTTTTAGAATGCATAGTTACAATTTATTTACTGCAAAAAGTAAAACTCAATGAGAAAAAACAGCAACTTGATGCTCTGTCTATCCTAAAACACAACTGTTAAAAAACTTTAAGATGAAAGCATACCTTCTCTCTAAGCTTTCTTGAAAGATATCTTTTTCATTAAAAGTAACATTACATTTTGGGCACGTTAAAGTTTCAAGAAGAATGCGATGCATACATAGATGATAATTAGCTCTGCAACATGGTAGTACAAAGGAAAACTCATTGCAACAAATCATACAATCTTCATCACTAAAGTAAAAAAAGAGGAGAAGTTTTATTAATTGTCATTATTATAAAAATGACTTAGACACACACAAAAAAAGAAAAAGTATTTTAAGGAAAAAATTATCCTGAATAATTAATTGCTACATACATGTTGTTAAAATTGATCATAAGAGATTCTTTTAAAAATCCTTCAATAATATTCCATGCTTCTACAGTCAGCATATCATTTGACAGGGTCTCTAATTTCTAATTTTTGTGCCAAAAATAAATATTTATACTTTACTATTGACAAAAAAATTTATTTGACAAAAATTTATATAACAAATACTTTAAAGAGAACAAAACATTTAATGACTGAAAAAAGTAGAAAAAAGCTCCTAACATCTTTTTAAACAGTTTCTAAATAAATTTTAAAAAAACAACCTTCCACATTGAACTCAATAACACAACTTGGTGATTGCAAAAACAGGTTGAAGATTGAAAAACAAGATCAGCAAACTTTTGACAAACTCGAAGCTTACACCATTTTAGTCTAAACATGAAAAAAAACATTTATACTTTTATATACTTTTTGATGTTTTTGATTATATTTATGTGATTTTATTTTTTGATTATATTTTTTCTCAACAGCTGTTTAATTCCAAATTTAAAAAAAAAAAAAACAGAAAAATTAAGAACATCCTTGAAATTAAATGAGTAAGCTGCATGTGCCTTTTGTGGATTAAGTTTGTTTGAGCATGAAAAGCATATAAGTGCACAAATTTATCATGATAGAAATATATAGAACTCTGTTATAACTTTAATATATCATACTGTGATTGGTTTATGATTTGTTTTGCTACAGCATTGCAACTGCTCTTCATTGCAGATTCAACAACATTAACAACCCAAACTTTTCCTTTTCTTATTTCTTCAATAACACCAGGACAGAAGGGTTTAGAAGCAATATCATATAGCAATCTATCCATAACCAACACATCTATATCCTTTGAAAAAAACTCAAGGAATTATACAAGGAAGAAAAAAACAAAAAAAAAACAAAAAAAACAACAACACCTATTACAAATACAAAAAAATTCAAAACCAACCAAACAAATAACTTACAAATAGAGCTTTTTCAACTTGAAGATTTTCTCCGACTTCTGGATAGTTTATAAGCATAAATGCAATATTTTCAAGTCTCTCTTGAAATACTTTGGTGCTTAGAACAATGTGCATAACAATTATATCGCATTTAGCTTTTTTAATTGTGTTTAGTTTTATAATTTTAAGTTCTTTAAATTGTTTATCTCTCACAGCAACAATAGATTTTGCAAAAGAAATTAAAGCAAATGCTAAGATCTAAAAGAATTTAAATGAACATTAAATTTGTCACCAACAAGCTTCTGAAAAAATAAAAAGTATATAATAAAATTTAAAAATATTAATAATTACTTTGTAAGAACTTTGGCCTTGATGAGGACTTTGACATTGATCAGAAAATCTTAAACGCACCAAGTCATAAATATAATCATCAACACATTGGGTCGGCAAACTGATAATTAGGTTTCCCATTGGTAAAGATGCTACTATGTCATAAATTTGCTTGTAGTCATGTGCTTCATGGGTTGCATCTTGTAAATAAAAATTATCAAAACAGTTTTTCATAATCTAATAAACATTTTGATTACATTTTGATAACATTCAATCAATTGCAATGACATATAATAGAAAATTGCCAATATTAAAAGTCTGATATGTATATATATCCATTAGGCTAGTAGCTTTTTGACTTTTTTCCAGAAAATATGACGCCATAGCCCTACACTATGAGAAAAAAGTTGAAATAAGGAAGTATATCTTTATTTTTGGTTTTAATTTCAAAAATATCACCCACCAAAAAATATAAGATTTGTTGTTTGTGTAATAATGTTATTGAAAGTGAAGCAACATGATATGTAATAAATATTTCTGAATATAAAGCGTAGATTAAGGCTCTCAGGAGTTTTCCCATGCAAAGATTGCATAACATGTATGGCCATAAAGATTGTAAAACATGTATGATTCAAATTTGAAAAAGCGAATTTAATTTTCTGATCCAGATTTGAAAAAGCAATTTTATGTGGTTGAATGGCTTTTTCAAATCTGGTAAGATTGCATCATTGGAGAATTACTGCAAAATACCTTTGAAAAGTGCTATCTATGCCAGATACCATTATCTTGCAAAAAACGAGGTGTCACAAAAGTGGATTTAAAATGATTGCGGAAGAATTAGAGTCTTTGAGGATCAAAAAATTAAATTTCCCTGTCATAAAATTGAAGTATATAGTAAGAAGAGTGGAATATTTAATATCTGAACATGACACATTTATAAAGCACCCTGGTCAGAAAGATGAAAAAGTAACTTTTGCTGGTATATTTGACATCACTTGTTGTACAAATGGAGAGTTGCTTTGCGGGAAAGATAAGCAGCTGTATGAAAAACAAGTTTTATATGGTGGGGTACACCACATGGAAATGCGTACCAAAGCATCCCTGTAAAAAAATAAAGGACTTCAGTCAGTCCACTACAGTTAGTCTACTAACTGTAGTGGACTGACATGGATTGTAGAGAATTTTTATTAGTAGTACCATGGCCTTACAAATTTAAAAAAAGTTACCACCCTAATATACATACATACATATACATACATACATACATACATACATACATACATACATACATACATACATACATACATACATACATACATACATACATACATATATACTCACACATGGATAAATATGTATATATATATATATACATATATATATATATATATATATATATATATATATATATATATATATATATATATATATATATATATATATATATATACACATACACATATATATATATTTATTTGTGTGTGACTATGTATGTATGTGTTTATATATACATAAAGTTAGTTAATAATCAACAGTTATTTTCTGTGTAATGGCTATTTTTTATTGTTGCCAAATAAAAAAAAATCTAACCTGGTTTTATATAACTTTTAAATGCATCATCAATTTCTTTAAAAATCCTATCTGAAAATGGAAACTTGCAACGAAAAAATGGATTTGACAATTTTAATGTTACATTTTTTGAGATGAAGGTAATTTTAGAAAACAGGTTCAACCACAACTCTGTGTATTCTGGTTCTCTACAAACAACTCCAAGATTTCCAAAACTATCTAAACTTGAAAGAATAGAGGCAAGAATAGGCACAATGCGATCTTCAGCATAACAAAATAATGCCTGCCTAAAAGTTCCATATGCAGGTTGATACTTTTGTTCAATTGCTTCATGTTGTACCCAATTTATAACATAATCAGGTAGCATTTTGCTGTCTTCTTCAGCTAAACCTTTTTGAAGCAACTGCAATATGGTTGTGACAAACAGGTATTGAAAATCTGAACAAAAAAATCTATATGTAAATATTGCAATTATATCAATTTTCTAATATTTAAAAATGCTTTTTTTAAAGTTATTTAGACAACTAAAAAGTCGAGCTTCCTAGATATGATTTAAGGTTTTATAAAATAGCTATTATGCATACTTTAACATAGCATATGGTGGATTGTTCTATATTAACATATGGAACTAATTATGGATACTGGAACTAATTGAATCATTTTTATATTTCATCTATAATAATGATGAAAAGTACTTAACCTCCTGGATTGCTTCTTAAAAATTTGGTTACAATGTCAATTCTCTGTGAGATTTCTTCAATACTCATTTGTTTTGTTTCGCTCAATCGTCTAATAGTCATTTGAATACAGCCTAAAATTAGTTGAATCATTTGTAATCTTGCATCATCAAAACTCAGAATTTCATGCAAAGATATGCCAGAATACTTGATAAAAGATGGTAAGCTTGATCTACGCAATTCATCAATATGGCAGCACTCCCAGAATGACAAAGAGCTTAATAAATTTAGGCGTTTAGCTTTATAGTTTAGTTGCAAGATAAAAAGAACAGATATCTTTTTCACTTCAAACTGATCTTTTACTTCTTTACAAATATATTGAGCACATGAAATCAGCTTGCTCCTCTCTTGTGCATTATTTGCTTGGATGATAATAAGCTTTCTTTGTTTGCTTTCAACACTGCAGAAATTTCTAAAAAAAATGATAACTTTAAACAAATGTTTATATTTTCCATGAGGACATAAGTTTAAAAGATTTGAATTCTTCATTAGAATAAGGAAAAAAAGACTAATGTACCATGCCAATTTAGCATATAAACATGAACTTAAAAATAACTTTTCTAAAGATACGTGAAACATATGTGCAAGTGTATTGAGACATCAGATAAAATGACAGTGTTTATTTGTAGTAAAAAGTTTTGCAATATCAAATTTTGGAATACCAAACAAAAATCTACCTTAGACAATCTCTGAAGGATTTTTCAGTTTGAAACTGCATTAGAGAAATCATCTCAATTTTAAAATTGTTTAGCTCATCATTTAGAAGCTCTTTGTCACATGGTGATAAAAGTCTTGAAAAAGTGGTTACCTAAAAACATACTTAATACTAAAATATTTTACTTTATGATATTGTTGTTTGTTTATACTACTTCAAGCCATACATTATTTCACAATTTTGGGTGTTACAATTTTGTGTGTTACAACTATGGGTGTTACAGCTATTTAAAAAAGTAACTATTTACTTTCAAAGCAATTTGCATAGAATTTAAGGAATCTTTTCAAAACAGAGGAAAAAATATGGTGGTAGATCTGTATAACTGCAAGTCTTTATGACTATTATCAAGAACAAATCCTTTACAAATACATGTCAAATATCAGAAAAAGCAGAATTTCATTAGTTTCAAAATTCAATAAAGATTTTCAAAAATGTTTAAAACGTGGATTTGCTTCTAATTTTTTTAGTACAGTGGAGTTTCAACTTTTACAAAAAATAACTACATTTCAAAAACAAATTATATTTAAATGAACAAATTATACCTAAGAAATAAATATACTACCTAACATTTATTATTGAACTGATATAATTTAATAGTTACTTTTTGCAGATCAAACCTTTTGTTGATTTTTGATTTAAAATACCTGCATAAACTTGCTATCTGAATTTTCAAGTTCATTTTGAAGATATTCCACCAGATTGTAATGAAACTGCTCAACAAAATAAATATTCCAATAGTAATCAAACTTATCTTTTAAGTTTGTTTTTACAACACGGGATAATGAGTCAGGAGTAGCTAATTTTAGTAGCGCCCGACAACTTTCTTCAAAAATCTAAATAAAAAAAATGAAAAATTTAGACTATTTCAAAGAATGTAAAAATTTCAAATTGAAATTTTTTTGCAAAAAAAACCTAACCTTATAAATTTATCTGGGTAAAAGCTCAAAAATTTATTTTTTAATCAAACAATCCATTAGTTTTATAATTCTCTTGTGTTTTGTTTCAGATAAAACGTGATATTTATATTGATTTCTGAGTTTTAAATGTATTGCAATATTTTGATTTCCTACTTGAAAAAAAGATTGACTAAAAATTAAGGGTATGTCATACAGCATTATACTTAGAATATTGTTCATCTCTGTTTTTTATCACTCTTTATTTTGTAACTTTGAAGTTTGATGAAAATTAATTGAACTTTAGTAGTGCATTGCGGTTAGTACTACTTTATGATTACGATTACTGTTCAATGTGTCAATGACAGAAAATAGTTATCATAATTAAAACATAAGGATTGAAGTTACTTGAGATTGCTTAACTTATTTGCATAAAAAATTATGTCATGAAAACTTATCCCCAATAAGAATTACCTTTTTGAATAAAATAAAACAAATTCAATATTGGTCTTTATTTTTCTTTTGCTCCCTCATTTTGATTCTTTAACTCTCCAACATAATATACATAAAATTTTATATCATAAAAAATGTAGTTAATCATGTTTTAATTTTCATTTTGATTTTTCAATTTTAATGCTGAGTTTTAAAGAGTTAATAATTTATTTGGAGATAACAAAAAATTCTTCATCAATTATTATGACTCAGAGTCAGACCCTTGACAAGCAAATGGATTCTATTGCATTAAACCAACAATTTTAATTTTTATTTCATTTTTTCAGAATTTAAAAATAATGACAACAATTATGGATACCATGAATAAAGATATGTTCCATATTTTATTTGAAGGCAAATTTTTTCAGCACAAAAATTTCTCATGCTCATTTTTTTCCATCATATTAAGCTTCAGCTTAGCTAAATAAGCTTCCTTTTTCTTTTCCAAATCTTCTAGCCTAATAAACCTCTCTAATCTCCCACTGCTGATATTTGTTAGAATGTAAAAATTGGAAAACAAGTGTTTTTGTTTTCTTGTTTTTTTTTTCATATGAACTCTGATGATTTGCAAATGGGAAGTTTAAAGTGTATGCTGAATACATGAGCTGTTTGTCAAAAGTAAAACCTTTTCATGTTAAGACCAAAAAAAAAAAGTAATAATAAAACATACTAAACAGACGCATACTCAGTTTGACATACCCATCTGGTTTAGAATTCTGTGCAATCTATATCTTAAAACATGTTACATGCGAAATCAAATTTTTTTCCAAATAAATCATATGCAAAGCCCTAATATTCTAAAAAATCAAAATTATTGAAAAATACTGCATCACGTGTCTGAAAGAAAATACTAAATCACCTGTTTGAAAGAAAATTTTTAAAAACTTTGCAACCAACAAGGGTTTACAAATAAAAGATTTTTCATACAAAGTTTGTTATATTTTTTTTTTCTAAATTTTTTAAAATTGTTTTTTCTTAAAGACTGCAAAGTTTTTGAAAAAAATATTTCGAAAACTTTGCAGTCAACAAGAGTTAACAAAAAAAAGATTTTTCATGTAAAGTTTAATGTATTTTAGCTAAATTTTTTTAAATTTTTTTTTCTTAATTCTATTTTTTTTTTAATTTCTTATTAAGGAAACTGGAAAATGTTAAAATAAATTGTGCTAAACTAAAGAAAAATACAAAAAATATAAGGAAAATGAAAAACCTCAAACAGTTTCAAAACCAATTTTTAATTACAATCCAAACACATACCTCATCAGGATTGTTATACATTTGGGAAACTTTAAGTATAATAGATGCACAACTGTCTTCGGTGTACCCAATAAATGATTCAGAAGGTTCAAACTCATGTCTAAAAAAGATTTTATCTAAAGCTTTATTGTTTAAACTTAACTCTGAAATGAAAAACTGAACAAATTTTAGACTTACAAAACAATGGAAAACAAGAGAAAGACTTACGTTGATGATTTTAAGCAAGAAAAATCAAAAACCCATTTTTTAAGCCTTTCTGCCACTAATACTTGTAAAGGCTTCATCCCATTCAATATTGTTAAAACATGCTTCTCTAGTCTATTTATAAGAGGTATTGGGAAGGTGTTGTACACATTGATTTTATCTGCAATCACTATGAGCCTAAAAAAAATTAGATAATCAACTTTAAAAATATTTAGTGAGCAGGAATTGAATAAAATTGTTTCACAATATCCTTTTATAAAACATATTTGAGATAAACAAAACTATTTTCATCGCATTCATTATTTTCTTAGTTGTGATACCAACTTAGAGTTAGCACCACACTTTACTTGTTCATGCTCACTCCAAATAAAATAAAATAAAATGTGTTATATTTACAAATAAAATTCACACTTCAATTTACATATAACATAAAATCAAACTTTAAAATTACATATTTTCCTTAAATAGAAGTGCCATTATCAAGAGTATTGTATGTAATTTATAAATATAACACATTTCAAAAAAAAAAGGTTTTAGTCAAAATTTACATGTTAAATGCTAAATCAATTTTTTCCCCAAAGTTAAAATAAGTACCAACCATATTGTTTTTGCAAAAAAAGAAGGAAAATCTATCAAGAATTTATAAGACAGTATAAAAAGTTTTATAAATAACCTCACCGAAAATCTTCATGCACTCTGCATTTAACTCGGTGAGTTCCAATGCCTAAATCTACATAGTTTTTTCCTCCAAGAGATACATAATACTAAAAATTTTAATGAAATATCATTATATTGAAGGGATTTACATTAATACATTGACAGTTAAAATTGTAACATAAAAGTAGTATACACTCCAATATTCAAGGGGTTAAAGTATTTAGCTATTTTAAAGCAGGATTTTTCTACTATTCTCTTTTCTAAAAAAATTTAAAAAGCTTGTGCTTTGTTTACAAAAACAAGAGCAGTAACTTTAAAAAAAAATTTAAATTTTTAGATCTTTAAGAACATTTTAAAAAAACCTTTTAATTAGTAAGAAATCTAAGCTGCTAAATAAGCAGTTTAGAATTTTAAAATCAGGAAACATGATTTTAGATTTAAGTAGAACTATATACCTAGTCCCACTATAAATACTGCTACACAAACTTGATGAATTTTGAAATCTAAAAAAATCAGCAAAACCTCTGAAAGTTTTGTTTGGGCAATCTGCATTCCTATGTGGTATTATTACAATCAGTAAGTCAACGTGTATGAAGCAGTACACATGGAATGGGGTGATAAAGAAAATTGCATTGTAGCAACCAAATTACATAGAGTTGAGAGGAAGCCAGAAAATAGTTTGAATGTTGCACTATGAAAAAGTATTGAAGATCTGCAAAGAAATGGTTGCCTACAAACTCTAGCATCTGTGATGCTTTTGAGAGGCATCTGGTATGAAGGCGCTAGACTATGGTTTAAACACACAAAACAAATATCATTAGATATTGTAGTCAGTGTCAATGGACATGGGCAGGAGAAGACATTATCAAAATTTAAAGAGAAGAAAACTATTGTTGAAGACTTCAGTGGAGAGTTTTCCCATGGATATTATGCAAGCTACCATTGAGAATCGGCCATCATGCATGTATAAAAGCAAAGGGAGGGCAGTTTGAATGAAAAATTTATTTTCATTTATTATGATACAAGAGTAAGTACAACAAAAGAAAATATTATTTGTAAGAGTCGCTAATTTTTATTACAATCCAAAAACTTTATAAACATATTTATGGGAAGATAAATTCAAAAATCAAGTTCAAATATTGGAAAGTATAAATTAAAATGTAATTTAAACATTTCTCAAAATCTGCTTTCCGATGTTAAGCAGACTACTGAAAAGACTACTTATAAACTGCCAAAAAAAACCATTAAAACTCATAAAAAAATTGTGTTGACAATTTGTTTGCTACAAGAATTATTAAAGCCTTTTGTTTTATTTTAAATTAGCTCCATTAACCATTTCCTAAATTAATAATATGCTTTCTATTAATGCATTAGACAGGACTTTGTATTAAGGCAACATAAAATATTTGGCTGCAAAGTAATTTGATAATAAAAATTACCTGGTTTAATGTGTCATAAAGACTTTCATATAGATTTTCCATATTTAGCAAAACAACCCTAGTGCCTGTCTCCATGCAAATCTTTATTCTATTGATATCGCGACAAACCTTTAAAAATTGAATTACATTATAAATACTATTTACAGTAAAAAAAATCTAACTTTCAAAAAAGCAAATAATCTATTGCATCTAATTATAAACTTCATTACTTACTTGAGTAAACTGCTGGTCTTTTGGAAAGCTACTTCCGAAAATGACACAACTTTTTTTATTGTCTTTTATATAATGTTGCTCAATGATTGGCAAAGCAGCATAATCATCAGTCATTAAAAGAAGATATCGAGAGCTTAAACAGTGTGTTTTTTCCAATTTTTCAGAAGACTTTCGATTTTCATAACAGGGACAATTATCAGCAAAATTGTCAGCTATCAACTGCAATGCAGATACATCTGCATATGGAAGTTCATTCTAAATTGAGGTTAATAAGTATGACCTACTAGTGTACAGGTCTGTAGCTTTTCAATGCAAATCATTTATGAAGTATAGTTAAAAGCATTTACTTTTTACCTCAAGTAATAATGTAGGTGGCAAAAATGATTTAAAGATACTCCATGTGTCAAGTTCTTCAAGTCCGCTAAAATTTCTTCTAACTGCATGCTCAATATCTGAGCATGGGGGAATATTTTGATGCTTTCGTGCAAAGCAAAAAACCAGCTTTAACAAACTGAAAAATTAAACATATGTTAAAAATATGAATGCAAAACTGTATGCAAGATTAACTGTTTCTACTTTTTATAAATGCCATAAAAATTATTTGAATCATATTTTAAAATCAGTGCTTTGTACCACAGAAAATCCTTATTATTTATTGATATTTTTTATATTAAATTTAAAGCTTTTTTAATGACATCACAATCAACGCTATGAGCTAAAGATTCTGAGGAAAGTTAAACAGTATTTAAATGAAAAAAAAAAAAAAAAAATTTCATTGTTTTATTAAAAAGTTATAAATATCTTAAAAAATTAAATCTAAAATTGCATGCAGCATTAACTACTCCTACTTTTTATAAATGCTGTAAAAGTTTTTAGATTTATATTTTAAATTTAATATCTTGTACTGCTGCAAATCCTTATTGTTAATTGATATTTCTAATATTAGATTTAAAACATTTTTAATGGTATTACAATCAAATTAAAACTTAAAGTCTGAGGAAACTTAAACAATATTTAAATAAAAGCAATTAAAAATTTTTTTCATTATTCACTTTTTACTATTTAAAAATTATTTATAAAACAAAATTGTTTTAAAAACTTTTGTTAAAATATTATTTAGAATATACTCAGTGCAAGAATTCTTTTAGGGTTCTAGAAAAAACTAAATTTTTTTCATAAACTTTTCATGAATGCTATTATTTATATTTTTACACCCTTGTTAACAAACAAAATATTTACAGAACTGTCACCTATAAAAGTCTCTCAAGCCAAAGAACTCTTCTTTTCTGTACTTTTTTAAAACATTGCATTCAATTTGTTTGTGATAAACTTTTAAATATCCATTTGTCAGAGGTTCAAACAAAAATGCTATCTTCCCAAAAACAGGAGTATCACTGGAACATATATCTCTAAAAAGATAATTATCTGTATAAATTTTAAAATATAGCTGCTAACTATTTGCATTAGTTTTGGGACAGATTTATTTATTTTTCTTGGAAAAGCATCAGATTCTCACAAAAAAAAATGATCTGGTCTTAAAAACAGCAAGAACCAGCACAGTTATTGCAGCAAGATTGATAACAGATTGAAAATTTCTTTTGGTAGCTTTTCCATTTTTTTTTTATATGCATAAATGTTAATATAATAGTTAATTATTTGTAAGAAATTCCTTTTTTTTTTTTTTTGTATTATATACTCTTCTGTATTATATAATAATACAAGAGCAGAGCATTATTAGTATATACTTTTAATAATAATTAGTATAGCATTTAATGCAATTCAATGCACTATTCCTAATTAAAATAAAATCCTTTATTGAAGTTAGTCAATTTCTTAACTTAACCTCATCAAATGGATCTTACTGATATATTTGAGTCGTATTCTTTTCATGGAAATTAAATGCTTCAGATAAAAATTTAATTTTTATTTGTTTCCTTTTTTTTTAGAAAAGATTCACGCCAAAGTATGTTTATTAATAATTTTATGTGAATTGGAGTAATAGTAAAACATAATAATAATAAGCTCATATTGCTTTTATATGAATCAGAGTATTAATCTATGACTTGTGTAAATGTTAACTCATCAACTGTGCAGAGGTTATATATGTTAAATTATTGTTTGGTAAATACAAATTTAAAAAAAAGATTTTAGATGTGCCTTTTTTTATATTTAATGTTTTTATGTTTAAAATAATGTGTAAGTCTATAATGTAATAATTTTTGCTATTACAATTAATGCAAAAAGTAATTTGTTTTAGGGTTTATGAAACAATTTTAGAAATAAAAATTATTTAATGTGTAAAATAAATGGTAAAAAAATTGGATTAAATATAGTATGTTACTTATATTTAATGCAACAACTTTAGATACTTTTATTCATCTTTGGATATTGTTTTATGTGACTTGTAAAAATCCATCATTTTAAGTTGGTAAACTGCCTCGATTTACCAAAAAGGTTTAAGATAAAATTTCTCATTTACTTACATTTTTCTGTCCAACTTTTCACTTGAAGATTCATGTATCATGCATAGTAGTTTTGTTTTATATTATTTTTTTGGTAGTTAAGTCTTAAATGCTAAAACAGTTTTTTTTTAATTTCATTTTTAGTTACTAATTTCTGCTTTTATTTTTTTCATTTTAATACAAGGACTCAAAGAATATCTCAATATGGATTGCTGTTTAATATTAGCTTTAAATATTAATAGAAAATCATCCAATATTTTCTATCCACACATAAAAAAAGTATAAAAGAATTATGGCGACTATTTACCTGGCAGTACGGACTAGTTCTTCCAGATCAGGCTGACCTCTGTAAAGCATAATACCTCTATTCATTTTAGCAGGATCTAGAGACCAATTAGATATGCCAATAAAAGCTACTCTCTTGTTCTTCAGAGAAGAACCATCTAATGTAAGGTCTTCAGAACCATCAGTTCCGTCTTCTAACAATGGATGAAGTGCCTTTAAAGGCATTCGAGGAGAGTCTTCTGCTAAACCAACTTCATCCAAAACAACAACTGATGCAAAAGTTTCAAGATCTTTTCCTTCTTGAAATCGACTGCACTGCCTGAATGTGTTTATAATTCCTTCTGCTGTTGAAAGAGGACTACATTGATATGATGACATAAAAATCTAAAGAGGTAATAAATCGGAATATCAAATATAATTTTTTGAAAATAAATACATGAAAAATCAGAATATCAAATAGCAATAATTTGAAAAGCACAAAAATATGCAATTAACTACTTTTATTTCAATGTATTTAGAATAAACTATTAACATCAATGATTGCAGCAGTAATCTTAGTTAATTGCTTATATATTTTTGATAACGATTAAAAGGAGTTGTTATCAAATAGTGCGATTGGTCAATAAAAATATTATTTTTACAAATTTTAATATCAAAACAAATTAATCTAAAAAAATCAAAGAAAGAATCAAAGAAAAGTACCTGCTTGAAATTTTTGAAAAGATGAGATTTGGACATGTTTCCTTGCATACAGTCTTGAACAATGGATTTTGCCAAAGATTTAGAACTTCCCGGTTTTCCAACAACAAATAAAGGAATCCGCAACTCAATGCAAACCACCATCATGAAGACATTTTCACACAAGGCTTCATTTTGTGCTATGTTATCTTCAAGCTCTATTTCATCTAACAATTTCTTCTGGAGGCTAAATTACCAAACCAAAAATTGATGGAAAATAATACACAAATCTAATTCAAACCTATATATATATATATCAATGAGGCTTGTGAATTGGTGGAGAGAACAATGGCATTTTAGAACTTCTAGAACTCCATTATGTTCTCGATTGAATCATAATTTGCATTATTCTCAAACAGTGAAAGGGTGTGGGTAGAGAGACTCTACAGCCAACTATTTGAATCCAAAAAATTTAAGCCAACAATGAAGCATGGTGACTTCTCAGATATGGTTTGGAGTGTAATATGTGGCAATTTTTGGTCAGAACTATTAGAGTTCAAAGGTAATATCAATTCCTTAAATATGTTTCCATATTGCAGGAAGGATTCCTTCCAATATTCTCAAGTTGTAGGTTTAAATCAGTCACCTGATATGAATTCCATCAAATATCTGGGCAATAACTTAGAAACTTAGTAAAAAAAAAAAAAAGAAGCCATCATTAAAAACAGAATATTTAAGATTATTGCATGAAACATAACAAGAAGTCCCTTATGATGATATTCATAAGTAAATTTCTAATATGCCTAAAAGGGTTCAAACATTGAAAAATGCAAACAAGATGTCAACTATGTAGTAATTATTCACATTGTAATCATTTAAAAAAATTTTATTGTATCATTTGCCATTTTCAATAAAAGTTTTGGTCTATTGGGTGTCTTATTATATTGTAACTCAACAAGAAAAAAAAACACTTTAATAGATAATTTTATTGCTGTGCAATTTGATTGTAAAAAGAGCAAGAAATTTTTAAAAAGCTTTTAGCAGCAAATTGAGAATTAAAAAAACATAAAGTTTAAAATATTTTTACCTCCCAACTTTGTCTTTAATTTCTTGTGCACCATTTTTTAACATAAATTGACCAGTAAAATACTTTGCTATGTATTCTCGGTATGAATCTCTGTCTTCCAATTTTGCAATATAGCAAACACTTAATGAGTAAATCAGTGCCAACTGCAACTTCGTGTTATAATTAGACTAAAAACAAAATAATTTATGTAAAAAACTAAATATCATTTGTTTATCTAGTGAAAATGGTATTACTTAGACAAAACCATCAGCCCAAAAAATTCAAATTACTGACCAATCAACTTACCAAGTCAGAACTTAAATTACTAAAAACTTACCGAGTCATAACTGTTGTTTTCAAATAACTCCAGCCTCTTGTAAAACCAACTTGTTACCAACAAAGCCCTCTCCACATCTCTCAAACTGACAAAGCTACACTCATCCTTAGAAAAAGCGTGAGTTTATTTATGAAAAGATTAGCCAAAATTCAAAAAACAAAAATGTTGAAAACTGATCACTTTGCCTATCTAACTTAGTTTTGAAAAGAGTAACAACCTTCTTGTTTAACAAAAGTTTGACTCAAAAAAGTAAGTCTTATCAAAATTAATTTTATATAGAAAAATTCAAATTTAACTGTATTTTAAAAATTGAGCATGCATTTTGGGGAACTTTGTTATAACAACAATAGATAAAACATTAATTGCTAAATAATATGACAATTTTTCACACTAAATTCCTGTTCCATGCCCTAAAAGTAGCTTAACACTTACAAATTTTTAGTTTAGAATAGAGGGGACAAGCTTTCACGTATTTTGAAAGGTAAACTAATTAACTGTAAAAATATCAGATAATAATGCTCATATAAGTATTTATCTGAAAGCATAATTTTTAGTAAAAGTAGATAATGATTGTCTTGATTAAATTTAAAATGTTTTTTTGCTGTTATAAAGATGAAAAATTTTTTAGTGGTAAATATATTTGAAGCATTTTTATTTGTATTGAGATGCAAAATGTAAAGGAGGAATTTGCTTTTCTTTCTTAGCTTCCTCTGAACTTGAATATTTTGAACTTTATGTTTTTATATGTAATCAAAGCTACCAAGTTTAGCTTGCACTTGCACATTCAAATTTGGAAAATAAAACACCAAACCTAGAAATAGACAATTGACATACCTTTTGTTTCCTCATATAGGCTTGAGATGCTGCAAGTACATGAACAATTAATTCAAAAAATTGATTGTTGTTTGGTAATTTTCTTTCATTGACCTATGCAAGGAATTTTATGATAAATCACAAGTTTTTAACAACAGCAGGCATTTTTTTCTTTGTGTATATTTTAATTAAAAATACATGAAAACTTTTTGAAGCAAAGTTGCATGAAATAAAGATCAATGAAAATCTGGAATTAAGATACTGAATTTTACATATCGTAAAATGATTTGTCTAGTATAAGCTTCTTCAGTTTCAGCATCCAATTGACCAAAGTCCCAAACAAGAGGAATCATACTCTTTGGTAAAGGATGCACTCGATAAACCAGTTGTCTTAAAGGTATATCACCTTAAAAAAAAAACAACTTTTTTTTAGATTGGAAATATGTGGCCTAATTTGAAACTTCATTTAAATGTGTTATTTTAAAGGAATAATTTTTAAAATATTTATAACAGCTATATTATTGTGTATGCAATTTCAAATACTTTAAATGTGTTATCATAAAAGAATAATTTCTAAAATATTTATTATAGCTATACATATTATGTGTTCAATTTCAAAAACAGTTTTTTAACAAATAGTAAATTACTTAGCAAAAACAACTTTTTAATAAATTGTTTAAAAGAATTTCTAAAAATAAAAATATCAAGCCTACAAGTTTTCTTCTAAAGGTCAAGTTACTCAAGCAATATACATTTTTTGTTTATAGGTTTATAAGACCAAGATACTCAATCAATATATACTTAAATGTTCATCTTTTATTTGATGTTTGTAAGAAAACATAGGCTTTAAAACTTTGCTTTTACAGAATGAAGTGTTACTGTGAAAGCTAAAGTTAACATTGTTTTAGATATGTATCAAAACATTTACATTCTTAATGTAATTGTTTAGATACATTAATAATATAATTGATATAACTTTTTATAAAATGATTAGTTTTTTTAATTATTACCCTTGTTTCAAATGTTGATTTTTTAAAAAAACTTAAGTTAAAGAATTTGTAGTTCATAAAGAAATTTTCACTTCATTACTTTTTACTTGATTGTTAACAAAGAAAATTACCAATTTTTTCGTAGGTAGACTTGGCATTCACATGGTATCCTAATCCAGCAGATTCTAACTTTTTTATCATGTTTTTTGAATGCCTTAAAAACAAAAGCTCTATTTCAAAGTCTAAAACTAAGAATATTAAAATAAAACTTGATTCCTTTTAAAGATCATTTGAGTTAGACAAATGTTTACAAAACACAAGTTTATTTTAAGCCACAAACTATTTGGTTTATTTACAATTCTTGCCATAGAATTTAGATTTTATTTTGAATTTTAATTACTTTTTGTTAAAATTTTGAGCTAAGACTACATAGCTTACTTCTTGTATGGGTTACAAGCAGCAATTATTTCAAGTCCACACTCTGCCAATCCCAATGGTTTACCATCAGCTCTTTTATCAACCATAATTTCTTTGATTAGTCCAATTGCATCAGATGTATTTGCTTCATCAAAAAACAAAATTGTATTTAACTTGTAGTTATCATAGTTCTCCTTTGCTAAAGATTTTGCTTGATTAATTCTTATCAAAATATCTTGATGAGTCACACCTCCATGGACCTAATTTAGAACAAAAGCCTTATTAAAACTTGGGTATTCAGAGTAACATAAGTTAAATAAAATTCATTTAAAAAAAGGGTTACAAACTAACCCAGCAATTTTACTACGAAATAAAATATACATACAGGCAACAATTATGTCAACTTAATGTATAATTTTGTCTCCTATTTTTAACTGAAAAGGTTAGTTTAATCTTTTGTAACCAGTGTAAAAGCGAAATTGCATTTTTTACAAAACTATATTTTGTCTGCTAAGATTCTTAAAAACTACTTTTAACTCATTCTAAATTGCTTTAATCTCTTCTTATACACTGGTATATATAGTATAATTAAATAAAATAATAAAACTTAGTTTCTAAAGCTAGAAAACTAAATGAACCATTTTTCAATATATGCATCCTACTATCTGCTTGCTTATACTTGTAGCTCATAAAAAAGAATTAAACAAGAAATTAATGTTTAAATTACAATCACAAATGGCTTTTAAAAGTTAATTATCTAAGAAAAGTGGTATTTCAGATCATTATAAAAAAAATCTAAAACCTTCTGTTAGTTCAAGAGACCTTCAACTGTTTAGAGCTCCATTACTAGCGAGCATATATATTTGATTTATTACAATTAAAACCATCTCCATAACCTTAGATTTATTTGTTTTGTTTAATAAAAATGGTTTTCATAAAATCTTATATTGTTATGAAATTATAAATGTTATATAACCAGAAGCACAACCTTCACAAGCAACATGTTTTGTATTCCTGTCTCTCCAGCTCGAAGAGCACACATGAATTTAATTAATTTTGTTTTACCACAGCCAGTTTCACCCATCATTATTACTGGAATCATGCATCTAAAAAACAATATCTAAAATTTAACAAAAATAAAAAATATTTTTTTAACTTTATTTTAATAAATAACAAAAGTATTAAACTGTAAAGCTATATGAACCTTAATCGCATGTGAATGGCTAGTATTTTCTTCATGTTATCAATAGTTAGCTCATATGAAGGGTCTGGGTCAAAACAATTCACACCAAGTACACAACAAAGTATTTCTAATTTTTCTTTTCTAAATAACAAAAGTGAAAAGAAGATGATGACAAAGAAATAAAAATGTGCTGGAGAGGACAATAAGCAAAAAGAAATTAATACAAGCAAACAAGATTAAGTAGAAAAAAAACAGAAGATTTTAAAAGCAAAAATGTAGTTTAAATAAAACTTTAGAAATATTGAAAAGAAAAATGTACCGAGATAAAAGTTTGTAATTGGTGTTTAAACTGCCCCATCTAGCTCCATGCATCTGACGATAAATATCAGCATAAAGCTCTTTTGACATTATACCCTGCTTTATGATGGTTCCACGGTCTGGATCCAATAAATTGCCTGATACATCAACATTGAATCCAAAAAATGTCATGGTGACACGGTCTTGATTGAAAAACAAATAAGGGTGGGAGCTTGAGAAAAAAAAACAATCACTATGATCAAAAAATAATTCAAAATAAAACATTTAAGGAAAAAGTTTTAGTCCTCTTTCACATAATATAATTCACAAAACATTTCTAATTCATTCATTACATTGATAGTTAAGAATTTAACCCCTGATGATCAATTTTTTTAAAAAGAGTCCCAAAAAAATTATATCTTTTTATGAATATATTATTTAGTAAACAATATTTTTTCATAATACTTGAAATAAAAACAAAGAAAAAAAATTATACCTATGAAAAACAAGATTTTTATTTATTTTATTACTAGAGTTAATTCAATTATGGTTATTATATTTAGTTGCAGGAAAAGTTTTATTGGTTTTATGTATGCTATTTTTGTCTATAAACAAAGTTTTATTGGTTTGATGTACTCTATTTCATTATATAGCTTTCAATGCAGAATTGAACGCTCTTTCTAATGATGCTATTCATACTTGCAGTTATATTTTCTTTGTTTCTTAGCAAATTGCTATACAATCTTATTGGATAATTTTTGGTCAATTTTCTTGTATGAGTTCATATTGGGACAAAGTGCTGACAAGATGACTGAAAAAATTAACCAGGCATTTAGGCTCAATAGTGTATGTAAACATACTATTCAGCATAGGTTCACAAAATTTCATTATGGAGATATCAGCCTCTATGATGAGCTCTGTTGTTACCAACCTACAGTAATCCAGGACAAGGATCTGAAGACTGTGGTGGAAACCAACCCTTTCTAAATAGTTTGGGGGATTGCAGCAGAACTGGGAGTAAGTCAGCAAGATGGTTTGAAACAATGGGAAAGGTGAAAGTGGATGCCCCACAATTTGAACAATTGACAGAGCTTGTCACATTATTAGGTTTGTTTTTCTTTGCTTATATGCAACAAAAACAACCTTTTCTTAGACCAAATCATGATGCAAGATGAAAATTCTGTACAATAACTAGGGACAATTGGGACAGTGGTTAAACGACAACAAGCCCTCCAGGCACTTTCCGAAGTCAAACATCCACCAAAAAAAAGACTATGGTTACAGTATGGTTGTCTGCAGCCAATTTGATCCATTATAACTTCTTTGAACCAGGCCAAACCATTACTGCAGAATCCTGGAGAGTTGAAGCTGACAAAATGTATGGAAAATTATGAAAGAAGCAACTGGTATTGGTCATGAGATGAGCATCAAAGTTCTGCCTCACCTAT
The DNA here is from genome assembly GCF_058129835.1 of Hydra viridissima. Classification (NCBI taxonomy): domain Eukaryota; kingdom Metazoa; phylum Cnidaria; class Hydrozoa; order Anthoathecata; family Hydridae; genus Hydra; species Hydra viridissima. The sequence continues at coordinate 9,599,717 of NW_028324314.1, forward strand.
CATACTCCCCAGACCTTGCGGCAACTAACTACCACCTTTTCAAGTACTTCAATAACTTTCTTACTTATAGAATGTTTGCCAACCAGGACCAGGCAAAAATGGCCTTGGTTAATTTTATTGACTCCTGAGCACCAAAATTTTTTCCTGACAGAATAAATCTACTTTTTTCTTATTTGCAAAAGTTTGCTGATTTAATTGTTCTTATTTAAACTGATTTGAGAAAGTATTACGAATGTTATTGAGTGTTAAAGTTTACCTTTTAAAACCAACAAGACTTTTCTGACAGCCTAATAGTTTTCAGAAAAGTCTTCTCAGATTTTGCAACAACACTAAAAAGTATTGACACTCAAGTTAGTTTGAGTGTGTGTTAAGGGATTATGTACATCATGGCAGATTTATACTGTAGGCCTTACCACCGTGCAAACAGCGTATCTGACTGGGAGCCTATTTTTTAAACAGCGAAATAGCAGAAAACTAATAAATTTGGTTTGGTAAATTTATGTTAAACCCAACAAACATATAGCTTTTAATAAATTACAAACTGAAATTAAAACAAAAGCTTTCTTAACTTGTAACTTTTTCTTAGATGACATCATAGTAGTAAAAAAAACATGTATGTATGTATGTATATATGTATGTATGTATGTATGTATGTATGTATGTATGTATGTATGTATGTATGTATGTATGTATGTATGTATGTATGTATGTATGTATGTATGTATGTATGTATGTATGTATGTATGTATGTATGTATGTATAGTCTTATACAATTAAACTATATATTTCAAACCAAATACTGTCTCTCATGAAGGTATTTTTTGCTAAGGATTCATTTAATAATTTAATTGAACATTTTTTGATAAAACTTCAAAAAAAATTTTTTGTTATTAATGAGGAGGTTTTTTTGTGCAAACTTAAAACCTTCATTTCAACTACCTCCAAAAATTGTTCTTTTTGATAGCCTTAACTTTACCTATCACTCTTTTTAACTTTTTTTACTTCTAATTAACTTTCTAATGATCCAAAGGTGATCAAAAATAATACCAATTATGTATTATAACTAATTTTTTGAAGATCAGACTGTTTACATTACATTTCTTTTTACTTCTAGAACTTTCTAATGATCCAAAGGTGATCAAAAATAATACCAATTATGTATTATAACTAATATTTATTTTATTGTATTATAACTAATATTTTGAAGATCAGACCGTTTACATTACATTTCTTTTTAGTCAACATATTACTAATAAATTGTTTACTCTATTTATACAAAATTTAAAGTTGCTAAAACAAAAATTGACTTTTAATAGTACCCATAAGTCTATGATATATGGCACGCTTATGGTAATTTGGCACATAAAAACACCCTGATACCACAACAACGCATAATAATTGGATTGACATGCAACTCCATTACGCCAAATTATCATAAAATAATTTTGACGTAAATTTCTTCCAATCATTTTATACTATTACTAATGTAAGTGCAACAGTAACTGCAAAGGATAGTAATGTAGGAGATACTTAAAATGTAAAAATGTATCAAACAAAACTATTTGATTATTCTAATCTTCTAATGTTGCCTTTAGTAACAAATGAGTTACAGGATAGCATAATTTACTTACAGTTTTGTAAAGCTTATCTATGAAGTGATTTATTTCAATGTAAAAAAAATTGCATTAATACTTTTGTAGATTAATAGTTTTTAGGTAAACTTTAACATTTAAATAAATTTAACAACAGCAGATTAGATAAGTATCTAAACTATCAAACCCATAAGTTTTGTTTAAATATTCAACCAGCCTGCTCCATGCAATCATTGAAAAATTTATTGAAAGCAAATCACTAGTGTAAAAACCATAAATGTAACAGTTGTATAATAGTGATGAACTAAAATATGAAAACTGAACAAACCTGTGTTCCCATCTTCTTTTCAGTTCAATCATAATTTCATTCTCATTATAAAGATCATCCAATGAAACTGACCGAGTTGAGAAGTCCTAAAAAGTCGATATATTTTTTGGTATCTAAACAAAATGAACCTTTGCTAGAACAAAGGTTCTAAAGAGTTTTTCAATTTTAAACTCAATTTTTATGGAAAGTTTTAATCCTACTTAATTTAATTTCTCTTCTTTCAAAAAATCTCATTAAGCCTTTTAAAAATATTTATTTACTATTTATTTATCTATTACTATTTATTTATTTATTAACTGGAAAAAAAGACAAAAAAAAGAAAATTATCTAAAAAACTTTTATTTGGAATGTAAGACTACTTAATTTACTGTTAATTGTCTATAGTGATACTTGAGGACCCCCATGGTGGAAGGTAGAAGGGCTAAACAAATTTAATTTAAATGACTGAAACTGCTGATTACTGCATTTTTAGACATTTAGGCAACCATATGTGATAAGACAATTATCCTGGAGATTATCTCACAGAAACTAATTTTATTGGCTATGGTGTAACATGGATTTTCTTACTTTTATTTTATCATGCCCTAATATTTTTTTTTTAAGATTTAAATTTAAAAATTTCTTACGCTCTGTTGATAAAAGTTGAAGGGAGGTTAAGGAGGAAATTTAAGTATTTTGTCTTTTTTGCCAACAAGTTTAAAATAAGGCATAATGATTTTTAACTTTTATTAATTAAAAGCCAAAGCATCTAAAAAAGTTTTAATTTAAAAGACTTAAAGCAAAACTCTGCACAAGCTTAGGTCATTAGTAACAAAAAAAACTGAGATGTTTATGGAAAAAATAAGAAAAATTAAAGAATTTTTAAATATATTACCTGAGCCATTTCTAGCAGAAAACTAATGACAAAAATTTTAAATCCACGCAAATCTTCTGCACAATAAATGCTTGTAAAAGCACACTGTTCACAGTCAATAAGTTGAGTATTGAAAAAGTGCATGAAATTTCTTACTTCATTCCAACAAGGGTTTTTTACACCGCAATATCTAAATTTGATAAGCAAACATCCAAAATAAAATTTTTTGAATTCTTAATTTAAGGTTAAACTTTAAAAATCTAAAAAACCTTGGTTCTTAAAATATGAGACCTTAGTTGCTAAAATAAGTAAATGTTAACTTGATTTACTTTAACAGTTAAACAAAAATTTTATTAAAAAAATATTATTTATTTTTTTAACAAAATATTAAATCTTATTTCCTAAAATAAATAAATCTTAATTTCAATTACTTTAACAGTATGTTCAAACAATCTTTCTGGTTCATCACAAGACGAGTCGAGTTGTAAATGAAACTGTTCAGCAAGGATTTATTAGTATCATACAAGTTTAAGTACTGGCAGACTCGCTGCATAACAGGTTTTTTATGTTCTTCAGTGTCATGCCAAACCATTTTTTGAAACTCTAGATCAATATTTTTTTTTTAAACCACATAAAACAATAAATAATTTTTACTTCAAAATTTTTTGCAAATATATATATGTCAAAGCTTTAATTACATAAAACAAATAAACTATAAATAATATGTGTACATGTATATCTACTAAATAAACAGATACTTTAGTTAAGTAAAACATTAGTTTTTATTAAAAATAAGTTTTACTACACCTTTAAATATTACTTAAATAAAAATAGCACATTAACAATGATTTTTATTACCATTAAATTCATGATCCTATATTGAAGTCAAAAAGCATGACTTTAAGACTAAAAAAGCATGCAAAAAAAACAACATTGAGGCAGTACTTTACCTTGGCCATGGAGAACTTGAAAAACCTCAAGAGGAGAAAGACACATAACACAAGGAAGCATATTAGCAACTACACCAAAACCAAGTGTTTCTCTAACATCCTAGAAATACCTTGATAATTTAGTAATAAAAAAACCAAACACAAAAACTTATCTTGAATAAAATTCTACAAATATTAAGAAAAATAGTTGACAGTTTGGTTTCAAGTAGGATACAATAATCCAATCATCAAGACAACAGCTTACAATTTTTTAAAAAATTAAAATACATTTATTGATAGTTGAAACAAATACACATTAAAAAAAAAATGCTTGCTGCAAAAGCACATATAATACAACTTAAAAAAGTTAATTTTGTCTATGCATATTATATTTTTCTTTTTACAAATTTTTATCAAATTGATTAAAACTAAAAAAATTATCAGATTGAGAAAAAAATTGTGACAATTATTTTAAACAATTATGCAATGCAGCATGTACTCACCCTACTGGGCAGTTCGTCATAAGCTTCCTGGGTTATCTCAATAATACAAGTATCATTATCATTCATCCTCCACAGTTTTCCTGAATTTGTTTTCAAAGATCCCAGGACAACAAGGTTGAAAAGAAATGAATCTAAGCCATGTCTAATCTAAAGAAAAAACTCTTGCTGTAGTAAAAAGAAAAAATAGAAATTACTATAAAGGATTGATGACTCTTTAAGTTGTCTTAATGAAATATATATTGTAAACTTAGTAGCATATATACTTCAGAAACATATTGTAAACTCAGTAGCATATATTGTACAGCTTGCACCCTTGAATTTTGCACTAAGATTAAAAGTGATAAGACAAAGACTGTGAGGACTTTAAGGTTTATTAGAGCATCTATGAGGAAGATGGCCAAAGAAATCTCTATTAGTGAGCAAACAATCAGTTAAATATGACCTAAAGGCCAAGTCTGGAGCTGGTTCCTAAAGACACCTTATTATTGAAAAAGTTAAGACCAAACAAGTTGAGAGAAGTAAGAACTTTTTGTCTATTCTTAAAAACAATCAACCAATAATTCTATTTTCAGAAAAAAAAACAAAAAAACAGCAGGACTCATTACTACAGTGGGTTGCATAAATATAGAATCAGTTGATTTTTAATATGATTTTTTTTATGTTTTTTTAAAATTTAAAGCAAACAAAAAAGTTAATAATTTAAATTGTTTTAAATTTTTTTAACAGTAGTATTATAAACAAAATAAGAAAAAAAAATATTCTTCCAAAAAAAATTTTAAGATACTTTTTTATGAGAAATATATACAACTGCTAAAAAAAAAAAAAAAAAAAAACAGAGCAAAAATTTAGACTCAGGGAGCATTTTAGTATTTTTTATGTGCACCACGAACTTTCACACGTGCACGAACACGTCTAGGCATAGATTCAACCAGTCAGATGCATAATTCTCTTGGAAATTCTTTCCAAACCTTTTCTAAGGCCTGCTGTAATTGCGCAACACTGGCTATGCTCTCATTGACCAATCTCTTGTCTATCCAAGCCCAAATGGGATTGAGATCTGGAGAACGAGCTGGCCAAGGCATGACCATAATGTTTTTCTGATCAAGCCATTCTTTAACCAAGATTGCAGTGTAAGCCGTTGCGCCATCGTGCTGAAAAATCCATTGTTGTCGTTTTCCATAAAAAGCTCTGGCTGTTGGCAAAAGTTCACTTTCGAGGGTCTCTGTAGTTGTACTGGTTAATTCTGCCGCTATAAATGTTGTATGACCCTGTTCCTTTATGGAAGAAGCATTCCCATATTCCGACTGATCCTCCTCTGCCTTGTATCCTTGTTACACAAAAACGCTCTTTGAACTTTTCACCAGCCAGCCTCTTGATGAGTAATCTTGACTTACGATTTATCACCTCAAAATTGGATTCGTCGCTGAAAATGACTTTGGCCCAGTCTTCTACAGACCAGTGAAGTCTTTCTCTACACCACTTTAATCTTTTTAGGCGATCTGAGATAGCAAAAGTGGTTTTCGAGCAGCGACTTAGCAATCTAAGCCTTTCTTATTTAGGCATCTTCGTACAGTCCACCTACTAACACTAACGTTACCAGGCGTATTTGTAAACCCTTCAGCAAGTTCGCGGTAAGAAATTTTAGGGTCTTGTTTAAACTTTCGATAGAGATAACTTTGGTCTCTTGAAGTTAGCTTTAAAGGCCTACCAAGCCTTGGTAAATATTTGACATCATTATGTAAGTCGTGGTTTTTCAACGTTGTTTGTAATCATTTAAGCAAAACATTGCACATTCGAGCTATTTCTCATTGGCTTTTTTTTTATCTTTTAGCAGACCTACAATTTGCCATCGTACGTTGTCTGAAACAGCTTTTCTGCCCATTTTTGTCTTTTTACTTTACCAAATAATTGCCAATGCGAAAAACTCAAGATATAAAGATGATAACTTAATTTTATTTTCGCAAGAACGTTTATATAATTTGAAAGAAATCAATTACCAAATTTTAGATCGCTCGGATACCATTTCGTTGAGATATTTCAACTTAAGTCGTTAAATTTTAGTTGACTCTATATTTTTGCTACATTAGAAATACAGTTATGTTCTAATTGAATTAATAATTACTCAAGACTGGTTAACCTAATGAGTTCGAATTATATACCATTTGATAGAGAATCAATTAATTAACACATGTAATACGCTTTTAATCATATAAGTTTGTTGGTTTCAAAGATAATTTTTAAAAAAACAAAAATTTCGCATAAAAAAACTAGTGACTCTATATTTATGCAACCCACTGTATATTAGCCCCTCAAAATCAGAAGATGTTCCAGAGTCCATTATGTTTAAACTCAGGATAAAACATTCTGCATTTGTGATGTTTGGAGTTGGAGATGTCTCCTAATTTTGTTGATTCAGGGGTCAAAATCAATGCAGATGTGTATATTGAAATCTTAGGAGACCATATTTGGCAATGGAAGACCTCTAACTTTGACCCTGATGCCAAAATTGTGTACCAGCAGGATGGGGCTCCACCCCATACAGCCAGAAAGACCTAGAATAGGCTCACCAAGCTTTCCAGATTTAAACCCTTTGGAATACAATATATGGGCATATTTTAAGTCAAAGGCCTTTGCATCTCCCCACAACAGAATGGCAGCTCTGGTGGCCTCTGTCATCAAGTAGTGGAATGCCAAGCCCAAGGAGTAAGACAATGAAGACATGTAAGAGGTTAAGGCCTAGAAATGAGGCTGTGATCAAGTCCAATGGTTTACACATTAAGTAATTTATTTGAAATTCATGGAAAAATGAAAATTATTTTGCCAAAAGTATTCCCTTGTTTACTTGCTTTTACAACCTGTAGTTTTCAAAAAATTTTATATATAATTTTATAGGCACATTCTGTAAATAAGTTTATAATGACAGAATGTTTAATTGTAATTAAGTATGTAAATTTTATGTGTTAAAGTGATTTGATTTATGATTTATATGGTTTTAAACATGCTCAAGCATAAGTATTTCCTCATTTTACAATTGAAAGTGAGCCAATATTGACCAAATAACCAGTTGATGCGTTAAATCAACTGTATAAGGACTGTATAACAATTTTTATTGCAATTGAATTAATGGTTAATAACTGTACTTTGAAAACTGATGTAATTCAAAATTATACACTCACCATAAAGTTCTTTTTAATGAATAAAATGACAGTGTAAGAAAATTTGAAAAGAATTTGCAATAAAATCTAAAAATGTGTAATTCTTTTCAAAAATATAGTTTTATCATTAACATTTTTATTTACATTTTTACAGTTTAATTGAGAACTTTTTTTGGTGAGATCTAGAAAGAAAGGTGAGAAATTTGGTATTTTTATTTTACCATAATAAACATTAATGTATGTCTAGGCCTGTTCAATGCAAACTTTTTTTCTTATACTATTTAACCAACCTTTAATTAATTCTGTTATAACAATTTGAGTCTTTTTCATCAGCACAAAAGACCATACTTTAGTATGCATACTGCAAGCTTTTAAGCCTATTGTAATTGTAAAAAATAGATTTCTCTATATCATGCTTACACTATAACTACTTCACAAAAATTCAGCAAGTTTTTTAAATAGCAAGATGAGTTGAAAGAAAATTGTAATTAAATATGTATACAATCTCCATAGAGATGATATTGGACAGACTGGTCAACACTCTATATTTTTACTAACAGCTACTGTATTAGTAACATGTACTATAATAAAAGGTAAGAACTTAATCAGTTATATGCTATACTTCATTGCACCACATCATTCAAGAAATAAACATACTGATCATCATATTGAACTTAGGGCAATTTCTCAAAACTGTACTGGTAAGAAAGTTTTTAAAAGGGTTATCAAATATTTTCAAAATATCATTTAACAAAAAAAAGACCTTAATAAAATTAATCTCTTACCATTGGTGTAACATCAAAATGATAGAGTCTTGGAAACAGCGCATTAGGTCTTTCTTCAAATTCTAGTAATCTTTTGACTATTGCATTTGTGTTTACTGTTGTACCATGTACAGGTACAGTAACAACATGGTTCTTATTTTCACTAAACTGCATAGTATTTTGGTAATTTGCTTCTAAATGAGAAGAAAGTTGTCCACCACATTTTTCTACAAAAAAGGATTTTCCCATGCCACTTTTCTTTGATTTCACCACCAGTGCTTTGTATCTACATAGAATAGTAAAAAACTGATAAAAAAAAAAAAAAAAAAAAAGATTTGTATGAAAAACAAAATTAATACAAGTGAACATGAAGCAAAAAAAACTAATAGATATTGAACATCAAAATAAAATAGTTATAAAAAATCTTATTTACATGAGTCCATTATGTTTAACTCCAGCCTTTTGATCTGAAAGTTTGTTCCTGAGACATTTTTTAAGAGCCTCACAAATCTGATCTCTGCTAAGATAACTTGACATTTTCAGTTTATATTGGTCAAGAGCTGTTACAAGATATGAATTATGTTGGTTCTCATTACTACAAAATACTACAAGTGGACTCATATTTCCTAAACATTAAAAAAAACTCTTATTTCCTTTAAAAATTTTAAAAAAGATAAAGGAGGAAAGGGTTGAATAGGAGAGAAAATAGGGGGAAATTTGTTTTTCTTTCTAACCTAGTTTCATCATCTTTTGCAAGAAGACATATACTCTTTCACATATCTCATATTTAAGGCTATCATCAATTACCAAGCAATATAGACCTTCTTTACTGTAAACAGCTCGCATTATCAAAAGTTCAATCTAAATCCATAAACAAATAAAAGATGAAAAAAAATCTGTTTCAATCCAAGATTACAAGCTCAAATAATCTTGCACTCAAAAACTGGGTTACTTGACAGTGATGCAATAATTTGTTAACTACATTTTAAATAAAACATTTAAGCTCTTTCAGTTGTGTCAAACAGTGGTGTTTTGCTTATTTTGAGTATAGATACAGCATTTGTTTGAGCTCAAGTTATTTACTGCTACATATCATAAAACTTGATGAATGATAAATTAAAAACTAAAGAAAATGAAGATCTCATTTTTAAATATTAAGTTGAAAGTTATGATAGTGTTGTGCTTACCTCTTCAATTGAGACAGATTCATCACAAAGTAAAACTTCTTCTGATGAAGGTAACGCTCCATCTTTATAAAGATAAATCTCAAGCACTGCATAGAGGATATCATCTTCATAAAAGTAAGAATACAATAAGAATAATTGAGCCTGAAAAGCTACACAAGTTCAATCATAGAAAAATCAAGAAAGTTACAAATGACAGACATGATAAATACTGTCTTTGTAAAACACAAACGTAAAGTTTTTTTATCATCATTTTACCATGAGACAAAACAATTAAACTTGGTTTATCTTTGTTCAAAAATTCAGGAACAAGTCTTTGGGATGGTTGAAAGCATACTAGGTCTAAAAAGAAGAAAAGAAATGAATAATATGAATAATACATCCCTAAACATAAATGATATTTCCAAGGTTCCAGAAACTTCTTACCTGGAAAAGTTTTTTACTTACTGATTAATGAGTTTTAGTTTAAACAAATCTTGTTTGAATAAAATCTTTTGAAAAAACCATTTAAAACAATAGTCATTAGAAATGCATTAAGGTTTAAAAGTATAAAATCATATATTCTTTTATTTTCTCAAGGTTATCAATACAATTTTTGAAATTGAAATTTTTTTTACTGTAATTTTTAATTAAAGATTTTTTAACTCTCCATAAAAAATACTTCAAGATACAGTTAGCTATAAACTTAAAGAGGCTTAACAATAATAGTAAAATAGGAAGAAAGCAGATTCAATTTTGTTAATTTTAATTTATTTTGCAGATATAAAAGGTAAACCCTTTTTTTTAACTCATCAATTTTGCAAACAAAACATTAACCTTTATACTCTTTGAAAAATTTTCCGAGATCTTCAAGTGTCAAGTAATCTTTAATTTCATCTACAACTGATTCTTTTACAACTTTCATTCTAAAAAATTAAAATTTATTATTGCGTTTACAATACAACTTATCTTTAAAAAATGTGGTACCCATTTTTAAAAATAAAAAATTTCATGAAAAGAAGCCTATTGTTCACAGGGTCAGAAACAACACCTGATCACCAATCAAATAATGCACAATATTAGTATATTTAAGTATTCTCTTTATATTGCAAAGTGTTTGACTTGTAATCAGACTTTACTTCAAGTAAATCATTAAAAAATTGTTACATAATACATCATATTTAAAAAGCAATTCACTTTAAACTTCAAGCAACTCATTTAAAAATTGTTATATAATGCATCATATTTAAAAAGCATTACAAACACAAACAAATACTATCAAAAAAAATCTTACGAAGCATTTAACTCAAATGCATGTTTTAGCTGATCCTTTGCTTTTTGTTCCAGCTCATTTATTGCTTCACTCTCAGGATCTTGTTTACTACACCAAATTGCAGCTTTCCCTTCTCGATATGGAAAACATTCTATTATTGATGCCCAAGCAACATTCTCACTTACTTCATATTCTTCCTGTAAAGTGTGGACAAATCCTATAATTTCATCAGGTGAGTATTTCTCAAAGTTAGATTGTATGCTAGCTTTCTTCCACTTTTCATGGTCACACTGATTGTCATTAATTAAGCTGCAAGATAACTTAAAAGCATTTTTTATATTATCTAAAGTGACATCATGAGCAAAAAACCGAAGAAGTGTATAAAATTGAGTAGGTAGCTGGCTAGTAAACTTTAAGTCTTTTGACAGTTTAAATAAATGCTTTTGCAGAAAGAGACATTGTTTAACAGAAAAATAGTTTATTACAGGATTTGTGCTGCGAAAATATGTCAATTTTTCTTCCCATTCAGTAAAGCGCAACTCAAGCACCTCAGATTCTTTTATCAAAGAACTTAATGATATTCCTCTTTGGAGATCAACATCACAGTGAAAATGCTTTTGCCAATGTGTAAACTTAATGTCACCAGCTTCACAAAGAGACATATATGCATGGCCCAATCGTGTAACAACTTCAACAACCTGGTAAATAAATAAACTATATTTGGTCTACATATGGTGGTAACATCTATTCTTCTATATGCATTTGGTGTTTCTGAAATAGCCTTTTTTTTTTCTTTAAAGTTGTTTAAATTTGCAAATCAGTATCATTTTAAAAATTACAAACAGATCTCACCTCTACAAAATAATCTTTTTCTTTCTGTTTTTCTTGTGCTGATATGCCTCCAATATCACCTCCAAGTAACATCAAACGACTTTGCAAATCATTTATTTCCTCTAAGGTATACTCTTTTACAGTAGAATCAGCATTTTGTATTTTAAATTTTATAACATCAGCCAAAGTGAACTCTTTGAAGTCATCATAAGTAAAGGTTTGATTTCCAATAATGAAATGTCCATTGCGATTGGCAACTTGAGCTTCCATTAAAGATTTTGTAGCTACTGATCCTTGCGATTTCTTTGCATTTTTAAACCATTCAAGATTATGATTTGTGTCTACCTAAAAAATGTATTAAACAGTGCTTTATTGTTTAAAGTGTTTAGCAAGAGATTGGAAAAGAGAGAGGATTATTGGAGAGGAGGTGTATTATGAAAACTTTTTTTTAAATAAGAAAAATTACATAAAGATATCAGTGCAAATGTATTTTATATTACCAAGTCTTTGCAATAAGTAAACCCATATCTATACAGAAATACCTGGGTCTGAATGGGTGGCATAGTTTTATTTTAAATTAAAGAGATTAGAATTTAACTACATATTTCTGCAATACATATAGCAAATTCTGTAGCTATAACAGAAATGTATAAAGATTTCATTTTATTAACTTTGTTTGGAATATGTAAACAATTTAAAATTCAAAAATTTTATACACAATTGAAAAAATATAAGGCATTCTAAAACTAACATACATAGATCAAGAATAAATTTTTTATATCAAATAATTACCAGCTTTTTAAAAATCTGTTGATCATTTGATATCATTCTTTCTGTATGTTTGCAGGCTTGAAACAGCTCTTCAAAACCAGATTTTATATTTAGGTCAAAAATGATATGACTGAATGCCAGGCAACAAGCTTCAAAACATTTTACACGATCTACTTCATAATCTGTTTCACCAGCAGCTATTGACATGATTTCAACAAAAACCTTAACTTCCTTTGGATCTATAACATTGTAAACAAAAAGTTTTAACTGCTTTAAGCTAAGAAAAAATATATAGTTTTGGAAAGTAAGTAATCTAAGTCAAAAGCCATATTTTTTAAAAGGTTATTTTGTTTAAATTGTTTAAAATGGCATTAAATTACAGTAAAGATAGAAAAATAATAACACATTAAAAAGAATTGAATTGATTGATTTGTTATTATCAATTGTTGTTATCAATTGAACCAGGCAATGAAACTCTATGTTTGCTACAAAATGGTCTTTCAACCTGAATTGAAAAATCAAACTCTAACAAACTATTATTTTAAAATATTAAAGTTACAACTTCAGAAGCAAATAAGTTCAAAAATACTTGAGGGGTAAGTGAGAAAAAACTAAAACTTTTTTTAATCTGAATTTCATGTAAAATTGAAAAGTAAAGACAGTTTGCTAAAAAGTTTCGACTTCAAAGAAATAAGGTCTTGTCGAGAAATCAAAAATTTGATGTTACAGTTAATCAATCATATTGCATTATATATATCCCCCAAATCCACCGCCCCCAAATTTCTTATTTACTTGTCTCAAGATCAAATTTTAAAATAAAGTTCCAATATAGGGAGTTTTAAAAGGAATGCCATTATGGAAGTTAAAAATGAAGTTTTTTTTACCAGAATGTGTAATATTATAACTTGTAAATAAGGAATAAAAATTACTCATATTGTTGAAAACTTTAAGATTATTTAAAAATTAAGGCAATATACTTAACTTAAAAAAATTATCCTTAAAAATATATTCTTCAAGGTTTATATATTCCTTTCTCCTATTTTAAAATGGGTTTCAGAGAAACGATGTAATTCAATTTATTCGTGTTTAATTTTCAATGACAGAAAACTGGGCAAGATAAGGGAAAATGCAGAACAGAATAAAAAAGCTTGCAACTCTCTGCTCCTTCATTTAAAAATTGTGCTAACAAACCAATTTTAAATTTACCAACTGATTGAAAAATTGCTTGGAGTATTGAGTCAACAGGATCAGCATTTTTCAGAGTTCCAGTATTTCAATTGCATAAAAGAATATATTTTGGGGAATTTTAAGACCAAAACCTAACAGTGTGTAGTTCATAATGCTGACATGAATCTCATGGAGATTAGCATTAAAAATCCAGTCTAATATATCTATATTTTGAAAACTCCTTGATATATAGATGTAATAAACCAGTTTTTGAATAATAAGCTCCTTGAGTAACATGCCTACTTGAAGAGGCTGATTAGTCTTTCCTCTAAACTGTGTCCAACAGACATTGTTTTTTCAGGTTGGGTAAAAATGCGTATATTTCAAAAGCATTATGTGTAAATGCAAAATCAATTAAAATGTATTTTTCCTTACTAGCTCATTTGCTCAAAATAAGCTAGTAAGGAAAAATATATTTTAATTAATTTTGCATTTACACATAATGCTTTTGAAATATACGCATTTTTAAAAATGATATTATACAAAAGAAATAAAAGTTTCAAGAGTTAATTATTTAAGAGGTTAAAGATTATAAAACAAAAAAAGTCAGAATTGATGACTTTTGAAGCAATAGCAATGAAAGATAAAATGCTAAGTAAAGATAGTTTACAACTTATACTACTATTATACTACTGCATTAATACAAAATTTAGCAGTGACAATAGCTAGTTTATGCTAGAGGATTATGCTACAGCTATTCACGAAAATTTAAACGATTGCAGAATTTTCAAATCTAATCTTCGGTTTTAAACCTGAAAAAAAACTGAAATCAAAATAATGCAAAAACAAACCTTTCAGGTTATCTTTCAACCAGTGAAAAAGTTGCAGACAAGATGATATAGCATTAAAAATCTTAGAAATATCAGAAGAAAAGTTTTCAAAGAAACCCGCTACATTTTTGAGATCATTGTCTATAGATTGTAACTCCTTGATTTCACTTAATGGTTTCTAAAATAAAAGCCATTATATGATCAGCTAGAACATGTTTAAACTTAGAATGAATTTGGTAAAATAATGCCATAAATGTTTAAACTCAAAATTACCATCATTTTCTCCACAGCAGTAAACTCTCCTTGTAAATTAAGATTCTCTCTTACTTCCAGAATACTTTTTGCATCACTAGAGTACTTTTGCATTAGAAACACACAGTTTATCTTTTCAACACAATTTCTAACATAATTATTTTTAAAATGCAACTTTAAAAACTTTGTAATTATAAGTAGTTCTTCATAGCAATGTTGATTGTGTCCAGAAAATAATGAGATAACTTCAGATGGACTTACTTGGCAAATAATAATGTTGCTTACTTTAATATTTAAATTTTTAATCGTTGGAATAACTATTTTTTTCATTAACTTGCCATATTTTACAAGTGCACAACCTTCTAAGTTTTCTGCAGTTAAACAAATTTCTCTTTGAAACAAAAAACTACTCATAATTTTGCAATCTGTCATATGCAAAGCTAGATTGAACCATCTACTTGAAACTTGAAAATACTTGCATATTTTGATGAGACACTCTTTTTCTGTAATATTAAATTTATCTAAAGGTTCTTCATCACTTGACTGTTCTTCGCCACTTGACTGTTCTTCATCACTTGACTGTTCTTCATCATTTGACTTGGTGAGTTCATCTTCTGCAAAAATGTGTTTTAATCTCAAAATTGATAAATCTGAACGATATTTCTCTTCTAATGCTTCAGCTTCCACTGAAAAGAAATACACAAAACTGATTTATACAATGATTTCATTTACCACATTTGCAGCCAATTACAATTTAACTGAGTATATGTTATGCTGAAAATATGTTATTAGACAATAGCTACAAAGTAAATTGTAGAACATTATTTGGGTATCTACAAATATAATTGCAGTTGGCACTGCTATAAAACTTTTCTTTAAAAAAATAAACTTTTCAATAAAGAAATTAAAAAATTATCTAAACTAAATATCTTACTCATGAATATTATGTAGTTTTATATTTCAACTTATTGTAATAATTAGTTGGAGAATTTTAATTATATAATTAAATAATTAGAAGAAAAATGAGCCAGTTTTTGCTTGGTAAAAACCATATAAAAGACATAGCAACATGTAAATTAAATACTGGTTATTTGCAAGATCTAACAATAAAATAGCAACTGAGAAAATCTACAAACATTTTTAAATAACTTGATATTTATAAAAAATTGTCTTTATTCAATTATTTCATTTTTAAGAAAAGATATATTGTATAGGAATTTTAGTAAATTATATGTAAATAGTAAAAAATTTATTTTATGTTTCTTAAATTTATTAATGTAAATGAAACAAAAAAGAAACAACACAAACTTGCAATAAATCATCTTTATCTTCATTACATTTACTTTATCTTGTAAAGAAGAATTGTATTTTACCTGTTTTTGGAAGAAGTTTTTTGCAAAGCTGTAGTGTGTAGTTTACAACATCACAAGCTTTACTGAATTGATTTAACTGCATCAATCTTAAATCATAACTGAGTTTGAAATTATCAGCTAAATCAAAGTTCATGACTTCAAGAAGACTAAACAATATTGCTTGATTACTTGATAGTTCATAAAATTTAGCAAATGTAATGTTGCCTTCAGAGATACTTTCCAAAGTATATTGAAACAAAGATTTAACTTCACCAATAAATATATCAGTTTCTTCATTGTCAGTTACTTTCCCTGGATAAAAAATATTAGTTTTAAAAAACCAAACATGCAACTAAGTTCAATCTTACTGCTTTGATAATATTACAAATTTCTGCTATAGATTCTTTAAAAAAATCTTAAAACCCTAAATGATAATTAAGAAGCAAGATTCCACCATTAAAATGCTATTTTATAATATAAAGAAGTCTGCAGCTATGCTTTTCCCCTATTTATAGTAATAAAGTCTATGTTTACTATCTAATGCTTTTAATAAAACCCAAACAACTGTTTTTTATTAAGATTACTTTTACTCAAATTGATTGAAATACAAAATCTAAACTATGCAGGGAAACCCTAGGAACTTTCATATGGTTAATTCCTGTTATGTGGTATTGTTGCAATCAGTTAATCACTGAATGTTTTGCAATTGCATTACACAAAGTTATTAAGATGGCAAAATTTATTTGTAAATTTTCAGCAAAATTCAAAAGTTCATCGAATTTGAAACACTTAAGTTTGATAACATCGTATTTTTAGAAAATTCATGGAATATAAAATGCAATAAATTGTGTAAAACCTGATGAATTAACAAAAGAATTCTAGAGTTTAAAAATTAGCTTTTCAAAAGATACAATAAAAGTTTCAAAATTAAGATATACTCATACAGTCTGCATAAAATATGCAGAATAGATTCAAAAATTAAACTTATTTTCAAGCAAAGATCTAAAATGTTCTTTTACTAAGTATTTGAGAAGTATGTTCTATGAATGCGATTGGAGCATTTGTGTCATTAACTTTATTTTTCCTTGAAAATTATTATTTCACTTTTGTCATTTTTTGAAAAATAACAAAACCCACTTCTGTTGGGAATATGTTAAAAAAATGGCACTGCACAATTTTGTTTTCCTACACACTGTACACACCATGTCCAACCACTTGATTGAAGAATTTTCTGCCCATTACAAGGATTTAATTATCAAGAGTTTTAGATAGGACTAAGACAACACCCAGGTAGAGGGTGACACATTTTCAGTTAGCTGGTCTTTTAAACAATGAATATTTAAAAACTGCTACTTCAGCAATTGCTGTGCATGTTTTTTCCAAAACTAAAAAATATCTCTTCAAAGGTATAATAGGTATTGGACCAAGAATACAAAAATTTTCTCCAGTGTCTTTAGCAACTCCTAAAACTGAACTAAAAACTGATTTCTGAATACCACTCCAGATACCCATGAATCAAAAGACAAAACAAAAGAAAATGATAATATGGGAAAAGAAAAATCTATTAGAAAAGCAAAAAGGTGATAGCTCAAGAAAAGTAATGCAGTGAGGAGAATAAAACAAGAAACAACAAAATTGATTTTGAATCTAACGCAGCTTGTATTGTGAACTTTATTTGCAATCATGGTCTAAAGCCTATAGATTTTCTGTCAAAAATGCATGGACTTTAGAGCATAAGATAGAAGATAATAAAGATACTTATAGACTAAATATTCATTTTTAATTTTAGTTTTATGATAAGTTGCATTTCCATTAATAAAAAATAAAAATAATTCTTATTTGTGTAATTTATTTAAAGTGTGCCATCATGAGTAATTAGTTGCCTATGATGCGATACTTGTATATTTGTTTATTGGCAATAACCTTTAAAAAAGCAAAATAGTTATAAAAAATCTGAGGGTCATTTATTCATTATTCTGAATGTTACAGATAATACACCCATGTAAAAAATTATTTTTTTTGTTTTTGAAGTAATGGCTCAATGAAGCATTAAAGTTAAGTATCCCATCATAGGCTTTCCGCTAATGTTAATTTTTACACAGCTTTTCATACCAATGACTGTGTATAGATTTTGTTTTCTGTTAATTTTTACACAGCTTTTCATACCAATGACTTTGTATAGATTTTGTTTTCTGTTTTCAGTAATGTTTTTTTGTATTAATTTATCTTTAATTAGCTTCTAACTATATAACAAGTACCTAGTTGATATTTTTGTTTACTTTATCAGTGATTCTTCTTGATTTGTTGAAGCTTTTAACTGTAAATATTAACGTAAAATTATAAAATTAAAAAAAAAAATTTGTGTTTGTTAATTCCAATATTTTAGTTTAAAAATATTGTTTTTGAGTTTTCATTGAACATTTTTCTATACAACATATATTACAAAAGTATGTTATTCATATTCTGATACTTGTATATAATGCAGTTTTTTTTAACAACTCATGTTGCAATTATTTGCAGTCATGTGAAACTCATGGCTCATGGCTTTTCCATGGAAAAAGCATGAAATAGCCAAGACTCATAGTGTTTGAAATATCAATTGAAACACTGTGGGTTTTTTTTTCATGATTTTTCCATAGAAACTTTCTGTAAGGGTATTTATAGCGTTTTTAACATGAAGTAAAAACACTGGACTTAGGGGAGTAAAAGTAAAATAAAACAAATAAAAATATGATGAATAAAACAAATAAAAATATAATGAAAAATATCACAACTCAAGAGAATATCTTTAATATATTTTGACTCAAAATCCGTTTAAATGCAATTTATTTTTTATATAAAAATGTTTCTTTACCTAATTGCTCTATTAGTACTTTAAATGGTTTCCAAGTAACACAAAAACTCATTTTCTCATCTGTGCTATTAAAATTTTTCCACTTCTTTGTAATAAAATTTGTTAATAGTTTTGAGGTGTGAGATAAAGGTAATTTGTAAAGCCATTTTGAATCATTAGTCTTCTATAACAAAGAAAAAAAAAAAAAAAAAAAAGGTTAGAAAGACAATACAGAAGAAAACTATCAAAAGATTATAATCATAAATAATTAAAATCAGCTAAAAGTCCATCAAAAGCAACAAAACATTAATGAAAAACACTTATTTCAAATATGTACTGTTTTTTCAAGAACATTTATTTTCTAAGAATTGCTATATTTTTGAAGGTAAAAAAATATATTAAAAAAAAAAAATTATGAAACAAAAAAAATATATAAGCAAACTATTTATTTTATGACAAAACTTTAAAACTAACACAGCAATTTTTCCCATTTTCTTCTCCTACTTTGTAATTTTCTAAGAATTTGATTTATAGTTTACCAATTCTAACATAGTAATATTGTTTTCTGTTTCATGTGGGATTTTGGTCATTTAATAATTAGTTAATTCTAGTGGGCACCTTGTCCTCTTTGTACTTCATCATCAAATGGTCTACTTAAATGATTGAACAAATAGAAATAATCTATTGTTCTTTTGACTGCTCCAATGATATGGAGAGAACCAGTGATTCACTGTGAAAATTTTTTATTTTGCTCGGCTAATAAGTATGAATTTTGTGCAAAGAATAAACACAGGATCATCTATCCTAACCTGAGATCAACTTTTAAATAAGTAGCACATGATAACAATTTCTAGCTCTGCTCCACTACAGATGAAAATAAATTAATACAAGAAAACAATCTTTCAGCAGATCTGGACTACAGTCCTGTTGATGGAGATAATAATCTGCAGACATTAGATAAGAATAATAAGAGAACTTACTTGTCAAAGAATAAAATGGAACACCTTGCTTCTTATTTGAAAGGTAAATACTTGCAACAGAATGATATCCTAGCATATACTTAATATAAAGAAAATCTGTAACTAGGCAAATTCTTTTGACCCTTTCCTACAAAGATCTTTTCAATACCATTTCACAGGTCAATTCAAACCAGTGAAATGTGGTGATTGTTCAGTGGCTTTTAAACCAGAAGTTTAAAGGCAGTTCTGTTACACAATTTATCTAAAAAAATATGTAATACAAAATGAAGGACTTGAGAAAAGCCTTAATGCATAGAAACAAGATGCATGGAAGATATTAAAGTGGATTTGTAATAACTTCCTAGGTAACAACAAATTCCAGCTAACACATAGTTCACTTGATGCATAACACAAACTTGGCTGTTGCAATTAATAATTCGTTTCCTGCATCAAGATATTTTTGAAAAAAATTAGGGTACAATTGATGAATGATGATTGTGATGGTCCAGACCAAGTGTACAATCAAAATTCTTTTTCATGGCCTTTTAAAAGGATAATAGTTATATTACATTTAAATGAGTTATTACATTTATAAAAGGTACTATAGCTAAACATTTAAAAATATTTTTATGTTGTATATATACTGCTAAGAGTTCAATAGATTTTCACAAACTTTATTGCACTTTTAACAATAATTCTATTGCACTCTTAGCAGTAAATATGGAAATTTAGCAATATTTCTAGAAACTGATGTGCTACAGTTAAACCAATTATAGCTTTGTAATTAGCAAAAAAATAATGTGTGTAATGTGTATTTTTGGTTATGACAATTACAATGAGAGAATATCTACATTTCAAACATTTAATCTTATTATCCGCTTTATTTTAAGGTATTTATCTTTATTTCAAGGTACTACAGTATTTCAATATAAAATTGTTGAAACTTAAAACTTAAAACTTTAAACTCTGATAATAATTATAAACATATATTAACAAGTAAAAATTTACCTCTGAAATTTCTTCAATAGTAGCAGAAAATGATTCATTAAAAAGTGTCTGGATTTCCTCTCTGTATGATGAAATGTCCAATTCACAATAAGCTTCTAACAAAAGCCTTTTTTCAGCATTTTTCTAAACATCAAAAAAAACAAAGAAATTACAAGAAAACTTATGCTAAAAAACAAATATTTTAGAGGCAAAACTAATAAAGGCAGGAATTAAAATTGGTTGCTAACAGTGACATAAAGATAAAGCATTCAAAAAAAAAATTTTCTTTCAAACTCCAAGTTTTAATTGAAGAGGAAGAAAATGCTAATACAATTGCTGAAAACTTCAATTGTGCAATAACAAGTAGTTGTATTAATTAAATTACAGTTTTATTAGTTAATAAAGATTTTAGTTTTAGTGCTAACATAAGAAGTCAAATTAAAGCATTATGAATTTTTAGAACTATTATAACTAGTATGACTGGATTGTTCTGGAAGGAGTGTCAATAGCTATAACTATTTTTTTAACTTAAGGTTGTACTTTTTACAACTCTAGTTTAGAAGCAAGTCTTTCCTCTAAGGAAATATGCTTATATATATCTATGAAGGTATATTACATATAAACAAATAAAGCAACATTTTGTTAAATACAGAAAAGCCTTCATTTAATTTTGTTACATCACTTAAATAACAACAAAAAAGAATTTTTACTTTAAAAAGACAATTACTTACAACTTTATGTCTAAGAATATCAACTCCAAGATCTTTAAAGTTTTTTTCTTCTGTTATTTCTAAATCCAGCAGCATTTCTATAACCTAAAAAATTTACAAAAGTTATAGTCATTACAGTTTGCTTAAAGAAAAAAATATACAAAATCTAAAACTGTAAAAGTTTATTCAATTAAACTTAAAATGAAAGATGACAACATATAAAACCTTTATAGATAAAAATAAGTTTACTTTCAGTTGTGATTGCAAATTTTTCAGTACAAGCCAATCACATCGTTTTTCAGTAAACTTAGATCGTACAGCGATTATAATGCTTGGAATCAACTTCTGAATTTTTTCATTAAGCTTTGTCAGAAACTTTGAGTCATCCTTTGGATCAATCATTTTGTAAAACTTATTTATACAAACCAAAATTTCAGAAAAAAAGCCACAACTTTCATCATTAATATCTATTTTTTCTAATGACACCAACAGCATATTGAGTAGGGCATGAACTAAGTGATACCTTAAGACAAAAAGTAAGCAATAAAACTTTTGCAAAAGAATCAAACATTTAGCATATTAGCTTATTATTACAAAAAATTCTTACCTATTACATTCTCTTTGCTCAATATTTGCCTGCAACTCAACAAAAAACTTTCGACAATGATTAACCTTAAAAAAGATATTGCTTATGAAGTTTGTGAAGAAAAATAAAGTTTTTTATGAAGAAAAAAAACAAGCAGTTCTTAACAAAACAATAAAAAATTAACTCAGATCAGAAAAAGAAATTGGAAAGAGAATAATATCATGTAAGTTTTTTCTTTTTTAATTTTATGATGACTTTAAAACATACATTAGAAGTATATTACTGAGCCAATAAAGTAAGAAATACACAAATTCTATTTACAGATAAAGAACAGCAACTGTTTTTCTAATATTTACAACATTTGTAAACTGTTACAACCTAAAAATTTTTTTTCAGAACTTTTCCTTTCTGTGTGAGAATTATTATCTATTTTATCTACTAAAAGAAATTTGTCTATCTTACTATATAATTCAAACTGGAGTGAGATTTTATACGATTTGACATCATGTTAACCAAAAGACGCTCATTAAAACACCCAATCTTTAAGGCTTCAGAAAAATTCTCGGGCTCCATAAGATAAGCAATGCTTCTCTGGAGTAAAGCATCTTTTTGTAAGCTGTCCTTAATTTTAGCAAGATTTTTAAAGGTTTCCCTAAAAAGATGAAAAATCATTCGGAAAAAATATCTTTTTAAATATGAACCTCAGTGGATAATTATAGTTTTAAGGTTTCATATAGCAACAGAGTAACCAGCAGGATAATCATAATTTTAAAAATAAAATATCAAGTAAAAAGTTAATATTGACAAGATAGATTTTCAGAACTAGGATAAATTCTTTTCACAAAACTCTGGCAATGTTATATAAATAATTGTGAAAAAGTAAACCATTCAGTTTTATAAATCATAGTTATTAAAGATGCCAATTAAACCAATTTTAATGAGCAAAAAATTTGGGAAAGACATTTTTCTTTACATTTATGTTGCAAGCTTTTGACTTTAGAAAAAAAAAACTATAAACTTACTGATAAATAATAGAGTAACTAGGTAAAAAATCTGGTAAGCCACAATTTCTTTTATTAAAGTCATTTTGCTTGCTTTTTGGTTCATCAGAAATGATGTGAAGTATGACTAACACATAACA
Source organism: Hydra viridissima (assembly GCF_058129835.1). Taxonomy (NCBI): domain Eukaryota; kingdom Metazoa; phylum Cnidaria; class Hydrozoa; order Anthoathecata; family Hydridae; genus Hydra; species Hydra viridissima. Next base: position 9,622,696 of record NW_028324314.1, read on the forward strand.
CCAAGCATGAACATTTCTATCTGAAGAGTAATTGAACTTTTCAAACCACTTTTTCAGCAATGAACTTAAAGCAGCTTGAATGAATCTAAAAAAATTGAAAAACAAAATCAACCCACAAAAGTACATTAAAAGTAAATTTCTGTTATCACCAATCACTGTCTTTTTAGATTAGCTCATATAAGAATTTTAATTATCCATTACCATAACATTCAAATGGGAATTTATTTTTTGCATAATTCCTATTCAAACAGCACAAAGGTTTGCTTAAAAAAGAATGTAAATTGAAAATTAAGAAACAAATTGGGTTGAAAAGCTTTATATTAAAAATCTTTTTACATCTACTCTATTAGACAGGAAAAAGATGACACTTCTAGCCACTAATATACCTATCCCCTTCTTGAAAGAATATCCTCACTTTATCAAGAGAAAAATTATTTTTAAAAATTACACTTGAAAGTATAACAGTTAATTGTTTTAAATAACCCATTTTAAAAAAATTCAAATTTTAAAATGGGTTCAGATTTTTTTGGAAATATCACTTAAAAATTTTGAACAAACTAGATACGATAACAAATAGATATGTAAAATTATTTTATGCAAAAAATTCATACTTTGTAAAAACTGATACAAAAGACTTCTTAGAAGCAAATCAAATGGTACAAACTTTAAAGTGAAACTAGACTGATAGGCAATAGAACCAGAACCAAAAATTCTAGTTTTTTTTTAATACTGATTAAAAAGAAACCATTTGAGCAATACAATAAACAAGAAGTAACTGTTTGAAATTGAAAACTTCTATCTTTCCTCTACATAACTCCTTATGTAGTGGAAAAAAAGAAACTGTGGGAACCACACCAAAAAAAAATATTACCTGAAAACATCAAAAAGAGCTCTTTTAAAATTTTAAAAGAAGTTTTAAAACCTAGTAAACCTAGTAAAAATGCAATAATGTAATGTAATAATAATGCCAAAAGTCATAGCACTTGATGGGGTATTATATGGGAACTATCTGGATCCCTGGCGGGCCTTTCCAGTTGCCTGACCAAGTTTCATGAGGGACTTAATAATAAAAATTGTTGAATATCATTGTAAGAGCCATAAGGGAAGTTAAGCTTTTTTTAAATGAGAAACAGGAATTTTAGCATTCTAAAAGCAAGCAATATCTTGAAATGGATTTACATTTTGACTAAAACAGAAAGTTTTAATGCAACTTAGTTAAGGATTGATTCTAGAGACCAGTTTATGAATAAAATTAAAAAAACTCTTGAGTTTCTCAATAAAATAACTAACCTCAAATATTTCTTTGAAAAACACTGCCTAATGCATTTTGATATTTCATCATAACACAAATTAGAGCTTTCAATTGATAACATATCAAAAACTAAAGAAATAAAACTTATTGGTGCTTCATTAACTAAGTCTTGGTTATCAAAAAAGATGAGTGACAGAGATAAGCAACATTCAAGAGGGTTATACAACTTTGAATCATTGAATACTTTAAACTGCTTTTCTAGAACTGCAAACAAGTCCTAAACATAAAAATATAAAAACTTTCAAATATGTAATAACAATTTTATAAAATTTTATTAACTTAAATGTTTAAAAGTAAAATCAGACTACATAAAAAGTATTCAAAAAGATTACTGCTTGAGTAATTTCCATATAGACAAATTTTTATCTATATGGAAAAAAAAGAGTATAGTATTTATACCAGTGTATAAGTAGACTTAACTGAAATTTATTGTCTTACAAAAAACTTATAAGGCAAGGCTTTCCACAGATTAATATTTTTTTCTACTTAGATTCTTTTATTCATTGATTTCAGTCTCAGCTTACACAACATAATATAGTATAGTGAATCATGAAATACATCTCTGCGAAAAGTTTTCCAGGGTTTATATATATATATCACTTTGTTTTGTAAACAAGGTTTTTGTTAATATTATGAGTTTATTTTTTTAACATAAAATAAAGTTGAAACTATAGATTTGTTACCATTCTTAAGAAACCAGTGACATTTAGTATTTTACTCTAAATCAAATTAGATTTGACCTTGAATAACCTTGATTTAGACTGTTTATACTATAGATTTAAAAGAAATAGGAATATTTTTTAAGAATATATACAAGATTAAATATATTTTTCCAAATTTCAAAAAATTTTTTTAGTTCAAACTTTGAATACTTTTATCATTTTTAACATCTTTAAAAAAATCAATAACCATGTTAAGGACTTTGCACTTAAGTTTGATAATTTTTTAAATGTTTAAGTGTTGAGGTAAAAAATATTTACAAAAAAAAACTTGTGAAGACAAATTCAGCTTTGGAAAAGTTCTAATTACAAATTATTATAAATAACAATTTAAAAGACAGATATAAAACTGTTAGGATTTTAAACTAGGAAGGATTGTAATTACAATATTTATTAGTTTATAAATACTTAATTTTATTGTTTTTAAAAAATTTGCAATAAGATTAATATATGCAATTTAAAAAATCAATATTTCATTTTCGTTTTTGGTATGCTTTAGGAACCATTTTGTGACATTTTTTAAATTCAAAAGATATTCCTTTTTTAAAGTCAGTAACTCATTTTATTGTAATTTCCAATTAATACTTCTGATATTAAATATATACCATGATAGGTTTCTTGTCTTTCATTTTGCTCCATGGATGTTGAATTTTATTTGTCATAGAGTAGGCACCATAAAAGCCAGAATATAAACCTCTAACAAACATAGATCTATCAAGATTGTAGCCATTTTTTAAATACTCTGTTTCAAACAGACTGAGATAATTCTTAAAAACAGTTGAATATATTTCATCTGCTGACTGCTTCCCATGGCTAGAAAATATATTTTTTATAATACTAACTCCTTTTGAAAACCATGATTGCTCATCAACTCCTGATGGAAACAAAAAGACATCATCCACTTGATGAAACATTAAATCTAAATGCAAAAATATGATAAACTAGTATGTGCAAAAAGAAATGCTACAACTTGAAACAATTTGAAAAAATGCATAAATTATTTGAATATAAGAAGAACACCTTAAATATAATAAAAATTGTTTTGTACAGCATACACTGTAAAAAGATTATTTTAAAGTAATTTTTTTTAGTTTATCAATCTTTACTATGCAATTTTTAAAAATTTTTGTTTAAACAGTACTAATATAAATAGAATTTGTAATTTAACAGCAGAGAACTTATAATGGATGAAGAATTGCTTGAAAATTACTCAGTTTCGATTTTTCAGTTTGTCTGTTTTTTTCATCTAAATTGAACTGATGAGTGATTGATTCATTCATGGCATGAATGAAGATATCATGTAAGTCTACTCTTAATATTTTTCTAACTTGATGGATTCATTATTTTTGTTTATGTTAATCTTCTGCTGCCCTCTTCTGCTAAAACATTAAGAGGTCCTAGTGAATTTGTTTTGATTTCTCCTGCATGAGCTAGAACTTTATGTACAGTTACTGGAATTTAATACTAACTATACAATTTAAGATACAGTCTGTATATATCCTTGTAATATGCATCAACTTTTTCCAGGTTGATTTGCTCTCAGCAGTTGATAGCAACAAATTAATTTAGCAAATACAACAATCAACTCTTTGTTGATGTTTAGAATGTTGCTTAAAAACTGAGGATTTGTTAACTTGTAAGGACTTGTCAGCAAATTTTATCTGTAAAACTGGAGTTTGATCCAGCCAAACTCAAACTGCACATAGAGCTTTGTTGTTGTTTGCTTTTAAAATCTTTCGTTGTTTTGCATCCATTCTAAATGCAATATACAAGGGGCATTCAAAAAACTTTATCCAAGCATGAAGGGGAGATTTCAAAATATAGTGCATCTTTGTTTGATGTAAACACTTTTTGAAACTTTTCTGTACCATTCATCGTGCATAGTGTTGCTCCACGGGTTGGGCAACTCTGCATTAAAAAATTTCCATTAAAGCTAGGTGAGGATTTTTCCTTCTCTTACATTAAGTACAAAATCAAAGTTAAGTATGAGCATGCCATTCAAAGGTTTAACTTTTACTGGTGTTTATTTCTATCTCTACATCATTTTTTGTAGCAAAATTTATCTCCATACTCTCTTTGATGAACAGAAAGGGAATGGCCTACTTAATACTTTGAGGCATAGGATTACACCACATGGTATGTTTACAATCATTTCTAATAAACATCAAAATTAGAGTTAAAGTTGATAAAAATATGTTTGAACCATTTAACCTTCTGATAGCATTTATCTATATTGAAAATTCTCAGTTGAATCATTCTTGCTTTGGGTACTTAGAAGATTTGTAACATCCGGGTCATTAGAATCCAAATATTCATTTACCAATAATTATATCATTTACCAACCATTATAACAATTCGTTTTATTGTACTTTTCAAATTTTACTCTATAACTTTACTTCCTTAATGTACTCATTATGAGGGATGAAAATTTTTTCCTTACTTAAATAACACTGTAAAAAGGGATTTCTTGAAGTTGATTTATGTGTTTTTTCACCCAAAGTTAAGATTTCCAATATTTTTTTTATTTTTCATTACCAGTAAATCAGAAAACTACATTTTTTAGAAAGCTAATTGAATTATCTGTCTTATATTTTTTTATGACCAAGGGATATTTTGATGATATTAGTCAAAAATTGATTTGAGGTGAAATGTGTTTTTGCAGTGAAAAACACACATTTTTCATTCATTTTAGTCTCAACTTACACAACATAATATAGTATAGTGAATCATCAAATACATCTCTGCAAAAAGTTTTCCAGGGTTTTCTGAATTAAAAAGGTGTCATAAGTATTTATAACATATAATACTTCAGAAACTAAACATGCTATAGACTTGAAATTTGTGATTTCTCGTGGTTGAACTGTTTACTATTGATGGAAAATCATAAAAAAAGGATTGGCTGAAGTTGGTTTTCTGATCTTTTTTTGTCAGATCATCCATAGTGATTTAGGATTTCAATTTAAAACTTTATTAATATTTTTTGACATTTGGTAACATGCTTTGTAATAGCAAGTAAATGCAGATTCTGCAAAATATGATTGTGTAGTAGATTGTGATATGTTTGTATATGTGTATTACATACATAGATATAAGGGTTTGCACATTTGTCACAGAAATTTTAATAACTTTTAAGGTTTTTCTTAACAGAAAAAAATGTTTCTCAAAAAATGTTAAAACAAGAAAAAAGATGAGAAAATTTTTACACAAAATATCCTGATTTACAGCTTACGCAACCAAACCAAAATATCCTGATTTGCAACCTTGTAATTATGCAGTAGGATTATCATCTTGCACATAGTAAAGCCTTATTTAGATGTTTAAGATGTCAAAAAAAGCTGGGTCATTAAGTCATCCTCTGGTAGACCTACGGGTGAGGCAGATTGTGTTTATGGTTGTGGAAAACAATAACTGCATGTCTGAGGAGATAAATCTTTTTTTTTTCTTAAAATATTAAAACATTTAAACTTGATTTCTCATCAAAACCAGTAAAAAATTAGCTTACCTTTTTCTAGAATATCTAAGAATTATTTACTTATCACTAATAAATGATATATATTTACTTTACTTTATTTACGGTATATATTTTTATATATTATACATTTTTATACATTATATATATATTATATTTATATATTATATATTGTTTATATATTATTAGCTCCATATAAAACATAAAACATCTGAATTTGATTTTTCATCAAAAACACCAACAAATGTAGCTTACCTGTTTCAAGAACATCTAAGAATTCTTTACTTATCACTAATAAACGGTTGGTAGTTGCACAAGAAGAATAAGCATAGTGAAGATGTTCCCATATATGGTTTTTTTCACAAAGAGTTACGTATTTATACTCAACAGGTTTCCTGAAATGTTCTTTTGAGGAAATTAACTGGCCTATGTAAATATACCCAGTTGGAAAATTTCTAGAAGAAAAAAAATTAAGTTTTAGCATACATTATCTTTTTTTTTTACATGCTATATCTTTTATCTTTAGTTATTTTATTACCTAATTTAGTTAATAAAATTCTCATATTCATAATATTTGAACATGGCTCACAATTTATTAAAAGCTTCTCCATTCAAAAACTTGAAGTAACAAAATATTTTTATAAAGATTTCTTGAAAATGAATCTTTTAATAGTGTGACCGATTTCTTATCTAAATTTACAATCATCTAAAGTACATAATCTATAAATCAATTTTTTTCATATCAAGTAATGTTTTTTCACTTCAAGAACAGTTTTTTCACATTTGGCATTTATATTTTTTTAGTTTTAATTGTCAAACTATAGTCTTTTAATTCATGTTAACCTAATTTGTTAATTATAGTGTTGTAAAAATTTTTCTGGTCTTTCTTAAATATAAATATTTTTTTTGTTTTTTAGGAATTTAGTTATATAAGTCAAACGGGAGAGGGAAATGTAATTTTGAAAATTTTAAATGCTGGTTTACTTAAAGGGAAATCATATAATTATCAGAGAGTTTTTACTTTATCTTATACTTTACATTATTTAATATTAAAATTTGAATTTTTATAGGCAAAGAAGGTGAAACAATTAAGTCTATTCAGGTATGTTATACAATAAAAAATAAGAATTTAATGATATATTATTCCATGTTTTCTGGTAATACTTGTTTTATTGCTTATATCAATCCACTTTTTCTAAGTTCTTAAATCAATTTTTTTAATTTTCTTTAATAAGTAAGTCACTTCCGTGGCTTTCAATTACTTACTTAGATTTCAGCTGCTAAAAAACTATACAACACTTACACTTACCACTTATAATATAAAATCAAAAAAATGAATTGAAATTTTTTCATTAATTTATTAAAAAAAATAAAAATAAAAAAAAAATTATAAACTTTAAACTTTTATATTTCATTTTCTGTGCACACACACACAAAAATGAAATTCAGAAATTAATCATTTTAAAAATAATGTTTCACAAGTTTTGAGTGATTCTTCCCTATCAGCATTACTTTTACCACTACTTTTAGGGCGAATTTTGGATAAAATAAAAACTAGTGATAAACTTTTATTGATTTTATTTTTTTGTAATTTGCAATGTAATTTTAATGTTATTTGTATTGCTATTTGTAATGAAATTTGTAATATAATTTGTAATTCAATTTGTAAGGTAATTTTTAATATAATTTGTAATGTAATTTGTAATGTAATTTGTAATGTAATTTGTAATGTAATTTGTAATGTTATTTGTAATGTAATGTAATGTAATTTGTAGTGCAATTTATAATTTAATACCTGTAAAACTTCATCTCAACACGAAGTGTTTTCCAACCACCAAGAGCATCAGCCCCAAATACAATATAAAGATGTTCAACATGGTTTGGCACCATAAGATAGAAACATATTTGAATTTTGTTATAGTTTGATTCTGTATGGTCAAACAACTGTTTACTAAATCTAAAAATTATCTAAAAAATTTGTAACTTGATATCTTAAATTTTAAACTGATAACTTAAATCAATCAACATATGTTAATAAATATAAACAAAACTTATTTTATCTTTTTAAAAACCCTTATTATTGTGGTGCATTAACTTTGTTAGTAATATCTGTAATCTACTTGTTATTATTTACTATTGTAAAAAAGAAATACAATCAATCTGATATTCATCAAATAATTGTATCATTTAAGTATTTAGCTAAAGTGATCATAATAAAACATTAAATAACAATCGAGTTTAAAATTCTTTTGAATAATTTAACTCAGCTGATTTTATCACTTCTTTTTTTTTTACAGCAGCTTATTTATTTCTCTGAATATTAAAATAAAATTCCTTTTTTACAACATTTCTCTGACTACTCACACTAAATATTATACAAACCTTGCACAAATGATTGGTAAATTTCTTTCTATCCATTTATCATCAAGCACATTCAAAAAGCACTCACCTTAACTTTTTTTTAAAATTTGTACTACAGCTCATATTTCCAATGGATTTCTCCTTGTTTTTACATTAGCTATAAATTTTTTTTTTTGATTTATAATCTCTCATGAAAACTTTTTCATAAAATCATAACAATATTTAAAACACAAACTTTAAGTATGAATATTTACAAAACACGTAAAATAAGTAAAAGTCTTCTTTAATGGTATCAGGTATCTACTAATTAATTCTGGCTATAAAAAAAACTAAAAGGTTTGGCTTTTGTTTACTCAGGTAACTACTATATATATATATATATATATATATATATATATATATATATATATATATATATATATATATATATATATATATATATATATATATATATATATATATATATATATAGATATATATATATATATATATATATATATATATATATATATATGTATATATATACATATATATATAAAAGTTAAGGTTAGCACTTTTTGTTCTGGTTTTAAAAAAATGTAAAGTAAAAAAGTAACAAGTAGATTACAGATATTACTGACAAAGTTAATGCACCACAGTTAACGAATGTTAAATTTTATTTGTAATAATGGTAATCAATTTATTAAAAGTAAAAAAATTATAAAAATAGAAGATAAATAAAAATCATTTAAATATAAATACCTCATTTCTGTTTTTGATCCTTGGTATTGATGAAGACTGAAAAAAAGAAATCAGAACATTATTATGTTAAAACTGGCTTATGTTTAGTATTAAAAAAAACTTACTGTCCAGAGGCTTGAGGTGCAGCATTCTTTGTTAAAGCATCCTTATAAGAACTGTCTTTTTTTTTCTCTGAATGATTTTTTGACTGACTAAGAGGATTAGGATTTTCTGTTGTAGCATCTTTTTTTGTATCTGATAAACCGCTCTATGAAGTAATGCAATGTAAAAAACCTTAAAGCATTTTTTTTTTTATATGTTTTAATAGAGAATTTAAAATGCAATATTAAAAATTTTAAAAAGTATGAATATAAATCTTAGAAATTTTAGAAAAGAAACTTAGAAACAGGCATCAATATTTATTTTATGTATTTTAGAAACAGACATCAATAGATATTTTATTTTATCTATTATTTAGTAATATCATACTATCAAGTAATATCAAATAGAAGAATCTTCAAAGAAACAAATCAATTTTTATAATATCACAATGTAAGAGCCTTAACATAAGCAGTTGATGAACTTCTTTTGCTTCTTCTGTTTTGATTTATCAAAAAAATAAGATTGAATTGAAAAGACTCAATGCTTGTCCAGGTTTTTATTTTACTTTGCTATTTCATTCAATTGAGATTAATAATAGATATGCTCAAAGAATTGATTAGATTTCTTTATAATTAATACTCAAAAAGCAAACTTTTTAGTGTCAATTTTACAATCAAAACAAAAAAAGAGTGGAAAGGGTAATATTTCAGCTACTTTTTTACTTTTAACTAAACTAGCCTCTAAAATATATTGATGGTGGGAAATATTTCAGTGTTTTTTGCCTGCACTCACCAAACAAAATTTAAATTTTATCAAACTCTAATTCCTTTGATACCTTGTTTAAATAGAATAAAAATTTCTTTAAAAACTAGAGCATGAACACTTTTCAATTATTGTTGTTAATTCTAATCTTTAAAACCACCCAAAACAAATAGCATTTTAAATTGTTTTTAAAAGACCATTCATTGAATTCTGCAAAAATAAAAACTTTGTAACTTGTTCTAAGTTTATTTATTATTTTACTCCAAAATAAAAACTAGTATAGAAAAAAAAAAAAAAAAAAAAGAAAGAAAAAAAAAATACATTAAATAAAATAATTAAAAAAAAAGGAATTTGAAATTATTACTTGAGGGTGTTCACGGGCTTCTTTTGATTTTTCTAACAATGTTGGTTTGTTGGATGAATTGTTTTGTTTTGCTTCCTCCGTTTTTCCATAAGAAATTGTTATTTGAGCTGAACTTAGAGGGTTATTATTACCAAAAACTTTACCAACATCTTCTGAAACTGTTTTTGAAATGACTTTAGATGGATTGGGTTTTGAGGAACTACTATTCAATTCTGAATCATCTGTCAAAGCAACCTTCTCTTGCTAAAACAAAACAAAACATGCATTAAAATAACATACACATGCAGTTTAAGTTAATTCATTTGAAACACATTTTTTTATATTGTGAAATCAACATATTTATAAAAAATTATTCTTCATTAAATCAAGTGACCAGATAGCAAATATGAAAGTAATTGGTTAAATCACAAGAAAAAAGTTTTTATTGAAAGACAATTTTTTTCACATGTTGAGATGTAAAAATAGTTCTTTTTCATTTTTGGGTTTCAGACATATTGATACTCTATCACAATTCCTTTCTTAATCTTTTTTTTTTTCAGTGCTATTTAATTTTTAAGCACATTGTGTCACACAATTAGCATTAACTTATGAAATATTTGTTCAATGTGATGTAAATTTGTACCAAACTTTTTTTTAAGGGGAATAATACAAAAACCATGATAAAAACAATACAAAATCAAAGCCTTGAAAATTTAATTTCAAAATGATATAACTTTTTTTAACCCAGACAAAAAAAATTGTCTAAAAGATAAGATTTTTAGATATAAAATCTTTAGAAAATTTTTTCTTATGATTTTATATCTAAAAAACTATGTAATATGAAAAAATAAATAAATCAGATTTAAAAACTATTTTTTAAATCTGATTTATTTGTCATTAAAAAATAAAAGTTTTCTAAAAAGAAACCATGAAAATTAAAAAATAATTAAAAAAACTAAAATTAAAATAAAACACAAAATTTCACAAAAATTTATCTATCTGGTTTAAAGTTTGCCCAGTTATCTTCATTGCTTTAGTGTTCAATTTCTCTGATGATGGAACTTAACACACATCTCTTGAAGACCAAATAATATAACCTTGAGGGTTAATATAGATGCATGAATCTTATTTGAAAGTTTATGTTTTCAACATTAATTTCCTCAACTAGTCTGATCTCATAAATTGTTATCATATATCAAAAGTACAAACACTCTGAAGCTCATATTCATAAAACATGCATTCTTTAGAATTATCATCAGTTTGGAAATTTTTGCTCCATTTCACTTTGGATTATCATGTTTGGCTTCTTAGATATGTAGTAATTACTAATTCCTACAATCTCATTTTGGCAAAAATCAAAGATTGCAGATGCCACAAGTATATGGTAGTTTGTTGTTCTTTGAAGGCTAATAATTAAAGTTAGTCTTTTCACAGTCCTGCTATGTAATAAAATTTAATGATCTTATTTTCAGTCTTTTGAGATATTTTCTTTCCTTGGTCCTTCATCATTAATTGACATCAATTTAATCTTACATGAAAAATCATTTCTTCAGGAATAAGATTAATAAAAATACTTTTCAATTCACTAACAAACTGAATATTAATTTCCTTACATTCTCCTAGAAAAACATGAATAATGATTAAAACATATATAAAGCATATTCATATACTTCTAGTTATGAATCATAAATTTTGTATAAGATAAAGTTACATAATCTTTTAAGTAAAATCCATACAAGTTTATATACTGGAACTGTAGCTGAGGTGCAGGAAAACTATAAATCTTTAAAGAAAAAAAACATAAACACTTTTTTCATTATCATTCACTCTGTGATAGTAAAGAATGTCATCAAACAAGCAAAGTTTTTTTTTGTTTTAGGAACAAAGAGTGATAGAAACAGTAAATGCCAATTATACAAAGCACTCAAAATTATAACCAACAGGGTTAACGGTTGATGAACAAATGAGGAGCAGAAAACTAAAATATTATTGGTACCTGTTTGGGTATTATTTTTTTAATGCCCACAAATCAGCTACCATAAAACAAAAGGAAAGACTTTTGAAAACACAAGTAGACTAAACAACCATTCATATTGGTTTTTGATTTACATTTGTTTTACTTGTTTAAAAACCATCCCACAGGGATCTATGGCACTAAAACAGTTACTACTTTTGATTCTAAAAAATGCCTAGATATTAAAAAAGGCATTTTTATTCAACTCTTTGTTTAATGAGGTTTATTGTGGCTCTAGTCCAAAATATGTAGTTATGTAATAACTGAAGAGCCAAAAATTTTAAACTGTTTTTACTTTTGTTATATTCTTAAATTATGGATTTCTAATCAGGTTTGGACACCAATAAAACTGATAGAGGCCAGTTACTTAAACTTTTTTTACCTAAGGCATCTATTTGGGTTGGGTATTAAAAAATTAAATCCCCAATAAAATCAGTGCTATTGTGTTACACTAAATTAGGTAACTGGGGATGAAAAAAAAACATTTTCTTACTGGAGCTCCTATTCCTGTTTGGGTTAGGTTGGACTAAAATTTTATTGGGAAGCCCCAGATTCATTATGTCTCAGTTCTATAGGTGCCCATAAATTTTGGTTAAAATTTATATTAAGTTTTATTCAAAAAGTTAAAAAATACTTGGCCTAATTAATTTACAACATAACAAAAAAAATATTGTAAATAGTATGAGGGTACCATGCAAAATTAACTATAAAATGAAGAAATTGGGAACTTATTTGTATAGATGCACTTGTAAATTATAGCACACAAAGCATAAAATTTTAATATTCTTTAGTTTTAATACTTTGTAACTGCTCCTTTGCATTAACTTGATAAACTTTTGTTGGTTTACTCCTAATCAAATTTTGCAGCATTGCAGTTTCTATATTTTCCCAACACTCAGAAATAGCTACTTTCAGGGTTCTACGTTTCTGAAATCATATCATTATTCTTCATTAGGGCCTTTTAACATTTTCAATAATAACTATAAATCACTTACTAAAGTTAAATTAAAGTGCTGAATATCTGTCTATAGAAATAACAGTTAAAAAACTAATATCAGGATTTTTTTGTAATATTAAAAGAATGATCAAACAACTAAATGGTTCTTTATGACACTTATTAAACAACTGTTATTGAATACTTTTAGTTAATCCTGAAACATATCAAAAATTCAAAATTAACTGCGCATCAATAGAACTGAGACAGAGCATATATAGCTTTTACACATTAACATAATTTACAGTATGCAATATGATACTGTGCTCATTTGTCACCTAAATAATACCACAAGTTATCAATTACATTGATATTCAGACTTTGAGCAGGCCAATTCAACAATTCTATTTCATATTCTTTGAAATACACTTTGGCAATCTTACTGGTATGTTTTTGATCATAGTCTTGTTAGAAGACAAATTGATCTGGTAATTCTAATCCTAATTGTTTTGTAAAATATTTACATATCCAGCTCCTGTTCATATTTTATCATTTTGAACTAAGTTACCAACTCAGCATTTTATACAACAACAGCCTCAAACAAGTATATTACCCCTTCCATGTTTGATGGTTGCTTTTATAGTTTTTTTGTCCAAAGATTTTTCTTCTCTTTTCTATATATTTGGTCTTTTTTTTGGAATTCTTTAGTTCAAATTTACTTCCATCAGACCATAAAACTGATTTCCTAGAATCTATTGGCTTTAAAATGTACTTTTTTGCAAAAGCAAGGGGTTTTATTTTATCTTTCTCGAAATGAAATGTTTTTTTATGACACAGGATCCATTAAAACCTTGCAGAGCAAAATCTGAGCTGTATTGTTCCTTCAGAAATGTTCACATTTAGTTTCTCTTTAATAGTTCTGACAGAAATAACAGGCTCTCACTTTACTTCTCAAACAATAAGCTTATCTTCTCTAGATGTTGTTTTTGGTGGATGGCCTGAATGTACTTTATTTTGCATACTTTCAGCTTTTTTATATTTTTATTATTGATTATACAGTTGCCTTGCTTTTTTTATACTTTTCAGCAATTTTTCTATACCCGCAGGCTCTTTCATGATCATCAGCAATCATTTGCCGTACCTCAACTATAATTTCATAGGTCATGGGCATTTTGGAACTCTTGAAATAAAATAAAAGAATTAGTTATTAAAATATTTTAAATTTTATGTCTGTAGTGCAGACAAAAAAAATTAAATAACTTATCAGCAAAAACAATCAACAAATAAACTTACAGCACTGAATAAATTAATAGGTATGAATACTTATGTTGTATTTAAAATTGCACTTTAATTTTATATACTAAATATAATCAAGAATAATAACTTAACATCATAATTATCAATACAGAATTATTCTTTATTGTCATTTTTACACATATTTATTTCATCATAGCAATAAAGAATAAACATGTTAGAGCATGAAAACAAAGTTTAGTAATATGCTATGGGTATGAATAATTTTATCACATATTGTATATAGCTTTTTTTTTTCATTATTAAAAAACAATGTAGTTATCATTTGGGATTAATTATAAAATTTTCAATGCAAAAAAATCAGATTACAAAACCCTTGTAGTCTTCATTTATTATGGAGTAACATACAGAACCTTAGTAAAAAATTTCAGAACCATACCTTATAGACGCCTTAAGATATCCCTTTTATCATGTAGGGACATAAAAAAACTTAAAAATGTCACATCATCTTAAAAATGAACTTTCGAAAAGAAATTTAAATTTTGTATGGTTTTTGGTCATCATTTTTGAATTCTACACCTTGAAAAAAATATTTAGATAAAAACTTTTATTATTTTATAAATATTACATAAGTTAAAGTTAATTGTTTATACTTTAAAAATAAATGGCACTGAAAATAATATCAAGAGTTTGGGCTAAAGTATCAATATCTCTGAAATCATAAGGAGTTTTTTCATGAATGTAAGGTTGTTTATCAAAAATCATTAAAACCTGAAATGCATGGAGTCAAAAAACATATTTTTTGGTATTATTAATAACAAAAGTTTTTATTGAGGTTTTCACTTTCAACTTAATGAAGAAAAACCAAACTTAATGATTATTACATTTTTAAATTTATAGCATGAATAATTCATTGTTTATATACTTCAAACAAAGGAAATAATAATACAATACTATTTATACCATGTTTTCTGAAGTATCTGGAAACTTTTTTTCTGTGCTGTCAATATTTTCAACAGATGAAAGCTCATCTATACTTGTTTTTAAAGTAGTTTTTTCATCTGACTTAAAATCTTCAATACATTCAATCATATTTTGTGGAAGATTTTTCTCTGTTAAGCTTAAGTGTTCATCACTTTTAACTGCTTTAGAAGCTGGAACAGTACTGTTGCCATCCAAATCTTCAGAATTATTTCCAGAAACATCATTTAAAACATCCTAGAAGAACCAATACAAAATCTAGTTTAATTTTGTTAACACACTTTTCTGATCAATTATTTTAATACTTTGACCTATATCTTATACTTTGAAGCCTGCAAACGATAAACAAGGAGTGAAATAGAAACATACAATCATATTTTTGTTTAAATGTTTATTTTTGACTACAGTTATTTATATATCGTAGTTGGTAAAAATATCTTAGTCTCTTTCAAATCAAAAAATTGGAGACAAAAATGGAGACAATTTAAAAAATTTTTTTGTCATATGCCATGAATGAAAAAAATTCTGCAAAGAAACTTTGTAGAGTATGCAAAAGTAAGACTGCAATTGATAGAATGTTATGACAATTATGATAAGATCCATGACAAAATTTTTAATATAAATAATTTTTTTTAATATTTGAATTGTGAAAAATAGGCAACTAATTAAAAATATATTTGGATACATGAAAAACTTTATTACACTACTAACCAAAACACAAACTTTCAAAAGTAATAATCCAAGAAACTTTGGCAACTTTTTTTATTTGAAGTGCATTGTTTAATTTTTTTTGTTTTGTTTGTAACTTTAACTTTTTAATAGGAAACAACATGAAAATTCATGAAAATTGAAAAGACTTACTTATCGATTGCTTATATAAAACTTCTATTTTTTTTAACATTTAAAGCAAACTTCAATGATTATAAATAATTTGATTAAAGCTTATAGAAGAAAAAAATTCAAAAAATTGTTCATCTATACTTTTTTTATGTTAAATTAAGTCTTAGTTTAATTACCTGGAAATTATAAGTAACACAGTTTTTATTAACAATTCAATTGCAAACAAGACTTGAATCATTAATTTTAAAAAAATTAGCATGATTCAACAACAAAGCAACCTCACATATACCTTTTAAAACCCTAAAGAAATATAAGAAACTGAGCAACAGATGGTATGAAAAGAAACCCCGAGCAAAAAGGATCAAAAATATTTATGAAAATATGGAGCAGGATCTAAAAAAAATCTTAGTTTATCCTCATTAGATAGGGTTTCAAGATAACATTTCAGAAGCCTTACTTCATTAATATCTTATAATTATTTAACAATTACTGACATTTGAGAATTTGCAAGTTTACAAAGATTTACACATAAAATCAAGAACCAAATATTAAAAAACAAAACAAATATTGCCTCTTTATCGTTTAATTCTTTAAGCAATACAATCTTTACCGTGTTTTCTGAAGTATCTGGAAACTTTTTTTCTGTGCTGTCAATATTTTCAACAGATGAACACTCATTCATACTTGTTTTTAAAGCAACTGTTTCAGCTGACTTAAAATCTTCATTACATTCAATCATATTTTGTGGAAGATTTTTCTCTGGTAAACCAAAGTGCTCATCATTTTCAACTGCTTTAGAAGTTGAGACAATATTTTTATCAACCAAATCTTCAGAATTATTTCCAGAAATATCATTTAAAACATCCTAGAAGAACCAGTACAAAATCTAGTTTAAGACTCATAATTTGTTAACACACTTTTCTGATAATTTGTTTTAATACTTTGACCTATATCTTCTACTTTAAACCTTGTAAATAATAAACAAGGAATTGTATGAAAAAAATAAATGATTAAATTTTTGTTCAAGTATTTATTCTTAATTATATACACTTAAATATCATAGTTGGCAAAAAGATTTTGTAAATATATTTAATGCAATTTACACATGGAATTATTAAGATAAGTCACACTCTAGTCTTCAGATTACTTTAAAATTTCTGCTATCAATTCTCTTTATTGTTTGGATTGTTCACAAATACAACAAATATTTTAATTACCTAATTATCTAAGTTTTAAAGCAAATTTTAATGATGATAAATATTTGATGAAAAATCACAGAAGAATATAATTTGATGTCTAAAATCTGCTGATTTACACTTTCTTTGTGCTAAAGTAGGTATAGTACATAATAAAACAATTACATTAGATACCTAGAGAATATATTTTGTATCAACTAAAAATATTCCAAATATTAAGTTTTTTTTTTTTTCATCTTTTATTTCTAATTATCAAAACTAATATAACTTAATTACTTATATTGGCTGTTTATTTAATTTGTCATCTTTACTTAAATCAAAATTTAAATCATCAGGTGAATATAGTAGATTTTTAAGTAAAACCAAAAAAAATTGGTAGATCTCCTATTGTCTTCTTGATTTCTTGTCTAATCTCATTCCACATGGTTTCAGTAGCTTTATATAGGTCATATATATGGCAACAAATTTATCTTGCTTATTATACTATCAAGCTCAACTTGATGCCATAAATTTTCATGTGGGAATGATACTTACTTCATTATGCAATGTGTTATGAAGAAAATTATAAAAATATATTGATATATTATGTACTTTCGTTAAAAATCAATTACATTACTATAGTTACTATAGTTACAATACATACACTATAAAAATGTTAACAATCAGAGGGAGAAAATTCAAACTTTTTTATTAAAAATGGATGCACATTAAAAATCAAAACAATATTGGCCCCAAAAGTTGAATGTATGTCAGGAAAACCTGTTTATCAAGGTGCTGAAAATTTTTCCAATAAACCTGCAGAAAGATCTTTTTTTCAAGATTACAATGTTCAAAAGGAACAAGGAATTCTAGAATATATTTTTCAATTTGTTGGCAAAAAAGATCAAAAACTTTGATGAAAATATGGAGCTATATATATCATAGCTTTATATATTAAACTGAAAATATATTAAACTGAAAAATATATATTATATTTATATTTATATATTAAATATATTTAAAATATATATTATATATATTTTATTTATATTTATATTATTAAATATATTTTAAACATATATTATATATTAAATATATTTATATATTAAACTGAAAAAAATGTAAGTTAATCCTAATTTAAATCGAATTCAAGGCAACATTTCAGAAGTTTTACATTATTAATATTTTATAATTATTTGAAACTTACTATTTTTGATTTAAATATAAAATTATGATTTGTACATAAAAACTGAAAAATGTGTTACCTCCTTGTTGCTTAATTCCCTATCTTTTGAACAGTTTTCTGGTAAAGTTGGAACATTTTCACCTTTAAAAAACATCATACATCATTACATTATAAACATACATACATACATACATACATACATACATACATACATACATACATACATACATACATACATACATACATACATACATACATACATACATACATACATACATACATACATACATACATACATACATACATACATACATCATTACATTATAAACATACATACATACATACATACATACATACATACATACATACATACATACATACATACATACATACATACATACATACATACATACATACATACATACATACATACATACATACATACATACATACATACATACATCATTACATTATAAACATACATACATACATACATACATACATACATACATACATACATACATACATACATACATACATACATACATACATACATACATACATACATACATACATACATACATACATACATACATACATACATACATACATACATACATACATACATACATACATACATACATACTTTTACATATACATATGTTTATCTTAACATTTTTCTTTCTAAGTACATAGCTATATAGTGAAACACCTTCAGTTTCATTTTCTGTCAGTTTCTGTCCACAACTTGAACAAAAATTTCCTTCTCTGGATTGATTACATTTACTACAAAACCTTTTTTCTTCTATATTCTCCTTTTCATTTGTAACAGTTGTTTGGTTCGATGATTTCTTAGCAGAATCGCCTGTGTTTTGATATTTTCCTTCATTTTCATTTTGCTTTTGGCCTTTTTTATTGTTTTGCTTTTTGCCTCTTTTACTGCTTTTCTGTTTACCCATCTTTACTGCAAATTTAATCACGAAAGCTGCAGCAATCTAGCTTCACTTCCGAAGCAAAAAAATTATTACATGAATTGAAATTAAAATTTTCAATTAACAAACATCTAAAATTTCTTTAAGTGGTTTTTTTGGCAAGAAAATATAAAGAAAGAATAGCATGTAAAGAATTTTAGGCGTCTCACGTTGAATTAGAAACGTTAAATGAACCACGTGATTTGATTGTTAGATGAAAATAAAATTCCGAGAAATTCCCAGACAAGAAGCAGTTTACCTGAACACTGTTCAGGGTATCCCATACTTTTCAAAAATCACCTTTTTTACAATAAACACTAGGCTCCAAGTATTTTTTTGCTTGAAGCTATATAAATGTAGGATCTGTTAAAAAAAACTGATATTATAAAGTCTTCATTTGCAAAAATGGAGTTTATTGCTTCATTTTCTAGACAAAAAAATTAGCTTTTGGTGAAAACAAAGTTGTTGCGACCGCAATATAAAAACCCATCACACTTCTTGATAAAATGAAACTTTTTAACAAACGCAAAACAAAGTTTTAAAAAGAGTACTTAAATGTAATTATTTTAATAAAAGGTTTTGATTTATCAAAAATCTATTTACTTATCAAAAATATATTTACATATTTTTCGTATTTCGATTTTTTTGTAATTATTTATTTTAACCAACAAATATACAAAGTAAAAAAGATACTGGCGCTACTCGACTTTCGCACCAACCACCCCCTTTTTTTTTTATTTTATGATTGATTATGACAGAGAATTTTATGCTGATTAAGAATCGTATAAAAACATAGGCGCTACTCAACTTTCGCATCTCCTTTTTTTATGATTGTTAATGATAGAGAATTTCATGCTGATTAAGAATCGTATTAAAACATAAGTCTCAAAATTAATAGAAAGTAAAGTTGAAAGTACAAAAATATACGACAAATCCCTTATAATTGCCATCTTGAATATTGTTAATTCTTTATCTGGGACTCTTACTTTGTTGTTTAGAATATCTTTTAAAGTTTTTTTATAATAAGTTGAAAAAATCTTTCATTAATTATATACTAAAATAAGCTTTTAAACTATTTAAAATGTTTACATTAAAAGTACATATATATTAGCTATTAAATTTTTTTTATACTTCAAGTTAACCTCCCGTGAAAGTTTACTTTTAAAATGTCTGTCATATAGAAAGGAATTTTTCAGAAAAATTTTGCTGCATCTTCATTTATCCACAAATCATGGCTCTTCGAAGACTAATAATAAATGCCATAACCCTAACGCCTATGATAGTGTAAATTAGAATCTATTGAGTACGTTTTTTGCAAAGAATATTTAAGAACTCCATTTTTATTATTCGATGAAAGTTCATCTTTTCAAATACTTTTTTTTTTTAATATTAATAAAGATTTTAATTGAAAAAATAGTCGTAAATTCTGTCATAAAAATAAAATTCACAAGAAGGAATCACATGTTTCACAAGAGTAACATGTTTTATAGTTCGTTTGTACATCTGATTACACTTGAACGAACTTTCACTTCAACGATAAACCAAAAAACATTTTTCTATAATAAAAACCAGGCTGATAATTTTTTTTGCTTTTGAGAATTTTTTTTGCAATTTGTTTTGCTTCTAAGAACATATTCAACCGTAAAGTAAATTTATTCAAGATGGCGATTATTGGGGATTTGTCGTATATTTATGTACTTTCAACTTCAGACTAGAGCACTTTCCATTAACTTTGAGACCTATGTTTTTATACGATTCTTTTTATATAAAGTTCTCTATAATAATCAAACATAAAATAGGGGTGTGCGAAATTCGAGTAGCGCCAGAGATATATGACAATGAGTATGAAACAATATGAAAACACTAATGGTCTAAAAACAAGAAAAACAGCAGGCATGTTTGATTTAATGGGTAATATAAAATTTTTTTAAAATAAATATGTTTTAGCATTGTCTTAATGTTATAAATAATGTTTTAATAATATTATATTACTTTAATAATACTATTATTAATGTTTTCTTATAAAAAAATTTATCATGAATAATATTATTAATAATATTGATAAATAATATAATAATAATATTTTATTTCCAGAGAAAAAGAAGAGCTTTTATCTTCTGAATCAATATTTTTAAAAAAGTATTTCACTAGTCAATTTTGTATAGTGTTGAAGTTACATTTAAGTTCATTGTTTATGATAGCAGAACTACAAGTATAAGTCATAATAGAGATGTTACTCATTGTTTAGAGGCTAAATTTAAAAAAGTTAGGATGGCTTATATGTTCACTTAACAAAAATGAAGTTTGCCTTCAACATCTAACAGAAGAGCTTGATGGTAAAACAACCTCAAAGATCCCTAGGGAAGTTACTTTCCAAGGTGATTGAAATGGAAAGAAATTACAACTTCAAGCCGATATCTGTAAGTCCTACTTTAATTAAACTTCATGAAGAAATAGTAAACAAGTTATCTTCAGATTAGAAATATCCCTATAAACAATACCAGATAGTATTTTAGGAACTCTTGCTGAAAGTTTGACAAACCAAAAACCAGGCATTATAGTCTATTAAAGGTGGCTCAACAAAGGTTTTTTTTAATTTTTATTGTGAGCCTGCAAACATGGGTTAGAGGGAGATGAGCTAAAGAATTAAGAATTAATTGTTAAGTTTATTGTGTCAGTTTACTTCCTTATGTGGTTCCAAATCAAAGTGAAGCATAGTTGGATAGAGATGACACAACACATCCTTGACCAACTCACCCTTCAAGATGTAAATGAAAACTTCAAGATGAAAATGTACAGAAAATTATTGAAATATACATGAGATCTTCAGCATGGCGTTTTGGTTCTAAAATCTTATTACAAAGTTTACTTTGCAGCCAAAACAAGATTGAAAGGAACTTTGCTGTTAACAAATTTTTGAAACTAGAAAACATCAGAAAAGGGAAGCCTCACTCTTCCAGAGCATACAAGATTCCTAACTTAAACTTGCATGCAACCACATTGACTGACCTTATAACATGGAAAGAAGCCTATAAATCTGTCAAATGATTAATAGTGATGTAGAAGAATTCCTAATCGTCCTATGGTATTTCCATAAATCTCTGTTCAGACACAGAGAGGGCAGTTAAGGAGTAAAATTAATTTTCATTATACTTAATAATATTATAATTGATAAAAGTTTAAGAAATATTTATTGTCATGAAAGAATTTTTAAATGATAAGCTTTTTTTTTAGTTAACTGCTGCTTCTGAAACAATCTTTGGTTTTGAGAGAAAAGATGGTTTTATCTGAGCAGGAGCAGAAAATAGTGATAATGCCTCTTTTTTAATAGCAAGAGGGGCATGGGATGGTCTTACACATTTTAAACTTCGTTCCTCCCCCCTCCCCATTTGAGTTATTATTTGCACAAATTAAGGTCTATTTTTGCAAATGTTGATTTTACTTTGTTAAATTTATATATGCCACCCCTTAAAATGTGTACCTAAAGGCATAAAAATCCTTGGGGCCGACCTTGCTAACGAAATTTGAAAAGTACGGGATGCCATATTGAACAGTTAAAACTTTACGCCATTTTGAACGTTAATACATTTCAAAATAAAATTTTTTTGACGCACGCTGAAAGTACAGACATTTAAAAAGAGTATATCGTTGAATTTCTTGGATTATTTTTATACAATATTATTGTTATGATTATGAAAAACAAAAATGCAGAAGAGTTAAAAAAAAAAGTACCCAATTACAAAACTTTTTAACTAAAAATACTTAAAAAATTGGGAAAAATGACAAGTGAAAAACGTAAAAGCCAATTAATTTATTTTTGTATTTTTAAATAAACTTCTTTCGAAGTTAATTTCAAAGTTCTAGAACAAAAAAGTTTTTCTGTACACTTATTAAAGATATTTACAACACTTTGCCCACAGAGGTGTGACGTCCTATCATTAGTACTAACGTTTGACTTCAACAATTATGGCTTTATATCGCCAAACGACTGCTTTCTTCCACATGTCCTTGGTGTAAGCTCTTCTTGAGTAACTGCTGCATATTCAGTTTTAATGTCTAGTCCAACCTTCTTATTCATCATATACTGTTACCTTAACTCGCCCAGCTACTCTTCTCACCACTTGTTTCACCATTTTTGTAACCTCTTAGCTAAAACTTTAATCTTTAAGATTTTCCATATTGATGCCAACCCTCATAGGTTCATAAATGTAATTGTTTGTAGCTCAAGATATCGCCCTTAGGTGGTTGTCAAAACTATTATAAAAGTCAATCTAGTGAAGTAAGCTGTGGCTCAATGCTCAGGTACTCGTTCCACTCGGTCCACTTGTTTTGAATGATGCATTTAAAGCTATCCGCAACTTAACAGTATCTCTATCATCACAGCTCGTGCTGTCATTCTGGATGTCAAATGGATTTTGCCTAAATTGCCAGTTATATTAACGTTTTTTTTGCTATACCCTGGCAGAGAAATGAATTTTTTTATGATGGGTGCAATACTGACAATCTTAATTTAGTTAATGGAAAAAATGAATCTCAATTCCAAACTACAATGTCCATTTTCGCATCTTTAGTTTAATTAATTTGTTGTTGGATAGTATGATATAGAAAAATTTAGACCTCAATAAAAAAACTCCTGTGTCTATTAAGCTTGTTTCTATTTAACTCAATGAATTTTGAAAAAACACAACTATTGCAAACATTTTAAATTGTGAGTGCTCCTTTATGATCTTAAATGCCACCGTCAGAAAAAAAAACTTTCTGGAGCAGCAGTCAGAAAGAAAAAGATACACAGGGTAGAAGTGATTCAGACAAGCAAGCTACAAATAAAAATTGGCTTCTTTCACCAGAAAGAAGTTTGTTGTTACAAATTTAGTCCAAAATAATCTGAATTTAATCCAGTCTGGTGACTTAAATTCAGTTCATGATGATGGTTTTAATTCAAGTAAAAAATAACAACTTGAATTAGAATGTCTTGCTTCTGATGATTCTCATAGTTCTAATTTTGACAAATTTCGAAACCAATTAACTTTAAATTGTCAAAGAAAATTCATTACCTTTTATCAAACGACTTAACAAAAATTCCTCAAGAAAATCAAAACCTTGACAAACTAATTTTACATGATTCCAATACTCGGCCTAAAGTCTCTGAGGTTTTTAAATGTTGCCATTTTGAACATGGACTAAAGCGAGATAGGGGGCCAAGTTTTTCTTTGTGTTTAAATCGTACTAGCATTAGACATTTAAATGATAAATGGTGCTAAAAATGTTTATCAAATGGAGAACAAGTTAACTGTCATATGATGCTTCTCAGCCCATTAAAAAACAACCTTTCTTGTTTTGCGTGCTTAATATTTTTAACTGACAAAATATCCAAGTTTGTAAACTTGACTGAAAGTTTTTCAAATTGGGTTCAATTACACCCAAGGGTTTATTAGCACAAAAACAGTGTTGAAAATAGAAAATGTAATAGCCTTTGGAAAGATCTGGAAAAAAAAATTGAAAGAAGAAAAAACTCTTGATCTATAAAATACCATCGAAGGAGAAACAGAAAAATCTAGAAACAATTTAAAGATTGTGATTGATTTCTGTGCCAAGAGTAACATTTTCAGATTGTGATACAAAGTGAAGATAACAACTTCTGATGCAATTGGAGAATCCAGATTAGAATTTTTCTTTAGCATCCTTTTAATTGATCAATCGCTAAAATTTTCAGTTGGTAGAACACATTGCTTCAGTGAAAGCAAAAAAGGCTTCAACCTCTTACTTTTTTTTTAATACATTTTTTGGCAGAGTTCAAAAAATATTTAATTTCTTTTTGAGCTCAATAGTGAGATAGGAAAAAAAAAAAAGTTGTCATTAAAAGAACAAAGCTCAATAAGGTGGTGAGCCAGAAAATAGGAAATTTATCCACTAAAAAAGCCATTTTTTTATGTTTCGAATTTCAAAAGACATTTAAAATGATGCAGATGTGAATTATGAAACTTTATCAGGAGCAAAAGAGATTATTTCTCAAATTGACTTTTTACGGCTTTATGATTGCTTGATCTCTGGTATTAAAATCTTACTTTGACTCATAGAGAAAATCTATGAATCTATGAAAATATCATGCATATCTCTTAGAAAACATCAGAATTATCAAGGAAAACAATTAGCTGATGAAATTATTAAATTGATAGTAATATTAAAAAATAAATATAAAAATCTGAAATAAAATTTTTCCATGTATCAACATGCTTTTAAAACGATTGTTAAATAATTATCAAACTGAGTATCAAAATGTTGTGTTTTGGCTTGAAAACTTTAAAATTTTTGCTAAAATAATTTTTCTTGCGTATTCTAAACCAAACATGCGCACAAACGCGTATGTACGCATTGAATGCGTCGAAAGTGTGTATGTTTTTGCTTAATAAATTGTTTTTACTTAATAAATTTAAATTCTTTGACTCAAAAAACTAAGATATTTGTTGAGTTTTTTTCAACACACTTTTTGAGTTTTTGCCGTTTTTTGATGAGTCCGTTGTGAGGCGGTATGGTGAAATGTATCAACAATAAGTCTTTTTATAGTCAGACTCAGACACTTATAAATAATGCGAACGGGTGTCTTATTGCTGATATTAGAGAACTAAATTTTCTCCAAATGAAGAAAATATTAGATAGTGGCAACCATTTTATACAACTCTTTTGATTTACGCTTGCTATCTTGATGAAACCAATTTCACGCAGCCATTTTTCACTCACGATGAAATTTTTACAAAACCCTGCAACCCCGTTTTGATCGCCTCAGCGTAACATATTTGAAAAGGACCATGCGTCTTGAATAGTAGGTACTTGTGCTTGCACTTACACAATCTCTGTGACCTTTGCAATGTCCATTAAACAATTGTATTGAGGAAACTATAAATGAATATAGTTCAACACACGCGCTTGCACGTGTACAGTTATTTTATTTACTTTACTATTAATTTTAGTTACTTTACAGTTTACTTTAGTTACTTTACACCCACCTGGAACTTTACTCTTATAAAATGCAAGAAACATTTTTGAAAATTTTTAATTCAAAGACAATTGTGCATTTTTGGCGTGTTAGTTTAAGGATTATTACCGGGAGTTAAGCTGCAGAATCCCAGTTAAACCGCACAGTTAGGTATATTCGTCTCAGCCATTTTAAACAAATTCTTTGTATTAATAATTGCTATTAATGATATTAGGCTCATTATCCTTGGTCATCTCTTCACGTTTTAATTTCCATTATGCATTAGGACAGTTGCATTCATTCACTTAAAATTTCATTCAGTACTCAGTCAAGGACAAATAATAGAAAATACGAAAAGAGAAATCCGAAGAAAACCCGTGTATTCCAAACGTAACTTTCACGTGTTATTCTGCAAAATGTTACGCTATGAGTAGGATTCGAACCTACGCGGGAAGATCCCATTTGATTTCTAGTCAAACGCCTTAACCACTCGGCCATCACAGCACATTTTGTTGATTATTTTAAATTGTTTACCTATTAAAAAAAAAAAAGTTGAAAAGTTTATGAGGGTTGTCGAAATATTTCCTCTTGAAAGTAAAACTATAGAATGCACAGAACCAATACGAAACAAACTTTATCGGTATGCTACATTTTAGCGACACGTTACGAGAACCATTCAAGACAGAATTGGTCTCGTCTCGCATCTTTAATTTGGAAACGAGACTAAGTTAACAAAATTGCGATTTTAATAAGAAATAACGAGACTTGTCTCGGAATTCTTTAAAACAAATGTTTTCTCGATATGATTTGTCAAAGTGAAAATATCTAAGATGAGAGCAAGTAATTTAAGCTTGTATTAAATTTGCAGTTTGTTCACAGCAGCTTTGAGTTATTCCAGAAACCTTCAAATTCTTTTTAAGAAAATCAATATAATTTACAAGAGTTTGGGTGAAAACCATGTTTCAAAATTACTTGGAAAGACGAAAATCTTTTTAATATTCTTAACCTGATCTTATCTAAATCTTCTTAATTTTAATTTAAAGTGCAACTAAGCAGTGATTAAAAGTTGTTAGAATTGGTTCTATTTGATTATTTTTCACTTTGTTGAAGTTTAAAGTTGAATTCAATAACACTTAACAACACCTGGCCTTCACAATTTATTATTAGGAACTTCAACTGTCCCCAACTAAATACTGTAAAGTAACATCTGATTTGTTTTTTATCAAGCCTGCTAAAAAAGGGGATCCTCGGACAGCACAATATCAAAGAATGCGGACAAACAGCCAATAAAAACACACATTTTCATAGCCTATTTGTTCGCATACTGTAATCAAACCAAAAAAAGCAATAAATGTATTTTTACTACTTTACTTAATCAAACAATGAATGTATTTTTTTTACTTAAATGAGTTGTTAAATGGGAATATTTCCAATAAACTACAGATTTATATCTTTTCAAGATAAGAAGATGATTCATATTAACTGGCTTATTATTACTTTTCAACTTTATGTACGCTTTTTTTTTATTTTTGTACTTGATTTACATTAAAAGCATAGAGAAATTGGCTTTTTAAACGCATTGTTCCGTCTAATTGACCATTATTCAGCCTTGTGCAACTTTCAGTGTTCGTTGCAACCTTCCCCTAATTTTCTTTGCAATAATTCCAAAGAAAATTAGGGGAAGTTATCGATTATTTCGAAATTATTTCGAAAGTGTCGGCGGCATGAAAACTCTAAATATAGCTTTTAGCTTTAACAAAGATTTTTTAACTTTAAAAACTCAAGTCAGAGATGCATGTTTAGAGGAACAAAACAAGTATATAGGTCGAACATAAATAATGTTTTTTTTACTTGTATCAATATATCATCAAATTTGAAGATTATATTTTGGAATGGAAGGTAAGATACTCTTGTTTAAATGTCCTATGTCGTACCCCAGCTTCGTTATTCTACTGCTATTTTTTTTGGCTAGGGCCAAACATATAATAATCTGCAGCTATAGGATCTCGAATGCGATTATTATTTACTTTGAGAAAATAATAATGTATGTATGTATGTATGTATGTATGTATGTATGTATGTATGTATGTATGTATGTATGTATGTATGTATGTATGTATGTATGTATGTATGTATGTATGTATGTATGTATGTATGTATGTATGTTGTATGTATGTATGTATGTATGTATGTATGTATGTTGTATGTATGTATGTATGTATTTATACATACGTATATATATATATATATATATATATATATATATATATATATATATATATATATATATATATATATATATATATATATATATATATATATATATATATATATATATATATATATATACACACACACACACACAACCTACATTTTTTTATTTAACTTTTTTAGATACTCTGTTCCAGTTAAAGGTCAGTTAATAATGCTAATTTTTTTTTTTTTAAATGCTCTATGAGTTAATTTAGTTTTTAAATTGTTTACATGTTTGGAATTAGCAACATGGTCTTATTCCTACCATAATTCACAACTACTTTAATAGGAAAATGTATGGGCATAAGCTAAGATCAGTCAATTAAAACTTAACTATCCTATTAAAACAGATTCTATTTCATTTCAGTATATATTTTCTTAGAACACCCTAACAAACACTCTCAAGTACAAATTATATCCATAAGTTTTAGTTAAGTACATAGTGTTACCTCTATAACATTTGCTTTGCATAAATGTATTTTATAATTTTTTGTTTATATATGTGCATGTTAATATATTGGCTTCTGTATATTATTTTATTTATATTATATAATTTACTTTTAATATTATAAATTTTTTTTAATGTTATTTTTATGCATTCTTTAAATGTTTAGATCATTGTGTTTTGTTAGTTAAATACTACTTGCAATTATCTGTGTTTTATAAGATTTTGATTTATACAAAAAATATTGATATTGATATACATTTATTTATACAAACATTGTATTTTACAAGTGACTAGATGTTTTTGCTTAATATCAAAAATGAATAAAACACCTTTGTAGCACCATGTACTACAATCTGACTTCAAAAGAAGAAATGAATGTGGCACAGACCTTGATGATGGTGTCCTTCTTTACTTGACTTTTAACCTCAGCACCTTCTTTATTTGACTCTTAACCTCTCCTTAACTATGCCCTACATGTAGTAGTCAAGTGGATAACAGTCTGGTAAAACTAGAGGGTTACAAGTCAGGTGACCAGTGGAATAGCATAATCATTGTAACCCGGCCTGAGTTATTTTGGTTTTATGTGTTAATTACAGAGTTCGAACACATAATCCCTTCTGTTTGCTTTTAAAACATCAATGTATCTGTTTGTATTAACCCTTGGTCCTGTCTTGAAGAAGCATGGTAGCAAGTGAGATCACCCTCACTGCTAACAACACCTAAGACTAGGATAGAAGGGGAACTTAGGATTTCATTTGCAGGTCTTCTGTAATTGTTTTGGATATGGTTTTGTGGTTTACATTCTTTATTTGGCCATGGAAAACATTGAGTTGTCTGGATTTTGTAGAAAAATCTCTAATTTCTTTTTATGTCACAACAATAAGCATGTTTTTAGCATCATAATCCCCTTTTAATTTGTAAACAAAGTTTTTTTTTTTTAGGTTCTAGCAGTCTAAAAGCAACAATAATGGGAGCTTTCTTGTCATATTTAGATTTTTTTTTCATCTGTAGATTTTGAAAGATAATACATATGTATATTTAATCCATATCACTAATACTAATAATATATATAAATTCATATGTAATCTGTTTGCAGACAAAGTTTGCCTTATTTTACCCTGTATAAGTCTCTTAAATTTTTTTTCTTAATTTATATTTTCTTAAAGTTTCTTTAATTTTTTCAGTATAGTATTACTGCTAGATTTGCACTCATTACTTAAGTGTATATAATGTTGGCCACTGCATGTTTTTATACAGCTTAAATAGTGCATTATGACCTAGTAATATTTACATGGTTCCCAATAAGTTCAATTATCCAAAGTCCTTGATTTTAAACTGACATTTAAGTTAGGCTTTATATGTAAAAAGGCTGATTTACAAGATCTCAGGTAGAAAGCCACTTTTTTTTTTGCTGTTGCTTGTTGATTTTTAAATGTTGAATTATTTAAAATAGTTTGATGAAAGGCTTCTATTTTGTTTTGGATTCTCATTTTGAGGTGTAGCAAAAAGTTTAGTAAGGTTTTTTTTTTAATGGTTTTAAATGCCATAAAGTTAAAGTTAGTATGCTTGACTCAGGACAAATGGCTTCAAATGACTTTAAATGGATAAAATGGAATATGTAAAAACTTCTATTTTAAGTTTGCTGCAAAACAGCTGGAAAGAGCGTCAAAGAAATGTGAAAAAGAGCAAAAAGTTGAAGAAGGAAAAATCAAAAAGGTAAGAAAATCTTCAATTTTTTTTTTGGTCAACTAAGAAGAAAATAAATTTAAATGCTGGAAAAAGTGAAATATTATTTCAGGTTAATCTATATTTCCAAAGTTATTTGTATAATAATAAAGGGCTCTGGATCAAGTCACATGGTTTTTCTTATTTCATATTAACATAAAACAATCAGATTTAAAAACCATTTTTTGATGATCAGCTATGAAAAGTTACAAATAAAAGTAACATTTTTCAATTCAAATATGTGCAATCTATATAAATTTATAATAATTACTGTTTGTTGCAATGTTGTAAAAAAAAATCTTTTTCTGAAAAATGGTTTAGTTTTAATTTGCATTAAAATCCACTTTGTTTCCTACTGCCATAAGAAGGCATCCATCTTTACACTTTTTACCATAAAAAGTATCTATTATATTTCTATCATAAAAAAAACATCCTCCTCTATACTTGTTTCTAATTCTTTTTTTTTTTTTTTTATCTTTAATACTTAATAGGCATTACAGCAGAAAAATGTAGATGGAGCAAAAATTTATGCTGAAAATGCAATACGCAAAAAGAGTGAGTCATTGAACTACTTGCGCATGGCCTCTCGTATTGATGGTGTTCGATCTAGAGTACAGTCTGGTATTATGATGAAAAGTGTATGCTGATTTTTTATTCATTTATCTTATTAGATCAAATGTTTTGAAACAAAATTTGTATAAATTTTTCACTTTTTCATTGGTGTAACACGCATCTAATAAAGCAAAACTTATTTAAAAGAAAAATTTTTAAAAAATTTAAAAGGAAACTTGTAAATCAAGAAAAAAACATTTTTAAAAAATTTTATTAAAAGTTTCCTAAAATATTTGTAATTTAAAAATGTAAGTATGTTTAAACCTGTGTTTAAATAGCTTTTTTTTTTTGTTAAATAACTTTTTTATCTTATTTTAACAAAATTTTAAAAGGCAAATATTTTTTTATTCAGCTAACAAAGAGCATGGGAACAGTTGTCAAAGGTTTAGATAAAGCATTAGCATCCATGGACCTAGAAAAAGTGTGTTGATTGTCTTGTATACATGTTTCATATGTTATTTGTAATGAACAAACAAAAGTTTACTGTTTACTTGATCTAGGTGTCAGCCATCATGGAAAAGTTTGAAACTCAGTCTGAACAACTGGATGTGCATTCATCAGTAAGTGGTTCATTAAGTAAGATAAAAACGAAATCACGAAAAAAAAAACTTAATTTTTTTTGTTCATTTTTTTGTTCATTTTTTTGTTTATCTCCCCAGGTTTTGGATAACACAATAAGTGATGCGATGACTTTGTCGACTCCTCAAAACCAGGTAAAACTATTTTTGTAAATAACGTTTTTAAATTGTTCAGCATGTGGTAAACGTGTTTAAAAATTTATCGATTTAGGTGGATATGCTTATTCTTCAAGTCGCTGAAGAAAATGGTTTAGAACTAATTGATGCGTTGGCTGAACTTAACCCTGGAACTTCATCACTCCAATCTGTTGCTACTACCGCAAAGCCAAGCAGAGAATCAGAACTAGATAAAAAGTTTGATTTTGCATTTAATTCTTGCATTTTTTTTCCCTCTCCGTTTCTGCAATCAAATAAAAAATTTGTTTCAGTTGACATAAGTTTTTTTTAAACTTTACTTCTTTAATTTTTTTTTCAGGTTGGCGGCTTTAAGAAATTGATTATCAGAAAATTTCATGCTAACTCCGTGATTTGTTTTTGTTTTTTTTTTTTGCAATTCATAGCGAATCTGTTGTAGGAAAAACTCGCCTATTTATCTTCTGCAGCTAGTTATGCAGTTTAAAACAGTTTTTTTAAACTTTTGATATGGATTGAGAGCTTTATTATCACATTTTTTTCTAAACGAAATAAAGAGAAAACTGTTTCTTTTTTGTCTTTTTGCTATTTAAGACAGAGGCGAAATTTGTTAAAGGTTACGAGTTTAAAAAAATAGTCAGAGATGGTGAAAATCAAATAAGAGTATGTTGTTTTGGAGTTTACAGTGAGTTTGGAGTTAGAAGTTTGTATTAATATTTTTAATAGTTGTTAAGCTAATAACTCGTCTATTTTCATCTTTAGAAACGTCTAAATAGCATCAATTACAGCCTTACAATATTATATATAAAATAAATATTTCAGTATTTGATACAGAGGGAAGTTTCTTGTTTGTTTGTTTTTTTATCAGATTTTCGACTCAATCCAAAAACTCAGGTTCTATTTTCTACGTTTTTGTTGAATGTGGAATATCTTTCAAATAATTGATTCCATTCGCCATCCATAATTACCATAATATTGCTACATACTTACGTCATATGGGGATTCATTGACACTTTGGTAAACGTCATCTGCTCTAAAACTCATGTAAGTGTCGTCATCGTAAATTTTGTTTTCGTTCTGTGGCAGCACGTAACTATCTTCTTGATGCTCGTACAAATCGTTATTCAAGCCTGTTGAGTATGATATTAAGTTTGGGGTATGATCTTTAGTCGGCCGAGGCGACAGTGGAACGGGTGGTTTTTTCTCGGATGTTAAAATACTTGGGATGACATAAAGGAGGCTTTGCTTGGCTTTTGAACGAAACTTGTCCTTAAAGTAATACGTAAATTTTTTTAAACGATCTTTTTTTTCAGATATGCAAAGAAAGGGTTTTACACGCAGAGGAATTTTATATATTATCTATTTTAAATATTATGCTAACTTAAAAGTAGTTTTAATAAAGGTTAAGTTTTGGTAATACGAGTTTTTTAATGTGTGCAGCATGAAACACACCAAAACTGTGTTTTTCATGCTGCACACTTTTTTTATGTATTTTAACACCTTTTTAACTAAGACTCAAGTATTTATCATTATTAACATTTATTATCTTTGTTAATACTTTATTAATAGTAAATGGATTAACGGAGCTGTTCTCTGTTTATTGGACAGAGAATCTTTTTTTTTTTTTATAAAGAAAATAGTGAAAAGAAAAAGTTTCGTTCACCTCCATAACTTCCAATACTTTCACTCTTTCCTCGGAGGTCGGCTCTAAAAAAGGTCATTATAGCTATTAAAACAACATTTTTAAAAAAGCTTTTTAAATTTTTCACACTAAAATTAAAAAGCATCGAAGATAATTTCAGTGCAAGCAGTTTCAAAATGTCAAAAAAATTTTTTAAATATGTTAAGAACGAAAACATACCGGAAAACGCGCTCTTTGATAAATGTCTAATTGCAGTTATTGTCTAAATAATAAACAATAACAATTAAATGTTTTTCCACCGAAATTTTCTTATGCAAACAAAACAGCAGATAATTTTATACAGGTGTTGTGATTAACGATAGAGGATGCAGCGAGAGAAACTGGAATTCCAGGACAAATTGGAAATTTCTACCTCAACGGAATAGAATATTATCACTAGTACATGGCTATTAACTCCTTCAAAAATTATAAATAGTAAGAGAAGATCGAATATCTGTAACAACAGTGAAGAGGCAATCGATGGAAGCAGGGCTTGGTGGTAGGATCGCCGCATAGAGACCACTTTTTCGACCTCAAAATAAGAAAAGACATCATGAAAAATATACTGTTGATGACTGGAAGCGTGTTCTTTAAACTGACTTTTTGTTTGAAGAGAAGAGTATTTGTACGAACAAAACTAACTGAATAAATGATGAAACAGTGTGTGGTGTCAACTAAAAAATATGGTGTAGGTAGTGTCATAATGTGGAGTTGTTTTAGTGGTAATAATACAGGTGAAATAGTTAAAATAGACGGAATGATAATGAAAGAAGTGTATTTGGGCGTTTTAAATAATCATTCCATGCTAACCGGAAGTCGGATAATTAAGGAACCATTCTTCTTTCAAGAAAGTAATGACCCAAAGCATTCCTCAAAACTTTGTAGGTGTTATATAATTGAATTAGAAAATGATAAAATAATTGAAAGTATGATTTGGCCTTTTCTATCATCCGACCTTTCCGCTTTTGAAATTTTATGGGATGAATTCGATGAAAATGTAAAAAATACCCAAATATGAAAAAGATATGAGGGAAAAACTTTAAAGTAAGTGGCATAAAAAAGACTTAAAAACTAAAAAGTTCTTTACGCAGAATGCCGCGAACATGTATAGTGGTTATTGCCGCTAAAGGTGGCGATCATCGATAAGAGCAAGTCATTGATTAACTCGATTAATGTATTAATTTAGTATTCATGTAATTTTATTTATTAGTAATAAAGCATATATTTTATGTGATTTTTTTTTTTAATTTTTCCCCTCATTTAGGTAAAAGATAGAAAACATTAAAAAGTAGTGTCATTCGAATAGTTATGGACGATAGTGTATATATAAAGAAACTCTTAACCTATTTAAATTAGATTTTTTTTGGCCCACGAAACTTGAATTAGTCTAATTTCATATGAAAAGTATTTTAATCTTAAGATTAGGAATTAAGGTAATAAAGCTATTCTAGCTTTGAATGCATATTTTATTTACAAGATTTACTCAATCGCAAGATTCCCTTGAAAATATACTTTAAAACTGCACCTTTATTGGTTCCTGTCTGCGGCGTCGTCTAAAAATTAATAAATGTAAAGTTATCGTTATCATGTTAGCATTAAATCCGCTGCTTGCAAATTGTGGCAAGCACAAAATAAACTCAAAGTTTAAATCAATCGAAAGGTTGAGAACTCTAAAATCAGACGAAAATATTAAACATTCACCTAAAATATAACAAAAGAGGAACTATTGCAACCAATAGAAATGCAAAAATGCCGACCACGGAAGCAATTACAACAACTTTCATTTTAGTAGAACTCACCTACACGAAAGAAAAAAAAAGAATTTTAAGCAGAACGGAAGAAAAAAAACTTTAAACTGATACTTTTCTTGTTTTTCCTTTGTTAATCATTTTGGTTTCAAAGAGTAGTTAAGAAGTTAGGGACATAATTAAAAATTATAGTATAAAAATATATTAACATTTTAAAATAAGTTACCTTAGTTGAACTAGGCACTGTGTTTTGAATTTGAACTAAAAAATGAAAAAGAGTTCGTTTGTGATCTTTTATCTGTAAATTATTCTTTTATTTATGAATTATTTACAGCTCATTCGTTGATAATTATTTAGAAATTTAGTTTCGTACATTCACGTGTTCCTTCAAACTTGATGAAGTATGCAAATGATAAATCGCGGTTATTTTTTCGGCAAATAAATTCTCCTTTTAATAGTTGACCTTGAAGAGCCTCCTTATCGATTATTAACTGAAAAATTTGTAAAAAGTGCCAGTTAATACCTTAAATTTGATGAGTACTTAAAATAATAACAAAATCAAGAACTTCCACTTTTTGAAATAACACTTTTGCTTTTAAAGACTCATTCTAAAAAAACAAATAAAGTTTGTAAAAGATATTACATACCTGTAAATAAACACCGTCAGATATATTAGCTGTAATGTATAGCGTTGAATAGTTTGTCGAATCAATGTAGCCGTTTTTATAGATGAAATTAGTTTGGTTGAAAAGGCTGACACATGATTCATTGGTCAGTTTGATGTTGTTAAAATTAACTAAAGGCACGGACTCCAACTGTGATGAGTTCAACTTCCATTGAAAGAAAAAAATGTTTCCAGCATTTTGAACGGTAAGTAATTGAGCTGGTAGTCAAGAAAATAAAAAAAAAATTCCATTGTGTATTCTTTTTTTCATAGAACATTGTTTATCCTTAGTAACATGGTAACCTTGGTAATCGTCTATCTTTTAAGTTCAAAGCACTATGGTTTTGTAATTAAAAGAAGAAATAAGTCAAACTATTGTTTTAACTATTGCTTTAAAGCTAACTATTTTTTTAAACGTGTAAATACTTTGAAAGATAAAATGCGGAATGAAAATACGAAAAATGAGTTCATTTGAAAAACACTTTTATTAGATGTATTATATTCTATATATAATAATTATTCTATATATAATAATTATTCCATATAAAAGAATTATTATATAAATATACGAATTCTTATATATATATATATATATATAAATTCTTTTACTCAATAATTTTTATATATGTAATAATTCTTATATATACTTAGCATGCTCAAACGTTTTACTTACAGAAATTTTTATTAAAGACTGAATTTATTTCGTCAAATCCATAGCAGCGTTGAATTCCAAGAATAGTAAGAAACGTTCCAGAGTTGCTACACTGACAACTATTGTTCTCTAATTTAAATGCGCTATAGGTCGTACAATCCATACCAGTAAATGAAAACTGATCGCCAGACGAGCTTCTACTCACTTTAACAAGGTCAGTAGTATAGCTTTGCAATTTCATAGGTTCTATTGGTTCAACTTGCTCATCTAAACAAAATCAAGTCATTTAAATAATTTTTTACCTTCATGCTAAAAAATAGACTTAAAGTTTGTGTATGAAGTTTGATGGAATTTATAAAATATCATTAAATTTAATTTATGGTAAATTAAATTTAATTTATTATAAATTAAATTTCATGATATTTTACAAATTCCTTAAATTTAAATTTTATCATAAAAGTGTCATAAAATCAAAAATATTACGGTTTGTAAATTTAGGACCCTAATATCAATGAAACATCCTAAAAAAACCCTCATAAAGGGCGATATCTTAAAATATAAAAAATTGAGGTTAAAAAGCGTAAAAAATTGGTTTATTTTTTATATAAAGGTAAAATTTACTACTTTGATCAAAAGAATTTTATTCATCACAAAAAAATGCCAACTTCTGCCAAAAACCATCAAGAGCGCAGAATGTGCGTTTGTGTTTTCTGGATGAAGAAGGGTGATCAGGAACTGACAGATTATTACATGCAAAAAGTGATTTGAACAAGGATAATAGAGTCCCTTCGGCCATCTGCATCTACCTTTCAAGTTGGAAAGCTAAATGAAGGTAAAACGTCAGTTGTGGTCAAACTCTACAACTTTGCTGCAATTTCAATCAAGCCTTTAAACAAGTTCATCATTGATACGTGATGATTTAATTTGCTCAATTGAAAACTCAAAGGGAAACAAAAGCACCTACTTTGTAAAGTATCAGCTTTAACACCCAAAGCACCAAACTTTAGAAAAACGTTATGCAAAATGTTTATCAATTATTGGTCGTGGACTTCCACCCCATTATACTTCTGGAAGTAGACATAAAAATTTAAGCATCATGGTTGATGCAGATCTATATAAAGCTAAGCAAGTGGCATCATCAGTTTTGCCTTCCGAAGAGGCATCTCCTCATGGAACTATTACACAGAGTCAGCTGAGTGGGAAACATTTGCCAATAAGAAGAGGGGAGTTTTTTTTTAACAACAATTATGAACAATTTTTTTTTCGTTTTTTCTTTGATTTAAAGATTCAAAACATGGTTTTAATTTTTCTTTTCTTTTAAAATCCTCAGCAGCGCAGCAACTTTTCAAAGAACCCCTATTTACTTAAAACATTGTACGAACTCAACAGAAGATTGTGCTTTTTAACAATGGGATGAGAAGTTTAGTGATCACTTCACAGTAATTAGTGTTAGGTTGTCTGACAGCAATTAGAAACGCCAAGTTGATTATTGTTGTAGCATCAGCAATCTCAGTGATTTTTTTCCAGGCATTTAGGAAGTTCACGGACTCTACCATTTTAAAATTAGAAATAAATGGAGAAGGGTCTTTCCTAAAAGTTAGCTTTGCTAAAACTAATATAAAAGAGAGCGAATCTCCACCTCACAATCCTTTGAGAAAAACATCAAGTTGATTACTCTGCAAACAACAAAGCTAACAAGTATAAAAGACTAAATTCTGATATGATTCTCATAAGACACTCCAGAAAATTAACAGAATGTAAATGCTGTCCTTAACCTGATCCAAATTTAAGAGAAATGTCAAACAGATTCTTTGGTTATCTTTTGTGACTTAAGGCTTGCAAATACTTTTGTGGTATTCAGTCCCACAGCAGCAAGCAGCAATCTTGCTGATGTAAAGTTTGATCCTTAAACCTTCAGAATTGTGGTCACCAACTTACATTTGGAGGCAGATCTTAGAGTTCATGAGTTTAAATGGAGATGTGGGAAAATTGAAGAACTTTGAAAACACCATACAATGCTTGAGTTTCCTTACCAAAAACATTTGCTTGAAGCAATTCCTTCAATAGAATTCCATTTACTGCTTGGAGTAGTCAACCACTTGTATAAGAACCTCTGTGATCTTTGGTCGATTGCTAAAGAATGGCCAAAAGCACTGCACACCCCAGCTCATGGTTGTTATTTCAATAGAAATAACTGCATGAAGTTTCTGAGAGATATAAACAAGTTGCTTAAAATCTTCAAAAGAGAAAATTTTGTGCAAGCTCTCGGTTTCATTCAAACACTTAGACTGTTTGAAAATGTTTTCAAAGCATTTTTTGGCGCGAATTTGGACTCTGGCTTTGAAGTCAAGGGTTCGAAGTTCAAGCAAAGTTGTGTTGCCCAGTTTCAGTCACAACAAAGGTCCATGCGGCATTTCATTACACCTCTAATTTCATCAAAATGAAAAAAAAAAAAGGCTTAGGGCTCTTCAATGAACAAAAAAGTTCTAAAAAAGTTTTTATCCAAATTTCAAGAGATTCTGGGACAGATACAAACGAAATCCTACACACCCAGGCTATACTAGCCGACTGCTCAAATGTATCATCGTGTAAAACTGCAAAAGAGTCTAAATCGCACATTTCTATCAAAATAATCTTTGAAAAGATGCTTTAAAGTATTTATGAAATGAAAAGCTAAAGAGGAACTTTTTTTTTTTAAACTTAACTTCTATAAAAAAAGTCAAAGCTATGCTTTGTGCAACTGATTTTTATCGAAATTAGAAAATAATTTTTTTTTTAAACAAATTAAAATTGAGAATAAACAACAAAAAAACAAACTGTGTTTTATTTGAAATTTTCTATAACTTTTTTTTATAAAATTTTGCGAGAAACAAAGTACAGGTACTGAAAAGAAGGCGCCTAATTTTACTTTCATGAGTAAAATAAGGAAAAAAATTATGTTGGAATAAATCATGGGGATTCTTATGTAGGATTTCATAATTCCTTTTAACGTGTTCCTACTGATATGTACAATCACCCTTTAAAAATATCTTTATAGGATGATTCATTGGCACCTTTATAGGATGTCTCATCAGGGTCTCAAACTTGCAAACCGTGATTTGCTTTTGGTTTTGGTTTAATAAACAAAAGTTTAACTTACGCAGTTTCTCTCCATAAAATTTTATCAAGAAAATGTAATTCTTTTCTCCCAATTGAAGTTTGAATCGTAATAGCTCCCCCTCTAAGTTTAAAGTTGATACTTTTTCTGGCTGCATAAAAAATATATATTGATAACTATACAAAAAGTAATCATTACATAAGAATCTTATTTTCAGTATTTTTTTGTGCCAACTTACCCCGGCCCGAGTTAAGTTGCTTATAATTAGGGAGTTTTGTCACGTGACATTTTATCGCGGAAAAAAATATATCGTATGTTTTTGAAAAACTTCCTCCAAAAAACGCAACAAATGATTTTATGTAGGTGTCGAAGAATGAAAACCCACCCATGAAAATAAATAGTATATACGTATATATAGATTTTATTTTTTTTAGAAAAGGTTGCGCTACAATAATATTTTTGAGGAAGTCGTTTTGCTTTAGAATTGATAAAGTTATTTAATTTTAAATGTTTCAGTTTTGTTTATACACAAGTAAATTAAGCTAATTCTTTCGTCCCCACATAAAAATAGATTCTGTAACTATTTATTTATTATGTCAAACAGTTTTTTTTTTTTTTTTTTTGGTAGTCTAATAGGGTGGGTTTTTTGTTTTCTAAGTGGAGATTTTATAAATTTCCCCCGTCTTTAGATATTTTATTGTTAATGCAACTTTTTACGCAAGAAAAAAAAAAAAAGACAAAGTTTTTTTTCGGTGCCAAAAGTTTAACGAGAAACTTTAAGGAAATATTTCATAAAATGTATATAAATTGAAAATATAAAACACGAATATCTTTGGAACCAAATAAGCTACAGAAGTGGTTGAAACCATTTTGAAAATAAAATATATTAAGGAATCCAATGCATTTTAAATAAAAAAGATTTTAATTGGCTATAAAAATTGCCTAAACTCCCTATTATAATCTAAATCTTTTTTTCAGTATTTAGGGAAGGGGCGAGGCGCAGTTAAACTCAGAGTACAGCTAAACACTGTACAGAGCTAAACAAAGCTATCGCTGGTTAAAAAAAAAAAGATATTTTTAAATCTATAATTACTTGTGAATATATTATTTAGTTACTCTCATCTTGTACTTTGTTAAATAAAAAATGGAAAAAATCATTAAAAAGATTTTGTTTCTCGTAGTCATAGCTACGAACTCCACATCTGGTTAGTGCTTTGATACATCATCGTTTCTTAGATTTTTATTACTAGACTAATTAATTTGTTACTCTAAGTTTTGAATTTTTTTCAGCTTAATTTGATTCACTGCCAGTATTAATGCGCTCTACCAGGCTGATACCTAGTGGGGTACTATTAAATAAAGATAATTCAGTACACTTGGGCGCATGACGTAGTCCGACATGTCAGGAGCTAAATGTTTTATAGAGCTAATGGGTAATTTAAAGTCAGTGAGTACTTTAAAGTAAATGGCTCTTAAGTAATTGTTCTTTTAGAAAAAGCATTTTTTTTTTCTGTTTAATCTAAGAGTTTCCTGTAAAATAAACTACAAAGTAAACTACAAAATAACTAACAAACTATAGCGCTGATAAGACCTTTAAAGAGGAAAACAGTTGCTCCAAACAAGTCCGCAAAACTAGGCATAACAGGTTTTTGTTTGCTTTTGTTTACAGTTAATACAATAGTTCTGTCAACTACTTCGTTTTAGTCTGCATCTTTATCAGTTCTTGCTAAAACTCAAGTAAGCCGTAAAATGACAAATCGCACTTTATTGAATTATACTATATTATTTCATTAGTTGTTAAGGAGTTCTAACAATGTGAATTAGTCACAAAAACAATGTTCAACCACGCCTTATTCAATGTTAAACTGTATCCCGCTGCCACGGGGCAAAGTTGAATGCTTTTTTTTCTTTCTTATCTTTAAAAGGCTGTTAGCTAAAAAAAAGTATGTTTTTTCAATCCTACACAACTTTTTTTCTAAAGTACCTGTTAGAACTCAATTTAAGAGCAACATTTTACTAATAAAATATTGAAATTATTTGGAATAAAAAAGTTGTTTAACTGCTCCCCACTTTCCCCTGAAAAAATCCACTTATCGACGGAAAATGAAAGTTAATTCTTTGCCAAACTACAATAAGTAAAGGATGTTATTAAGATTCACAAAAAAATAAATAGTTGATGACATCAACAAAATTTAATAAAATTATCAAGGATTGTTTAAGCAATCCACACAACTTTGACATGTCTCAATAATCAGCCCATTTAGATTTCAGATCTTACCTTGATTAGAACATTTTCCATCTTTGATCCATTTGCGGTTAAATAAAAAGGCTTAATGTCTTGCTCAACCCAATGGTCGAATAAAAATCTTTCGATTACAGTTAACTTGGTAAAGTTACTAGCAATAAAAGGAAGATACATATTTTGAAGACGATTTTCCGTTTTTAAATATGACTTCGGCATAAGCCATTCTGTTTCATTGCTTTTATTTCCGAGGTAAACACTGAAGGATGTTTCAGAAAAATGAAGGTTTTCTACGTCGATAAAAAATAATCAAATAACCACCATATAAAAACCATTACGTATGTATGTATGTATGTATGTATGTATGTATGTATGTATGTATGTATGTATGTATGTATGTATGTATGTATGTATGTATGTATGTATGTATGTATGTATGTATGTATGTATGTATGTATGTATGTATGTATGTATGTATGTATGTATGTATGTATGTATGTATGTATGTATGTATGTATGTATGTATGTATGTATGTATGTATGTATGTATGTATGTATGTATGTATGTATGTATGTATGTATGTATGTATGTATGTATGTATGTATGTATGTATGTATGTATGTATGTATGCTTACAAGATTAGGGTATATAGTAGCGTATAATTACAAATAACATACACAAATAAAGAGTTCTTTCGCTGCAATTACTTGCCCTATATAGTTGTTAATAGATTCTGTTTTTAAAATTAGCTCAAGGTTGAAAATTTCTTATTAAAAAAAAAAATTTTTTTTTTGTAGAAATCTTTCTTACCGAATAAAAAATCACCAAAACCAACATGACATTTTGCCTCCTCAAAGTTCACGCGGGAGTAAAATGTGCCCTGTCCTTCACATTTATACCGAGTGCTAACATTTCCTTGGAAAACTCCCTCGACAAGATCACCGTCTATGAGACGGGTCACTTTGAAAGCTAAGTGAGTTTGGACCACGATCGAGAGAAAAAGCACATAAAACATGTAAATGAAAAGATTTTCACTGTTCATCGGTTAATTTCTTTAGAATCAACAAACAAACCAATCACTATTAGAAATTTAAGTTACTGATATAAATTTGAAAGTCATTTAAATTTAATTCGTTCTTCGTTAAAACGTTTAAAAAATAATGCGTCGACATCCTATTGAATCTACACAAAAATGTTTTGTGTTCCGGTGTCGATTTTTCACAACTAGGTTCAAAATACTTTCAAATGATTTTAGATTTTTAGCCGATTCACAAATCCGTTGTACTGATAAAAGTCATTTTGATTTTATAAAAAATTTTGTACAAGTTAAAGAAGTCAAATTAATTATCTCAATTAAGTTATTGGTATAAAACCAAAAATATACGAAACGAAAATTATTTAGTTCTTTAGTCAAAAGCGTTTAGTTTAACGTTTTAAT
Organism: Hydra viridissima; assembly: GCF_058129835.1. NCBI lineage: Eukaryota > Metazoa > Cnidaria > Hydrozoa > Anthoathecata > Hydridae > Hydra > Hydra viridissima. The sequence goes on from NW_028324314.1 coordinate 9,666,083, forward strand.
TAACTGAGCTGCATTGTTTAAAGACTTGTTATATCCCTCCCCTCTCCCCTTATAATTATGTTGCTGAGCATAGGCGTTTGGCTTTTCGGTTTTAAACGAATGAAAAACCATACGCCGTTGCTTAAGTTTTGCATTACCGCTGTATTTAGAGACTTAACAAAAAAGGAAATGGGTTCCTGTCAAGTGGCTGACCGTAACTTTACTTATTTTTGAAAGTCAAAGGTTGAGGTTGTCCTCGAAAAGCACTAGGTGTTAAAAGATAATAAAAAGTACCTCGTAAAGGTGCCATTACCTATTATAAACCTGTAAAAAACAAACTTTTTCTTACATGGAAAAAATAAAACAGACCAATGACCCTATACAAAATGTCAAAAAAAAAAGTTATAATTTTCTTTTAACGTCTTTTGTTGTTGTATAGCAAAGTGAAAAAACATTTTAAAAAATACTTGACGTGTTCTGAATAGCACAAAAAACGTGAAAAAATGTCTCGAAAACCACATTATGAAAACCACTGTTATATTTTCAATAATAAAAAAACCATTCTGAACAAAAACGAAACATTTATCGTCTAACTATTATTTCATAGTTATTGAAATTTTCCTTCGATATAAAAAAAATTGCGATGATTTAAGATAATCACATTGTTCTACATTTAATGGATCTTGTAAGATGACGATTGATATTTGAGAACCCAAAATTATCTTTAATTTTTTTTGATTCCTCTATAGGAATATGTTGCTAATTCATTTAATAAACGTCTTTAAAGTTATGTTAACAATGAATCTGCTTTTTGCAGTAAAAAAAAAAAAAAGATTAAAGTTATGTTAACCATGAACCTGCTTTTTGCGTCATTTTAACGGAGAAGTTTAAATTTTCCATAAAGTTTTTTTTTAAATCCATTTATGATTAATTAAAGAAATTTAAGTGTTTTACAAATTATTCATGGGAAATCGTGAGTTTTAAAGAATCAGAGGAAGCCGTGTTTATCGCTTTATCTCGATAATATAAAAAACATGAAGCTCTTTCTCTAAAGGTAGCTTTGCAAAAATTTTCCGGAGGAACCTTATCAGCTTATGCTGTTCCAAAAATTATGACAACCAGTGCGAATAGTTGACATTACAAGAAGCAACAAAACGGAAGAGGTCTTGTAATGAAAATGTGTTCACTGAACTTAAACAAGAACAATTAGTTGTATGGATTTAATCAAGGCTGCTTCAGACTTTCATGAGAACTTCGTAAATCGAAGCTGCTTCAGACGTATGAACGTAAATTAAGGCTGTTTCAGACGCATAAAAACTTCGTAAATCTTCAGATACTCCAAAGCTTAAAATTTGACTTTTAATTAGATATTGGGTAAAACGATTCCTTTAAAGAACTCCTGTAATAGTTGTTCGTGCCCCTGTATCTACTAGCAGAGATACAGCAATTGTTCAACCGAATAAAAAGATTTTTAAACCATTTTCACATTTTTTTCAAAAAAGTTTTTTGCTTCATGTCCCTGATTTTCTACATATTTTTTACATCGACAGTGAGACAAATTTTGAATTAAATACGAGCATGACCGGAGTTCTTTTAAAAACAGGTGCGAAAACAGTTTGTAAAGTTAGTTCATCAAAACCTAATGAAAAGATTAGTGTCTGCAATTGCTTTGGAGTTAATGGTTCAATGTTAAAAACCCAGGGTCATTTTGAAACAAAGTTTACTCAGATGGAAGATCTTTGCTTCTGAAACTAAAAAAAGTTGGTAATTTTCTATTCACTCAAACTGAATTTAGATCGCAAATCCAACGCTCTTTCAAAGAATTTATTCAGAGAATTGATGAAAAACTGAAAGAATTTGTTTTCATAGAAAATTATCAAAGTTTTCTTTGAAGATTCTTTTAAAATTCTTAGAAAATCATCTAAGTTGCATTAGTGATCTTTATTTATTTAAATGCTCTGAGGATCAAGGAATTTACATCACTTTTTTTTCCTCCTAATTGCACGCACATTCTGCACATTCGTGAGGAATTTTAGAAGCCACTCAATTAGGATGGAAAAAGGAATTTATTTATCGGAAAAGAGAAGACAATTTCAAGGAGATGATGAGAATGAGTTCATAAAAATTATAAAACAGATCAATGATAGAACTATTGCAAAACCAAAAATAGTTAAAGATTTCCGTGATAAAGTCATTTCTCCACTAAATTTTGAAAGTGTTCATCTTAAGCTGCGTATAGGAGTAGATAATGTTTCTGAACCTGCTTCCAATTCAGTTGCACAAGTCCCTTTTGAAAGTTTTAAAACTTCTACTTTTTCAAAAGCATCATTTTCAATTCATCCGATGTTAACATTGTAAATAATAAACTTCTTGTTCTTGCTAAAGTTATCATATAAGTTTCAGTATAAATAGAGAAGGTTTTTTTACTAAATTTTTTTTTGCGTCAATTTTTTCATGTGTAATCTTCTTGAGCACCATTTCATTAGGTCTATAAATTACAAGCATATATTGATCTATTGCATAATCTTTTGAGCTTCACTCCTGACTATCTTCCGAATTCTTTAGTTATCAATAAATAGCTCAGTATACTTTTATCTGCATTTCATATTAAAAAGAAACGTTCCTCTTTCTTCAACTTCTACACCATCAACTTCAAATCAGGATTTGCTCAAATTTCCAGAATCAATTAAGCGCAAAACAAAAACAACACAAGAAAATTAATTGTGGAATCTTTACGAGTGACAGTGTGTTACGAGTGACAATGTGTTAGAAATGTTTGAAAATGAGAACGAAGAAAAGAAAGAAAAAAGGGAGGAGGAGAAAAAAGGAAAAAAAAATTACAAGAGCAGACCAAACAAATAAAGGTGGAAGAGCGAAAGCAAAATCAAACTTAGAGAGGACCAGTTAAAAATATTTTTAAATGTTTTAAATTTTTAGTGAAATTTTTGATTATTTTGAGTAACTCGATTAAGAAATTAAAGTAAAGTTAAGCTAAAATCCAATAAAGTTCATTTAATTGTATTATTTCTTTATCCAATAAAATTCATTTAATTGTAATATTTCTAAGTTTATCACATATTTTCTCATAAGAGTTTTTATACAGTCATATTTTTAGAGAACACAAAAACAAGTTTATTTTACCGCAAAAAATCAGATTCAGTGAACTTCGTTTTTTAGTAAGACCGTTAAGATTAAAACGGGATAGTAATGTGTATAATACTTTCTTTACACCGAAATTTTGATGCAAGTTTTATTTGAAAAGACTCAAAAATTATGTACTTAAAGTTTCTAAGAATATAAATACCGCAAAAAACAAACCTTTTACCGTGTATCATTAAAGAGGTTTTACGTTAAATACTTCACATTTTAAGCTTTTTGATTTTAAGCTCTTAACAGGAACTAAAAAAATGTTCGTTAAAATTTTATTCTTATATTGATTTTTTTAGCGTCAAAACGCCATGTAAAATGATATTTTTGTCAAACAAACTTAATGAAAAAAAAATCCTTGTTTTAATTCAGCTTTAAGTTTTTTATTTTTAAGAACTTTTTTCTCCTCCAAAATCGCAAGTTTGATCGGCTTAACAGTCGAATTATTTTATCGCGATTAAAAATTAGCCCTTTAGAAAAAAGAAATACATACATACATACATACATACATACATACATACATACATACATACATACATACATACATACATACATACATACATACATACATACATACATACATACATACATACATACATACATACATACATACATACATACATACATACATACATACATACATACATACATACATACATACATACATACATACATACATACATACATACATACATACATACATACATACATACATACATACATACATACATACATACATACATACATACATACATACATACATACATACATACATACATACATACATACATACATACATACATACATACATACATACATACATACATATTACAAGAGTAACTATAATCAAATATATACATTTTCCGTAAACTTTCAAAATAACAGTAAAATTTCTTTCAAAAATATTACGGTGTTTTTAAAAGCTGAAATTACGAAAATATTACGGTGTTTTTAGAAGCTGAAATTACTTGTTTCACACCACCACTTGTGTTCTAAAGAAATATAAGTGAACTGTTAGAAACCCAATCTAAAAAAACAACAACAAATATACTTCAGTTTGATCTACAAAACAAGATATTTTTTTTGCAAAAATTATTATCTATAAATATCTAGAAAATCATGTTGAAAATAAATAAAGTTAAAAAATAGGCTAAAATATAAAAACAGAGTTTTAAAAAAGTTATACAAATGATTACATTTATAATTTTTATTAAGTGCACATCATTTTGGGAATAAAATTTAAATTAAAACAAAACATAAATTTAGTAGTTATAGCAACGAAGTAAACTCACAGAGTATCGATTCTTGATTTTTCAAGGGCCCAACGATAGACTTTCTGTTTGCCTCAGGTAGAAAATAACAAACAACACCTGATATTGATAGCGAAATTCCCATAATAAAGTAAGGTAGGATTTGATTAATATAACCCAAAAATTGACCAATCCATGGTGCTAATGCAGAGCCTAAGATATAAGCTGCAGAGCAAACGCCAATCCCTTGCGATCTGCAGTAAATTAAAAATATGTTATTTTGCTTATCATGCCATTTTTTGATACTTGTTTTACTTGTGGATTTTCTAAACAAATTGAAACAACTTAGGTGCTCTTTTTTTAATTTTTTGTAAAATAAAATTTTTACCTGATCGCTATTGGGAAGATCTCAGATGACCATGCATATACAACAATACTGGATAAAGAAACCAAGAATTTTCCTATTACCCCCATTGAAATGCGAAGAAATGAAAGATCTAGAAGAGAAATTCATTTAAGTTTTTAAAACTGAGTTAATTTGAAAAAAAAAAAAAAAATCTTTAAAAACAAAAAATAAATTTGATATTAGATGTTATAAATAATTTTAGGCCTGATGTAAATTTTTTAATTATAACTATGTTTAATACCTAATACACATTAGATGAAAAAAAAACAACCTCTAACGCAGCAGAAGAAACAGATCTTTTAAACCACTTCAGTTTATCATCTTTCTGTTTGAATGTTGGTTGCTCATAAAATTTCCAAATCAAGTCCTTTAATTGGAAAGGTTTATCAGCTACCAAGGACGTAATCCCCATTTTAAAAGTGTGTGTCTGTGTGTGTGTGTGGAGGGGGGGGGGGGGTAGGTATGGGAGGGAGAGGAGGAGGAGGGGAAGGGAGGGACACATTTTTTAAAGGTCTTTTTCTGCTTGAAAAAACACATTACTACATGTGATGGGTTAAACTTTTAATGGTAAAAAGAAGTGGGGATGGGGAGATAGGGACATGTTCCTCTGCATACTTATGGCAGTTACCCTAATGTCAGCAACTAACACTTAAAGCAAGATGGTGAAGTTATCAAAGGAAATTAAAATATATATAGATAATAGAACACTGTCTTACAAGTATTGAACAGGCTTGGATCTATCACCACAATACTAAATTAAAACAGCTGACTGGATGTTTCGCCAAAGCAAAGAGAGAAAAAGAAGTTTCTGGCATTTGTTTTTTGGAATTAAAAATGAATGTTTTAAATTGAATATTTTAAGAAAGGCTGAAAAATTAACTCAGGATATTTTACAACCATTTCTGATAAGCTAAAAGCAGTTCTTTACAAAAGAAAGCCTAGTTTATAACGATAATAGCAAAGTTCAAACAATTACAGTTTGATTTCTTGAACATCCACCTAATTCCCAGGTTTCGCTCCCAGCAACTATCTTTTCACTATGTCAAAGTTGTTTCCAAAACACTAACTGAAATTTTAACATGTTGCTGTAATTTCCAAAAACACTAATGTAAATTTCAACATGCTGATTTAGAGTCTTAAAAATATAATTGAGATGAAGATTACTTGTTTTTTCTGGAATAAATGCTAAAAGCATAATAGTCAATCCACCAAACACATTTGCCACTAACGTTGTGTGTTTACAACCAAATCTAAAATTAATACAAAAATAGCTCATCTAGTTATATTAGTTTCTTTTATTTATACAGTTTTATTATTTTTTCAAGTGTTTTTTTCAGGGATTTGGTTTACTTTTTAGATTATATTTTTACGGACATTGTTTGTAAAAATGTATCTTAATGATCAACTTACTTGCCAGAGAGCCAGATCACTAACAAACCAGCTGGAATATCAATACCGCTCACTATAGTAAAATCTCTGTATAAGTTTCCACTAAGATTTTCTGACGAAAGGGTTATGCCACTATATGCAAGTCCAATGCAGAACCTAAAGATTTTGGTCAAAATTTTAATCAATTTTTTCACTTAAAGTTAGATTAGCTGATCTCTGTAAGATGACAAAAGGCTTTAATTGTAGTATAATAGTGGGAAGTTATCACCAACAGAGCAAAACTAATTGCAAGCAGCAGGGAAAATAAAGATACAAAGCATTTTCAAAAAGTTAATTAGAATCCTGAATGATGTTTGGAACCAGAAGAATCAATTTGTTTTGGTAAACTTAAAACCAATAAAACAATTTTAGTTCAGGACTTGCTCAAATCTTGAAGGAATTACAAAATGAAAAAAAAATTAACCAAAAAAAAAAATTGTTAACTAAAAAAACGAACTGAATTTAAAAGAACTATGAAACATAAGATTTTATACCAAATAAAAACTTGCAAAGTTGTGGAGACACACACACTCCATGGTGTAAAAATGTATTTGAATGATGCCTTGCTATCATCTGACTCAATAGAATTTATAGAAAGATTTGCATTGCACCATGCTTTTTTATTAAACTTTGCAATATCACGAAGAATTTGCTCCGCAGACTTTCTACGCTTCTTTGAGTGAAGCCAAATAACAGACTCTGGAACAAATCTAAATTATTTTATGATAGTGTTTGCTATTGAAAAACATGCAGATGAATTAAAGTAAATTATTATTTAATTGCTTGGATTATTTTTTGAAAACCACAGTTATATTCCAAAATCTAAAGTTAATTTTAAAAAGGAGATAATTTATAAAAAATGAAAAAAACTTTAATTTACTAAGGTAATTGACTTACTTATAAGATGCTATCAATATGAAATAAGGAGCAGAAACCAGAATTGAAAATATACGCCATTTTTGTAATAACCATGCTTGTACTGGTAACAAGCATAGCCCAAATGTAAATGCACTCCAAAGAAAATGTGAGTAATTTCTGTACTTTGGGCCAAGTAATTCATTAATTAACACAAACAATATTACAAATACACCACCTTTAAAAATTCCGTTTACAAATTGAACAATAACAAAAAGCCATATGCTATTAACAAATGCTGTGACTAAAGAAACAGTGAGATAGGCAAACCAAGTCAGAAATAAAATGCGTTTACGTCCATATCTAAATTAAAAAGAAGTATTCATGCGAAAAATTTTAACAGCTTTTACCAACTATGTATAAGAATTGATAAAAATAGAATTCTGAAGGTCCCTTTAACCAACATTAAATTGGTGTAAATAATTTAAATGATTTCTCCTTCCATTTGATAATTTGATCACGTCACAAAAAAGAGAAAAATTTCTAAATTTCAGATCATTTGAGTTTTGATCACATTTAAAATACCTCCTGATGCATAGTGACCCAGATAAAGTTAAAATACCTCCTGATGCATAGTGACCCAGATAAAGTTAAAATACCTCCTGATGCATAGTGACCCAGATAAAGTTAAAAGTTGCAGAAATTACCAAACTATTAGATCCATTTATATTAAACATTATGTATCTAAACAGGGTTTTTTAGGGTCAAGGAATTCAAATTTGAGATGAAAAATTATTTTCATATACACTTAATGCAAGTATAATGCACATGTACACATTTGAACACACATTAAGGGATTTTAATACTTGTAAATAGTATTTTAAATAAAATACTTAGCTTTCTTAACCCAAAAATGTATTATCATTATATTGTTACATGAATGCATGTGTACACATTATTTGGCACAAAATTTTTTACTCTTTAATACAGAGGTTAAAAAATTACAATATTAAATGTTTTTGAACAAAAAACTTTTCCTTGATGGGAGTTACTATAACAGTAAGCTTCAAATTTTCTTGGAAGGGTTTTAACTGACAAAACTAAATTTGAAAAACAGTTTCTTCTTTTCACAACTCTGAGATCTCTTTATTATATTGCAAATGTAGAGGTCTTTAAATTGGAATAAAACTAGAGCATTTTGTCAAAGTAATTGCTTTTAACTTTTCAATCTCTTCTGTAAATCTATGACCTTCAAAGGTTTGCTTATGGTATACATTGAATTGAAACTCATTAAACCTAATTTTTACAACATATTATTCATCTCTACTTTAAAACTTTCACTTAAATCAATTATATTTATAATTTTATTTGCTGTATGATTTAGCATACTTTTTAAAGAGCTAATTTTATTTGCTGTATGATTTAGCATACTTTTTAAAGTGCATTTTACTGAGGTTTTAGTAAATTAAATTCCTTCAGGATACCATTCCTACTTTTCTTTTCCAAATTTATTAAAAATATTTTTACGATATGAGAAAAGTCTGAGTTTCTCAACATTTGGAATTATCACGGTATATCACCTAGTTCAGTTTATTTTTAACAGCAAAATCCTTCTTTTGTTTCATAGTTCTGGAGTCAAGGAATCAAGAAATCTTGTTGTCTGAACTATATTAACACATTTAGAAGCTGTTTTCAAAATATAAGCAGCCTTTCTCTTTTGCTTTTTTTAGAGATTTTCAAAGGAAAAAGCTACATGGTGCTCATTAGTTAAATCTGTAATCTTTACTCTTTTAGTTCTTTCACAAAAATCTCCTCATTCTTTAAGTGGTTTTCCTGGTCTAACACAGGATGACATTGAGATCTATAAGATTTTTTCCTAACCAATCAGTTTTGTATTTTAAAAATTTTTCATATATTCTAAAATATTTTTTAAGCTTACTTTTTACTTTGGAAAAAAAAATCTGAACCTATGAGTTTAAGTCACTTATCATAAGGAATTTTTTTAAACTTTGAAAATGTTTGAGTGAACTTGATAGTGATTTAGGCAGGTGCTTCTTTAATTACCTCACACTACAGTGGGCTAGTAGGTGAACAAAGGGGAAAAATGTTAGTTGTCTAATTTCTACAAATTACTTAATTTTAGCTATATATATATATATATATATATATATATATATATATATATATATATATATATATATATATATATAATATATATATATATATATATATATATATATATATATATATATATATATATATATATATATATATATATATATATATATATATATATGAAGTGATACTTATTGTTAGTTAATTTATATCAAATTCCTTAGTTACGTTAACACGGAGCATTTGAACATTGCAATAAAACAAAATTATTTCGGTTTGATAAAACAAAATCTAGAACAAAAAATATTTACGAAGATAATTTTTTTTTTTTTTTTAATTTGATTTTGTTAAACCTAAACATTCATAATTTTCTCAAAGAAAACAACCTTGGTATTTCAAAACAAAATATTACTAAAGATATGTTAAATTTTATTCAGCCAACAGTTCCTGAATTTGAAGATGCCGATGTTAAGCATGCTGTTCAGCAAATTATTTACCTGTATCGAAGAAAATGGAAATCTATCAAAATTTTTAGAAAAGAAAAGAAGTTTATGAATCGGTTTAAGTAATTCTTTATTGTCAGGAAAATAGATGATGAAACAACTACAAGTAGATGAGGTCGAAAACCTGTTTAATTTGATGATGCTTCTAATAAAACTAAAAAGTGGCGTGTGTCTGGGTGGCTTGAATCTCATTCATCCAATAAAATACTTTTTGCTACTAGTAAGACATTAAGAGATTAATCTAATATTATTGCTGCCAAAAAGGTTTCAAATTTTCCAATATTATACAGATAAAGCTACTAAATGTTCAGGTGATGAAGCTCTGGCCTTAACTTATAACAGCCCGACAAAATCTTCCTATCAAATGGTTAGAAGTTGGGCCTTGGAGAAAGAACATAGTATTTAACCCACTTACAATGGTGTCAGGAATCCAAAGTTAAAATATTATCCTGCAAACATAACAGTGGAGGAATATTTATATTTATTTCCTTTGAAAGATTTAATGTTTCTTACTTTGGAAGGAATCTGCGAAGTTTAAGAACTTGTTCTGAGGAACTTGATTATGAAAGACTTAACAATAAAAATAATAAATCTCACGTATAAGGTTGGCTTTAATAGTGCTACTTGCCAAAGTATTTATAAACAAGTTTTATTAGAGCTCAAATTATATTATTGCTTTATATATTGCTGATATAATTTCAAATTATCAATGCTTTCTTGCACTTTTTGTTTTTTATTATTGTTAAAACATTGACTACATAAATATTTCATTGTTATTTAGAATAGGCGAGCTAAAAAACAGATTGAAACTTGATGAAAAATCTATTTTCCCTTCTATGTAATTAAGAAAAATATCTAGTTGTAAAGCAAAATAGGCATCCATAGCAATCAGTAATCAAAGTTAATGTCACCATTGGAACTTCAAACCTCAAATTATTGTAAAGAGCAAAAATGGTCTCTGAATCTTCTATATGTGATGAGCTATTAACTTTTTCCAGTAAAAGTGAATTCTGGCCCACTGTGCACACTAATGAATTTAAAGACTCGACATTTTCATTTACTTTTTCAACCAAACTTTTTGCACAAACGTCCGAAAATTGTTTTTAAAACGAAAAGGGATGGAATGTATTTTAAATATCTTCCTAAAGAGAAAGGAGGTTGCAGTAGATACTGTATGGTTTATTTACCTACAAAGTAGTAGCTTTATTACACAAAAATTAGATATGAAACAACGTGGAAACATTTCATGGCTAGTACTTAAGTTGTGCATTAAAATTTTGTTAGTTAAAAGAAAACTAAAAAAACTTATTTCCTTAATCTAAAAAAAATTGATTAAATTTTAACTTACATTACACGAACCATTGCATGAAACATACATTCATACACGAACTGTAAGCGAAATGAGTACGAAAAGTTATTTGAGAGACACAGCAAAAAATTCCATATAAACCTTCAAGGAATTACAACCTTTTGATTTTTAATTTTTATGGAACAACAAATACATGTTGAACGGCAATAAAATACCATCCTAGCACATTTTATGATTTTTAGAATTGTCTATTTAGAAGGAAAGACGCCAACTGGCTTTCTCAAGATAGACTTGTAGATGGGCGCTAAAAAGTGTCTAGACCATGTTTTGAAGGCTCACAAGTTTTCTTTTTCCAAGGTGCACCTTTTGACACAGTATGGTATAAATCTGGTTGTCTGAGACTATGAGTTTATGACCAAAGTACATCTGGCCATCTTCTTCGCCTGATTTAAACCTCCTCATTTTCTCAGTGTGAAGGAACGTTGAGGCCAAAGCCTGTGATCTTAAAATTGACGCCCTCAAGGCAGCCATCACGATATATCAGGATGAAATGTCAGAAAACTATCAAGGCTGAGGGCTCAAAAATCCGTACCAGGATTAAAGCTGTGATCATGGCTGATGGTGGCTGCATTAAATAAATATTGAAAAACCCTTTTATCTTATTTTGCTGAACAAATTTCAAAAATAAATTATTTTTAAATTTATAATCCAAAGCAATATTCATGAAGCGATCCTTTTTCAAAAGTACCACTTTTTATTGGAGAAATCTAATTGCTTTTTTTTTTTTGGCTGTAACTAGAAAAGCTATATAAAAACTCATTTTAGGATTTACGCCTTCAAAAGTCTTTTCGAAAAGATAAATAAATGCTTATCCAAGTAAACATTACCTGTTTTCCCAAACAGTTTGGTTTCCTATGAAACTGTTTGACTATTTGTACAATTGAACTCTTCCCATTCATTTTAAAATTACTTAGTTAAAATAGCAATCACCACAGCAAATTTTCAACGAGCTAAAATTAGTGTTTCTATTTTAAATATATGAACGTAATTTTTTAAGTGCCTCTGACAAATACATTTAAATATAAACTATCGTTATTATTATTACTATTATCATTATTATTATTATTATTATTATTATTATTATTATTATTATTATTATTATTATTATTATTATTATTATTATTATTATTATTATTATTATTATTATTATTATTATTATTATTATTATTAGTATTATTATTATTGTTATTATTTTTATTGTTACTATTATCATTATATAATATTGTGTTGTTATTACGTATTGATAATAACATAACGTTATATAAAACTCAGCGTTAAAATATATTGTTATCGTTATTATTTTTCTTACTTTAACTATTACATGCAGCTGTTTTATTATTATTATCTTATTATTCTCAATGTTTTGTTAATTTTGTTAATTTTGTTATTAATATTATTATAATCGTTAAGTATAATTTAAAAAGTACCATAAAAGTGCATAATTTTATAAAAAGTAAAAAATTTAAAAATTTAAAAGGAAGTTCAAAAACGAACGCGATTATTCCACCACGTAGAAACCACTATTCAAGTAAGAGTGACCTTTCATTAGAGCGAGAGACCGACTTAAGAAAGACTTTTAAAATGTGAACTAGCCAGCTCGAACTGTGAAGAACGAAAACTATTTTACTACTATAAGTCTGAATATAAGTCTAATTCAGCTTAGAAAACATTTGTAAAGCTTATATCTTCCGTAATGAAAGTTAATTAGTTTTACAAATAAGTGTAAACTAATAAATGCTTCACCTTTAAAAATGTTTAAGGGTTTTTTCAGAATGACCTATGAAGAGTCGCTCTTGTGATTCATTCAGGATAGAATTTACTTACGATTGAGCTTGTGTTACACATTAAAAATTATTTTTTTGATAAACTCAATTTCACTTATTAAATACTCTTTTTCGTGCCTAAAAAATCAATTTCGTGCTTTTAAATTTTAGTTTATTTTAAGGAAAAAGATTCTTTCCAAGATGTTTAATAAATTATTGTTAGTTGTTGCACAAGCGAAAAATCATTTTTTAAAACAAATTTTGATTGAACGAATCTTAGAATGTTATCTGTAGGTTACAAATGAAATTAACCCATAACTACAGCGTATTATCATTAAATGCACATAAAATCTTTAACCATAGATAAAACTTTAGTCAAAATTATATATATTTATATGTATAATTTTGACTAAATTTATACCTATGGTTAGAGATAATATGTACATTTAATGATAAAATTATATAATTGTATATCTGATTAAATCAAAATATTTACATAAATATTATTTAAACAGCAAATTGAAGAAAAGAGTAAAGAAATGAAGAATGATCAATTTATTAAACCGACATCATGCATACAGTAAAACAATAAATATTAGTATGTAAGAGGAATAATTTTCTTAAATTTAAAAATGATAATATTTTCATGTAAATTTTTGACTTAATTTTCTTGAACATTAATTTTCTTGAACTGGGCTTAAGAGGGCAGGATAAAGTCAAAAGTTTAGACTAAAAATCTTCAAAAAGGAACCACCTTTGATTTTAGCAACTAAGATTTCAAAACAGTTTGTAATTTTTAAAAATAAACTTCGGCTTACTTGTCAGAAGCTGCGCCAAAAACAATTGAACCGATGATGTCACCAACTTGAATTACGCTAAAAACTGTATAAGTTGCAGCTAACTTGTCACACACTAAATCCCACTAGATGATGACAGAGAAATTTAGAGGTATTGTTTGAAATAAATAGATTATTTTAGCATTGTAATTTTTTTAAATTTAAGTTAATTTATTTAACATTAAGAAGGAAAGGGCGAGGGAAGGGGCAGGTTGGTTTAACATAATTGTAATTTTTTTTAAAAACTATTACCTCGGTAACAATAGAATACTCTTTTTCTTTCACAAATCTCCAAGATTCTCTTTTCATTGAGCATCTTTTGTTATAAAACTCGTGCTTTACAAAAAACACCCCCGTTCTGTTGCACTCGACGCTTCCGTAGTTGCAAGTCCATGAAGGGTTTATTCCAATGAATGTTATTAGGTACGTCTGATAAGCTGCTGGAATCATAATTAAACATAATAGAAACAAAAAAAGAACTTGACTTCTTCCAAACTCCCCGATATGTTTCATTATATCATCGATCTCCATTTTTTTAGATTCACTCAGTGTATCATCCTCAAGGTTTTCATATTTTGCCTTGTTGAACTTATTCGATAATGCTTTCATTTTTTATGCTTTTCCGTTGGCTACAGTTACAGTAAAAAAACCTATGTATAGCTCAGAAATTTTTATACTTCTAATAGGTATGACACTGTATGAGGTGTCAGTTTCAATCAAGCAAAAAAATACGAAGTGCAGTTTATTTCGCCAAATTAATAGACGGGGGTTTAATTTTTTTTCGGTAAAAAAAGCTGAGTAAAGCACGATTGTTAAATCGAAATGAACAGTACACATTTAACAGAATAGATACTTAACAAAAGTATGTATACATATATATTTACATATTTATTTAATTATCTGCTTTAATGAGTAAAAATTGAAGAATGATACTGTTAGTTAATACCTGTTTAACACCGGTTTAAAAAAACTTTTGCATTTTGTATTTTCAATAACATTAAGTATAATAGTAAAAATTATAAAAATAAAAAATTAGATTATAATTTCATTAAAACAAGAGAAAAATTTGAAAGCCATTTTTTAAGCAATAAATCCTAAACATTTTACGGGTGCATCGAAAAATTTACGAAAAATCTGCGATCTAGAAGATAATTTATACATATCAGTCGAATCATGACTCTGCTTAAAGTATTATATATTTGATTATCTGTCTCTTTAGATTATGATGTATTTTTATTGCTTTTACGTGTAAAGATAAAAAATACAATTAAGGTCCCACCTATACTTTGAAATAAATTGATTTTAACCGCATCATCAATCATACTAGATTCACAAATCTGGGATTTTTTTGAGAGTTTAGTACCTGAAAATAATGCAATTAGTTAAAATTATACTTTACAAATATCTAACAAATACGCGTCTGAATTTTATATATCCCTTATAATATCTCGCCTCACTTTTGACAATTAGTCTATTTTAACAGAGGATTTCAAAGGCAAAATCATCAATAATTTGTTCCTCCCAGCATTTGAGAATCTATATGATTTATTTTGCATTTTCTTTCTTTGGAATTCCCCCCAAAATTTCATAAAGAACGTACAAACTGCAGCTTAGAATTTGTTTGCAATCATCAATATTTGCATACTAAAAACCTATGACGTAAGGGACGATTTTAGATCCTCTAGAAAAGATATTATTTTCACCCCAACATCGATTTAAAAGCTGCGTAGGGAACCGAAAGAATAATTATTTGGCCCAAATTAAATATTCTGGCATTCTTTTTATTACTGATTTCTAACTTAGTTTTTTAATAAAAAAGGATTATTGCAAATCATCTTAATCATTTTTTACAGCTTTTTTTTAAGGCAAAAATATTGTTTTAACAGCTTTGTTTGCATTTGAATAAGTATACGTAAACACGTAAATTCAGTGCACGAAAGCCATGAAGATTGTGTGGTCTTTTACAGAACAGTTCATTTTAACAATTTAGTTGAGAATAATGAGGTAAGGCCATTTAGCCAAGCGATATATACTGAAGATTTTCGCCGTTCTAGTTTTCAAGACATTATTTAAACATTTATGCTTTTTACAGACCAAATTTCGGTATTAAAACCTTTTTTTTGCGAAAAAAGGTGGATTTACAACACTAGGAATAGTATTCAGTAAAGAATTTTGCGTGTAAAGATTTGCGTCAGTTGCATTTGAAGTTAATACATTTATTTTTCTTGGAACATAGTTAAAATAACTCTATCCGTAGTAGACACTTAAAACTAAGTTTAAAAAAAATCTAAAAGGAAAGTGAACAATAAAAAGATAAAATTTAAAACAAGAACGTTAAGTGTTTAAAGATTTAATGCAGAGAGAGAGAGAGACAGAAAAAAACAGGAAGCAAAAAGGATAACTTTGCCAATATCACAAAATAATCCACATTGCAAAAAAAACAAAACATTTTATATAATTATATACCATAATTTAACTTAACATATAGGTATATAATAAAAAATATGTTTTAAAAAAGAAGTTATTTTAACCCTTATGATAGCGGTAGCACGGTTATTATGGATCATGATAATACCGACATAGCTGACCCAAGAACGCCACTTATATGGGAAGATAGCGCACACACCAAGGTACCCTGTGATGCAAATTTTGAAATCTTTTAATTTTGTCCGCGGAAAATAATTTAGTTTGAATGTTCAAAATTAAGTGAATTTATGACTTCATAGTGCGCCAATAAAAACACCTGTAGAATGAAAACCACTATATAATTTGATAAAAATTGGTGCAAGTGTAGTCTATAGCCACACCAAACTCTGGATAAGATTTCAGTCGGATTGGTTAAATGGTTAAGGATTTATGCCAATTTTAGTTTAAACTTTGTTATTTTTTTGCTACTTATACCTCGAAACGTTACCGATTACTGTGATATTCGGTCACTATTTTCAAAATAGTGGTTAAATCAGTGTTCTACTATGTAATACTAACAATCTTTATTATGATTGTTTAATTGCTACATGTACCGTTTTCGTTTTATAGACCAAAAGATTGATTTTCTATTTAAAGCATGGCTTATGCATAGCGTGAAAACTTCAGCATTTCCTAAGGTATAAACTACTGCCAAAATGCAAAAAAATCCTAAAAAAATGTGCAAAACCTGGTCAAAGGACAACCAGTTGGTAAAACAAAAAAAATATACGTCTCTGTTAACAAACTTTTTTTTGACTCTTGAAACCTTTTTAAATACATTTACTTTAAAAATCAAGTAAAAAAGATACAAGTTAAAACCCTACTTTTTACATTATTGTACCATTAAATAGCATCTGATTCCAATTCAAGACATGTATTTTGGTTTTCTCCACAAAAGATTTATTGACAAATAACTCAATATACACTTTTTGTACAAATACTCTACAATACTACTTTAAATGTAAAATCAAAGTTCATAATTTTTAAATTAACAGCGTTTAAGGATTAAGTTGGTTAAAAGGTTCATTACAAACCGTAAGCTACGATTTTCTGCTCCTTATCACTAATAACTAAAATTATTCTAGCAGTTCTTTAAAGATGCTTACTGTTCAGATCAGTTATGCAGCACAATCTTATTTTGTATTCTGAATGATTATTGTTTCGCTTATACCTTGACTAATGCTGATAAAAATTTTGATGAGCAGTTTCGACAGTTTGTTCACTACAGGGCCTCATGGGGGATCCTAAGGACTGATGAAATCCTTGATGTGGTAAAAGACGTGTGAATTTAAGGTGTTACCAGTTATCATTAAGTAACACTTTTTGAAACTTTCAATACTTTCAGCGAAGTCAAGGCATAGGATGAATCCAAAGCAAGCCTTGACAACTAAATTGAAACTTTTGAATGTTCAATTATGTGAAAGATGTTGGGAACCAAGTTTGTATCAGCAAGTTGCTGTAGTACATCCATATTTCCAACACTTTCACCGCCGGCGTCTCCAATAGGAGACAGCAGTTTGGTCGGATTTTTTTATTAATAAAACCGGATTAAAGTAATCATGTTTGATATCATTTAAAAGGGTTAAGAATGTAGTTTGCTGTATAGTTAGTGGCTGATATCTGGTTTGTTCTAAAAAATATGTCTAAAAAATACGTCTTTTATGAATATTAGTTTCAATAAAACCCGCTCGCCGGCGGTGAAAGGGTTAAGAAGCTTTCCGCATTCGTTTCCGTCTGGCCCCCATGATATGGGCTCAGTTGATTGTGGAGGGCAACTGACCACTTAACAGCTTATATCCAAGCAGTTTTAAGGGTCTTGAAAAGATGATTGACAACTCCTAAGAGGAGATGCAATTCCATCGGTGGGATTATTTCCAAAATCAGAATATTGTTAGGCCAGCTTATGATTGGCTTTCGAATTGCTTATTGCCAAACTTCTTTGCATTAGCAACAACTCCGCCAAATGGCTGAAAAGACTCGAGGCTAGATTTGATTTAGCCCAGTGTTCGTAAGTTTCCAGATTTGACAAGACATTTGAATTTGACATCACACCATGTGCAAGGGTACATATTTGAATATGTTTGAAGGCCACAAATTATATTTGCAACTTTCATATCACAAGTCAAAATTAGTTTAAGTCCATTTGAATTAATTAGTGATCAGAGTTTTTCCCAGTCCTTTAAGTGAGAGGCTATTTTTGTGGCGGTGAGCTGGTTTCATCTCTTAACGCAGTATCGAAGACGCTGAGAAAAAACTCGAGAAAATCTTTGCCACCATTCCGAGCTTAACAAAATAGCCACTAGAAATTTTGCAAGATTAAATAACATGATTCACAACACTTGATAAATCGTTGCAGTGAGCAACAACCCGAACTTTGCGAGAATTTCCTTTTCCGTCGGTGATTTTTAGGTCACGGCAAGTGAAGAAATCACATAAGTGTTGACCTGATATTAGGAAATTTATGTAAAAAGTTGGTTCTACCATCTTGCTGCTTGATGTTTGGTTTACAGTTCTGACCAATTTTTTTAATCCGTTGTTTGACATGCCCATATTTAACTGGACTTTTACAAGAGCTAAAGTGGTCAATTTTGAAGCGCTTGATGGCAGCTGGGCACTACATTGACTTGAAACCAAAATATGCATTATGTTTATAAACTTTGTTCAGAAAATTTGGGTGAAACTTTTAAATTAGTTTTTAAAGAGATGAGAAACTTATCAAAAATATACTTGCTGAAATCTATCTAATCTCACTTCTTAATAGTCAAGACTTTCTTTCAATATATGTGTGTAAAAATTATTTAAGTATAAATGTTTACCGGGGGTATTTGTAAGTGAAGACTCGCTAGAATCTTTAGCAAGTCGAATAGTTCCTTCAGGGGATAATTCTTAATTGGAAATTACTCGAGATACAATTTGTTCGGCTGCTTTGGCATCTTTTGCTGTCAAAGATTGAAGTTTTTCCCTATACTTTATTTAAGATCATTGATGGTGCAAACCTTTTCCTAAAGGGTTGAGGCATGTGCTGCAACGTACACTTGGTTCTTTCTTAACGGTGGTTTGCTCTTCAAGAGAATGTTTTTCTTGCAGCTTTGAAAGACAAATTTGGCAGGTTAGGTAATAACACATCGTGTCTCTTGTTTCAAGTCTCATTTGTATAAACTTGAAATTAAACAAAGGGGAGAATGCAACTTCTTTCCCCTCTTGTTTCCTGGGCAAAGTAGTTCTGCACGATTCTCAGAGTCCTTGTGGTACCCGAGAATTACTGATATTGATCTTGGCCTTGTACAGTTGGCATATTCAATTTGCTTGGAAAATAGTAATCTCCCTTAAATACTTTTTCAGACATAACAAGCACACAAACTTTCAATTTTCATCATGAATCTTTGTTTGATTTGGCATTGTGTGAATGCACTAAATATAACTTCATCAAACCAAACTCTGAAGTCATAAATTCACTTAATTTTGAACATTCAAACTAGATTATTTTCCGCGGACAAAATTAAAAGATTTCAAAACTTGCATCACAGGGTACCTTGGTGTGTGCGCTATCTTCCCATGTAAATGGCGTTCTTGGATCCATGATAACCGTGGTAGCTAAGCCCAACTTCAAACTTCAATTTCAACTTTTCGAGAAAATCCTTCGTAGGAATATTCTTTCTTGAAGATATTTTAACTTTTAGTGGTATAAAAGTTAATAACCTAATTAATGCTTTTGAAAAAACTAGGTATTTACTTTTAAAAGGGATTTAAGAGGTAAAAAACAAATTGTTATTTTAGGGGTCTTTCAAAGATTTAATGCATAAAAAATGATTATTCATCAAAATATGAAATCATTGAACTTAAACAATAAAAAAAGTAAAAAAACCTTTAAACACATTTAAAGTTTTTAAAAATAAATAGATTTATCTTCTGTTTCGTTTTAGAGCTACTTTTGAAGGCGCAATTTGTCATATCAATCGATAAAAAACACTTTCAAATCAATCCCATAAAATTTCTTTATTATATGATACTAAGTTAAAAAACACAACTTCTGATGCGTGTTCTAAAATAAAATAAAAAAAAAATGTAATAAATATTTGTGCTATAGAAAATTAAGAGCAACAGTAATAACTTAGGCGTATCAAAAAATACATAACAAAACAGTCTTCTCAATAGATAAGACTCACTCCATATCAAATCATCCAGTCTATTGAAACATATATCCTCAGATTTTTGACCATAAAATTTTCCAAAAACGTTAAATCAAAATATCAATTGCTTGACGAGAAAACGGGATTTCATTTTCAACTTGGTTTCTTAAAAAGACCCGGTTTTTACTTTATTTTTTACTTCTATATTCGTTTATTACAAGAGAAATAATCATTGCAGAAACATGAAACTACTGATAACTCTTTTTTTTTTAGTTCATTGAAGGAATCATTTAACATACTTAAGTAATTAAATTTCTTTTCAAGTATAATAGTTCTAATTTAATATTTTGATACATAAAAAAAACCTTTGAAATACAGAAGTTTACTAACTATTATACCAACTTGTTGTTTACAAATCTTTTTACAATTTACAATTCTCCACTTTTAAGTAACATTAATAAAATAGAAATTTGATAAAATTTAAGATCTTTTAATAGGAAAAATTCACATTTTAAATAACAAAAATGTTTTGCAATCCTCTGTGCAATCATCTGTGCAACATTTTACCTATTGCTACTCTATCTTGGTCTCTAGTGGATGTTAAACTGTTTTTCTGAGAATCAAGCCACAAAATCTTGCAAGTTGATTTAAGAAAAAGGGTTGTTATTAAACTCTTTTATATAAAAAGAAATCATTTTCAAAATAATCTGAAAGTTCAATTAAAAAACATTTCATGATTTTAAAGAATTTTATCACATTCCCAGTAAAAAATGTCAGCATTGGGAAGATAATTAACATTCAAAAAAAAGTTTACTTTGTGTATTTAAATTGTCAATCAAATTCTTATAAATAGCATATTTAAATTTTGCAACTTTGAGTTTCTGGGCATTTTATGTGGTGCAAGTGAGACGCATTCAGCCTGCTTTTGTACATACCATCAAAATGCAAAAATCATTTATTGACTAAGTGTGAACGTTTAGTTAATAGTTTTTGCACTTACAACAACAATGTTCAAATTTACTTTCAAATACTTTGTGCCTTGTTGAAAGCAAAGCTAACATCCTGTAATAACTACCTTGGAAAACAACCATGAACTGATTGCATTTACTAGCTAATAGGTGAATTTGAGGATGATTTTGAGAAATGTGCTATGGCAAACTATAGACCAAGCAAAACTATCAAACTTGACAACAGAAACTTGACAACCTATTTCAATTGAAACATGTCTAGATGAATTAAAAGTGAAAATAAAATTATTACGTATACGTGGTAAAAGTCACGTAGATAAACGTGATGAAAGTCACGCATTCATTTATGATTATTATTTTAATGACTATTGTAGTATGATAACCGTCATGAGAATTATAACGTTGTATTTATATACGATTTTATGTAATAGCAGAGAGAGAGAGAGAAACGCTCCAACTTAATTTATAAAATATTTGTTTTTATATATATATATAAACCAATACGAGAATGCAACACTTGCTGTTCTTTTTAGGTGACTTAGTACACAATATAACATTTGTTTAGAAAATATACAAGAAATTTTCATAACTAAAAACACAGTTAGCAATATGAAGTTTTTCACTGATGTGTCCTGTACAATACAAAAACAGCACAAACTTCTATAACTTATCAAAGTTCCATAAAGAACTTGGTATTAACAAAAATAGAACTACTTTGCTACACCCCATGCGAAGTCACTTTGTGATAGACTTTGTCAAACAACCAAGTAACTGACATTTTAGGAGAGTTTAAAATGACCATAAAATATGTACTCCTAGAAAATATGTACTCCTAGAAAAATCTCATCTCCAAGATCAATGCTTGCAGTACATTTTTAGTTATGATGGTATACTTACTCTCCAGGTATAAGCATGGCCGCCGAGAAGGGGGGGTGGGATGGGGTGGGGTGGGGAAGATTCCTGGGGCCCCGTGTATGTACAAATAATTTTTTAAAGTAACTTTTAAAAGATTTAAATAGTTTTGACTTAAAAAAGATTTAACTAACTTTTACTTTGAATTTTCAATGACCAGAGCACGCTTCTTTTGGTCCTGGGTATATAATTGATCATAATGAGGGCCCCTTAAGAAAACTTCCCCGGGGCCCGAAATTTCTCTCGGCTGCTATGGGTATATGAAGCTTTCATCAATTTATTCCTAACAGTAATGATCAAAATGGAGCAAAGAGATGGAGCTCAGATGAAAAATTTACTCTTAATTATATCCTAACAAAAAAAGGTATGAAAATTTTGAAGTCAAAAATAAACAAAATGTAGTTGTTAACTTGTTTTCTTATTTACTACAAAGTTAACTTTTAAATAAGTAGTTCAAAAGCAAAAAGCAAAAATCTAGAGGGGGGTAAACTTTTGTTTCCATTGTTAAAGCTATAATATTTAAACATATAGTTCTTTTTGTTTTAGAGCATTTATTGTTGAGATTTTTAGGTTCTCTTTAGAAAAACAATTCTAAATAGATATTTTTTTCTGTAATTATTTCTCTTATAATTAATAAAGAAATTAAAAAAAAATTGAATGGCTGAAATTCAAATTCTGTTTTTGTCTCAAACAATTGAGATTTATTTCTAAAATTTTTTGCATCGATGCTTTAAAGGTCAAAATGATATACATACCACATATGAAGCAATCTTTTAGAAAAAAAGTGGATGGTTTGACATGGAATCACCCTTAACATACCACAAGTATTAAAGAGAAGACAGCTACTTCAAAAAAAACCTTGCTAATATAACTCTAACTGCTAGATATTTAAAGGATTTTATAATACTATATGTTATAACTCTATATAATATATTTCATAACTCTGTGTAATATGCTAAAACCGATATAACATATACTATAACTCTATATAACATTTGGCAACTATAGAAATGTAAATACAAAAATTTTTTAAATATTAGACATTAAAACAATCATTTAGAGAAAGGAAACTCACAGAGTATTGATTCTTTATCTTTTAATGGCTCAATTATAGAACTTTTATTTGTCTCAGGTAGAAAATAACAGAAAATGCCTGATATTGATAATAATGTACCCATAATAAAATATGGCAAAATTTGATTAACATAACCTAGATATTGGCCAATCCAAGGAGCCATTGCAGACCCTATGATATAAGCAGCAGAACAAACACCAACCCCTTGTGACCTACAGGAAAACAAGAAAATAACTTAAAGACTTAACAAAGTTTGCTTAGAAAATTTTTGGTTACTTTTGGAAAATACCTAAGGAAATTTTTTTTGCAGCCTGGTATTTGCAAAATTCATGAATACCATTATCATTTGCAAGAAACCTGCAAAAAAAACCTTCTATTATTGATCTGAATCTGTTAATCCTTATTAACTAAGCTGTCAAAGGCTGTACATCGAAGTTTTTTCAGCAGTCTAAAACTATTTATTAAAAAATTACAGACAAAAAGTTAGAATCATCATTTTGAATACTAATGCCTCTTTAGCATATTTCAGAAAGAAGTTTTAAAAATGGTTCTTGGTTATTTCATATAAAAAATTGAAATCGTTGTTTCATATAAAATATATATAAACAAAACTTTTTTTTTATTTCAAGTCTTTTTATTATACTAAATTGGTACCTTAACAAAGTTATTTCACCTGATCGCTATTGGGAAGATCTCAGATGACCATGCATATACAACAATACTTGATAAAGACACCAAAAACTTTCCTATCACTCCCATCAAAATTCGAATAAATGAAAGATCTAAAAAAGCATGTGAGTATTTTATTTTTTTTTTTAAAAAAAAGTAGATTTATAGTTTCCAGGTTACCAAGCAAACTGACAAATTCTACTGTTAAATAGTTTAAGTATTAAATTGAAACTAACAATTTTAAAACTGCAGCAATGTAAATCAACTTTATTCCTGTTGCTTTAAATTTACACAAGTAATTGAAAATAAGTGCATTACACAGGCTTCATCAATCCAACATGAGATTTTTAATAAGCCACCTTTATTTATATGATTGCTCTTAGAATTAGAATATGCCTTAAACTTTTAAAGAAATTGTTTTGAAGAACATGCCATCTTTTAATAAACTTTTTTTATGGATTTGCATTTTCTGTGCAAAAATTTAAAAATTTGCACAAAATTTATAAATATTACAAAAGAAATATTTATAATTTTTTTGCAATAAATATATATTGCATGCAAAAAGGTAGCTAAAATTCTCATCATTAATCCTTTCTAAAAATGTATTTTAATTCTATTCATTATCCAAAATAAACGAGTCATGCTCAAAAAAGATCTTAAATGCTGGTAGCTAATTTAATATTGTTTATACCAGAAGTCTTTCAAGAATTCTTCAGGTGCATAGAGTTTTTACAATCTCACTAAAGCTTACCAAGCTCAAATAACTGAAATCATCAATGGTGAGGATGAGATTCTTTGCACATAATCTATGCATGCATCAATTATTAGTAAAGTTGTTCTACTAACATAACTTTCAATCTTTACAATAAAGTTTTGTTTAAGCAAAATTTAATAAATGGCTCCAGACATTCATAATGCTTTTCTTTGGTTTGACTCTTCTTTTCAGATAAAAGTTTAATAAATGAATATTAATACAGTAAACACAATTATTCCTTAACTTAAGTTTTAACATACTAGAATTGAACTTTACAAGGGCATCCAGAGCTAAATACAGTAGCATGCAAAAGTTTATAAACAGCTAAAATTTTCTAGTTTTTTTGTCATAACTTTTTATCTTTTCACTGAAAATGAATGGAATTTTTAACAATTGCTCTTCTTAAGTGATTACATAGTGTGATTTACTCAAATTATTTACTTAAGTTACATAATATAATTTATTCAAAAAAATGAAAATTTGTTACAGAAGGAAGAAATTCAAATTTTATTGAAAACATAATTATGCAAAAGTTTATAAACAGTCCCATGCCCCATTTAAAAAATCAAAAATTCAGTAAGAAAAACATTTTGTTATTAAAACAAATTTACTGGAGATAATATTTAACTTATATTGAATTAGAAGATAATGGGAAAGTCTAAGGAACTGTCAGTAGGAAAGAAAAATTTAATAATATGTGCTTGTAAAGAAGAAGATTCCTTATAAGCAAATTTCTGACCTTTATGATGTGGCTAAATCATCAATTAGCATACTAGTTTAGAGACTGCAAGACACTTGAAAACAAGCATAGTCTAGGAAGGCCAAAGATAACTACAGAACATCAAGACAGAATTTTAGTGATACAATCAAAACAAGATCCCTGCAAAAGTGCTGTCAAATTAAATTGTATTTTGAGTAAGAATTATGGTGTTAAGTGCAGCATAGATACTACAAAAAGTTGCCTGCATCAGTATAAGACCCAGCACTGAGTATTACAAAAACTCTGAGTGATGTTCAAGAATCCATCATAAAGTTCAAATGCAGTCTCAACTTGCTCAAAGTCTTCTTTTTAAATTGATTTCAAATTGCTAACCATTGAAAAATGCTAAAATAGTTTGTTGAAAATACTGAGTATCTTCATTGATGTCAAGTCTCGAATGTATGATGGCAAATCTCAAATAATATGGACCTAATTGGCATACTAATTTAAAGCTATTATCCCTGAACTAATCTCAGTACAAGCAGCAATTAATTGGCTTTGAACATGGCAAAAGGAGCATTAGAACTTCTGTTGAAAGAAATGTGACTTTAGCAGAAATCCTTCCTGAGAGACTGGTTGGTACACAAGGTTGGTAAAAAAGGTTTGAGAAAAGGTAGGTGGAGGTCTCATTTAAAATGAAAACTCAAAATCATGATATTGATGATTCCAAATCATGATTACACATTTTGCTTGATGGGCAAACAGTATCAAGTTTTGTTACAAGACCACTGAAAAGAAAGTGGCTGAATGCAAAAGCTATTGATCCTGATATCTTTACTGCTAAGGACTTACAACAAATACATCTCAACAATAATCAAATAATAAAGACTCTCTAAATCCAAGAAGCAATTAAACTTATCAGACTAACATCAATTGGATGGAAATTTAATTTCTCTATTGCTAGCAACTACTATACCAAGAGATGGGAGATGACTTTAGCATCCTGAAAAACCACTACTGATTTGCAAATTCAGCATTAAAATGTGAAACGCATAGGAGTTAAGAAGAATTTTGAGCTATTTTTGTTTATACAATTATCTACTTAAAAAAATCCTGTTTTTTTATTTGTCTTTTCTCATATTGGAACCTTCTAATCTAATATTCAGAAATCTAATATTTCAAAATGACAGATGTTCTGGGGTTTAACATTTTATTTTAAAGAAATTAACCTACTTTTATTTTCAGGGATAAATGCTAATATCATAACTGTAAGTCCACCAAATACATTTGCAAGTAATGTTGTATGCCTACAGCCAAACCTATGTAAATTGAAAATTAAGACTTAAAACTACATTCCAACAATAAGTTATAACTCATGTTACATACAACTTTTTATATATTATCATGATCACTTTGTACTTTGATTTTTTTATAAGCCAAAAACAGCAAGCACTAACAATAATTGCATTATGGAAAATGTGTAATGCAATAACTTACTTGTCTGATAACCAAATCACTAATAATCCTGCTGGAATATCAATACCACTCACAATAGTGAAATCTCTATACAAATTTCCACTAAGACTTTCTGATGAAAGAGTTATACCACTATATGCAAGTCCAATGCAGAACCTATGTATCAAAATGGTATTTAAACAATTATGCTATTTATTTAAGAAACAAATCACAAGAAAAAATTTGTTCATCATTAGCAAAAGAAGTCTGGGTGAATAGGGCAACAAATAAACATGAAAAACTAGGTTGTAGAAAAATAGTTTAATAATAGAAAATTATTATAGTTTCCATTACTAGAACTATCAATTGCAAATTTATCAATTTAATCTATTGCTATATTGCTCTTGATATTTTTTAGCAAAAATTATTAGAAAAAAATCAAATTTCATACCAAATAAGAATTTGCAAAGTTGTGGAGATGCACACTTTCCATGGGAAAAAAACATACTTTAATGAACTCTTGCATTCATCAGAGTCTTTAGAGATACTAGAAAGATTTGCATTACACCAGGTTTTTTTATTAAATTTTGCAATATTACGAAGAATTTTTTCAGCAGAGTTCCGGCGCTTTTTGGAATGAAGCCAAACTACAGACTCTGGAACAAATCTAAATTAAATAATCAAATTCTAACTTAAACATATTATTTGAAGAAAATATTGTAACAATTAAAGTTATAAAAATTTCTAAAAAATTCTAATGAGAAAAAAAAAAAGCAAACTTACTTGTAGGCTGCTATCAACATGAAATAAGGAGCAGTTACCAAAATGACAAAAATACGCCATTTTTGTAATAACCATGCTTGAATTGGCAACAAGCATAGTCCAAATGTATATGCACTCCAAAGAAAATGAGAATAACTTCTGTATTTCGGACCCAATAATTCATTTATTAAAACAAATAATATCACAAAAACACCACCTTTAAAAATCCCATTCAAAAACTGAATGGTCACAAAAACCCATATGCTGTTAGCAAAAGCTGCGGCTAAAGAAACAGCTAGATAAGCAAACCAAGTTAGAAATAATACAGGCTTTCGACCATATCTAGATTAAAGAAAATAATAAAAGGTTTGTAGTCAAAGGAACACACTTAAGCAATTTTAAAAGGAGAAGGACAAAATTTAAAAATTTTGTTAAGGCAAAAACCTTAAGTCCATAATTGAATTTAATAATATTCATTAAATGTTTAGTATACATCAACAGATTTTCATAGTTAATACTGTTTGTGCAACTTTGACTAAAAAAAGGATGAAAGAACTTACAATACAGGCATATGTAGAAAGATATAAAAATCTACATTAAAATTTTTTTGAGTAAATAATAAGTCATGCGGATGAATAATTAAATTGAACGTGGATATATAATTTTTATATACACTACCATTAAAAGTCATTCTCAATTTATTTGCCAGAAATTCACCAAAATCATAAAACTAAATTCCGTTCCTTTATCCTTCAAGAATATAAACTTGCATAACCACCAAGAAGAGCTGTTACAGAACAAATTTTAGTAAAAAAAGAAGGTGGATAGAGACAATATTTATAAATCAAATATTTAAAACACAAGCTTGTGATAAAGTGATTTTTGAAAGATCAGTTTTTTCACAACTTAAATACCACTTATCAACATTGTCCACAATTCGGATGCTGCCTTTAATTTTCATAATAAGACAAATTACTGATTTCATCAAAGAAAGAGTACTATCTCTTTTCTGGAAATAATATTGATTTCAAGTATGATACAGTTCTATTAGACATAAGCAATTCCTGCAGAGCAATTCTACAATCAAACTTACTTCTTCCAAAGTTACATGACTAAAGCAAAATGAATATTAGACATAGACTAAAGAATTTTCATTCTTGTGGATTTTAGATTTACCAGGTTGGCCAGCTAAATGGACTTTCTACTAAGCTCACTGCTGAAATGGATCAAGATTTTAAAAGGCTGCTAAGTAACTTTAATAAACTATGGTCAATCTGTCTCAATGTATTCAAAAGAGGAATTACATATAATTGCTTGCAAGCCATCAAGTTAGAAAAGACATGATGAAAGAGAATAGCCAGATCATATGCTTGACTTGTCAAAGCATTCAAACATTTTAAGAGTGTTGTTAGCTCCTGCTTTGGGTGGCATCAAACCCTGCATATCTTTAGGTTAGAAATATTTTCTAAAATTTTAAAAGTAAGAATTACCTAAAGTTTTTAGAATTACTTTTAAAGTAAAAACTTATATTTAATAATTTTTTATTTTAAAATTTTTATAGAAGTTAACTTAAAAAATATATTGCATTTAAAAAGTAATGATTACTTATTAAAGTTAATAAACTCTTTTCTCTGAACTTTTAAAATGCGAGACAGAACAAAATAATTTTAACCTGATGATATATCATCAATATATCCCTATTTATAGCATAAAAGATGTTCATTTTTAAATTTTCAAAAAATACTCAGAAGAATATTTTTAATTTAGCAATTACTAAATAAACTTAACTTAAACAACAATCATTAAAATAAATTTTTATTTAAATGTTAAAAGTTGTTAGTTTTATTAGTATTTCCAAAATTTTGTTAACCATTTTAAACAAAAACAATAAAACAAACCTTTTTGTTCACAACAAAGAATAAATACTTTTTAATGCTTTAAACTTACAGCAATTAGAAAAAATATAACTAATTGTGAGTTTTTGACTCCAAATTTATACAAACCTGAGGAAAAAAGATTTTTGTAAAGTGTCTTTTTTGTTCAGGTTTGGCAAAGGACACACAAACATGAAATCTACTAACAATAGAATCTCATAGTCAATCAAAAAAAAAAAAAAAAAAAATGTAAAGCTTCACTTGCAAACTTTTAAGGAGGTTTTCAGTACCATACCCCATATTTTTGATCCCCGTTAACCAAACCACAAATTTAAATGTGTTTTTCTCCTTTAAGTATAGAGATAAAATTTTAATACATCTGGTTATACCTGAGACTTGTAGATTACTATCTTATTGGTTACTTTTTTAGTGCCCCGAAGTTAATGTTAGTATCAATTTTGGACAGGTGTATCTTGTTTCAACTTAAGAATCAGAATGTCTTCACAATCTTTGGGCAGTTATACAGAATCTTTCAATTTAAGTTTTATCAAACTTTTTAAAAATCTCTGTTTTCAGTAAATTCTTTTGAGTTTACAGTTTTACAATATTTATAATAAATAATAGTATTAAAAAAGAATACCGTAAAAGTGCCTAACTTTGCAAAACCGTTGGTAACTTTGCACAACGATATTTCAAAGATGCTTTACTCTCTAGCAACTAAAAATTTTAACTACAAATGTCAATTACTTTAGAATCCGACGCACAGTGACTCAGGATAATAAAAAAAAAGCATAAACACAATAAAACTTGATAAAAATCGGAAATAAACATATTTTATGTGAAAATAATAGTTTTAAGGGTCGAAGAATTCAAAATTGTTAATGAACACGTTTATTACGCGCACCTTTGACGCGTATATTCCACGCATAAGCGTTCGCACGCGCGTTTGGCTACATGTATGAAAAATATTTTAGTTAACATTTTCGAATCTTCAAGCCAAAACACAACACTGATACACTACTCAACTTGATATTTATAAAATGATGGTTTTTAAAGGATGCCGATGCATAGAAAAAAGCTTTCATTTCAGATTTTTTATATTTGCTTTATCATTTTCTTTACAATTAATTAAAAATCTTCATCCATCAATGGTTTTCCTTGATCATTCTTATGTTTTCTAAAAGATATGCTCGATATTTTTGGATCTGATTGTACTAGAAGGTAGTGCATCTGATCCATCATAGCGTTTAACCTTGATATTTTTGCCATGTGCAAAAGTCTAGTATTTCTTATCTGTTTATTTAAACTCTCCAGTGCATCCTCCGAATATACCCCAATTGGCAAAGTTAGTTTTTGTGATATGCAGTAACAGTTTGTGTAGAGTAGGAGGCATAACATACCAGTCGTACAAACTCGCTATAAGTTTAGCTGTTTCAGTGCAGTATGAATCAAATTCATTGTTATTAGTTGGATATCCATTGTAATTATTCATTTTTCAATTTAAATTAAGTTTCAAGTTCAAGATTCAAATCAAAAATTTTAACAAACTTCCATGTAGTATATATAATAACAAAACTATGTTTCTTAAAACCATATTTGATATATTAAAACAAGTTACACAAGTAAAAAACTCAAACATATTCTAAAAGTAAAAGTGTTAACTGAAAAAAACACATAACTCCTTGGAACTCGGTGAAACATTTTTTTAGCTGATATTTAAAACAAAAAAGTATGGATATATTTTACACTATTTTAGAATGTTCTTCTAATTTGAACAAAAAAAATCAGATTTTGATTTTTTTATTTCATTATATTTCAAACATATAAGGTAAAAAGATTTTCTACATAGTGAATTTAGACATGGGCGCCGGCAGGCAGGGGCAAGTGGGGGCAGTTGCCCCCCCCCCCCTGGAAAAGCAAAATAACAAATTTTAATATTCACATAATTTCTTTAAACTGTTAAAAGATTTTATTTCGATATCTCATCAATTTAACTCATTTATAGTTTACTCACCGTAATGTAAATGACTACAGTTTAAATGAAATGCAATAACTTCCACGATGGCGGAATCTTTTTTATAAAGGCATATTTTATATTTTAAAAAAAAGATGTTTGAATGAAAGTTTAAAAAAAAAATGATAGAAATACATCATAGAAAAATAAAAAAGGAATAAATAGAAAAAAATAATAGATAAAGGAGAAGTATAGAAACCAAAAAGAAGAGAAGAAGAAAAAAAAAAGGAAAATAAAGGAAATAATAATAATAATAAAAAAGAAATCAAATTACAATTACAAAGTTCTTACGCAAACAAATAAACTTCGAACTAACGAAGAAAGAATTGGATGCAGTGATCAAATTTTTAAAATTATTTTTTAATGTGTCAGTTTCATTTACTTTTTTATGCTGTTGTTTTTTTGTTTGTTGGCAAAATGTTTCTTGTTTGTATTGTATTTCTATTTATTTTTTTCCAATTTATTGTATTATACTCATTTTAGTAATACTATTACCTTGTGTTTTTTGCTAGCTAAATGTTAATTATTATAATTATATACATGGCCGCCGAAGGGGGGGGGGGGGGAGGGGGAGTGGGCGGGGAAGATTCCCGAGGCCTCGTGTGTGTACAAATAATTTTTTAAAATAATTTTTAAAAGATTTAAATAGTTTTGGCTTTTAAAAGATTTAATTAACTTTTATTTTTAATTTTCAATGACCAGAGCACGCTTCTTTTGGTCCTGGGTATGTAATTGATCATAATGAGGGCCCCTTAAGAAAACTTCCCCAGGGCCCAAAATTTCTCTCGGCTGCTATGATTATATATATTTAATTTGATTAATTTGCATTAAACTGCTGTATTTTAATCTTTGTTTTGTTTTATGGAATATGTTTAATTTGTATTTAATAAATCATTTAACGTTTTTTAACTAATCATTATATTGTTATAGAATTAGCATTATTAAGTATAATTTAGCATTAGCATTATGAGCGTTTGTCTGGGCTTTGCATGCTGAGCGTGCATCGTGAAAAAATACGCTCAAGAAAATCTGAATTTACGGAACAAATTGTAAATAAGTTTGGCAGTGAACACAGACGACTACAATTTCTATTTACTGAATAACAATGATTTAATTCTTATGTTTTTTTTTTAAATTTTTTTTAACTTTTTTTTGTCACTGGTCTAATAAAATGACTTGATTAATTGATGCGTTTATGTAGTTTTTGAAATATCACTGTTGAATTTTATTTTGCCCCCCCCCCCCCCCTGTAAAAAATCCTGCCGGCGCCCATGAATATAGACTTTTATTTAGATTAAAAAGTCTACATTTTAACAAAATAAAAATCTCTCATTTTTCAGATTTCTTTGAAAATAATATTGAAGTTTTTAACTTCTTTTAATCATAAAATATAAAGCAAAAGTTTTATGAAAAAACTGTTTTTACTTTTTAAATAAACAATCATTGTAATTTAATATTGTTAAAAAAAGGGCACTATATTTACAAAAAAGTTGTGAGGGATTAATTAGCATTTTTTGTGTTGTTTTGAGACACTGTGCGACGGTTTGTTCTGGTGTTAATACGAAACCCATGTAAAATAGTTTTATAAACGTGATTTCTGGCAACATGAGTCGTTTTGTGTAAACATAGAAGTGGAATACAAAAATTATGCCTTACAACTTTTATCTGTGCAGATGATCAGAATTGAACTCAAAAGTGAATTAGCTGTTTAAAGTGTTTATTATGGTATTGGTTTGAAGTATATAAGTATTTAACCTATTATCGATGAAAAAAATTAAACTTTAGTAATCTTGTAAATAAGGTACTTTTTTGGTAGAAATTGGGGTAACTTTGTGCAATATACAAAGTTATTTCAAATGTCATTGGTCATCCAGAAGCAATACATTTTAAATCTTCATGCTAATATTTAAAATAAGCAGAGTTGTTTCATACTTTTTTATAGCTTTAAATAATTTCTTGGGGAACTCAAGGTCTTAAAACCTGGTAACTTAAAACCTGGTAAACCGTATTATTTTTCCAAATTAGAGGAGGCTGTTTTTGTCAAATGTACCATTCAATTAAGTCATTTTGGATTTCCTATTGTTAAAGAGGACTTACGTCATATTATGTACAATTATCTCCATAATCTGGTAGAAAAGTAAAAGAGTATAAAGTCTTTCCTGGGCCTGAATTAATCAAGTCATTTTTACAAAGACATCCAGAACTAACAAATATATTTGTGCCAAACATAAAAAAATCACGAGCAAATGTTAATGAAGAAATTCTAAAAGAATATGTTCAACATCTTACCAAAACCATACAAAACGTTCCACCATGCAATATATACAACTATGACGAAACAAATCTTACCGATGACTCTGGTTCAAAGAATTGCTTGGTAAAAAGAGGAAGTAAATATCCCACAAATGTAAGAAACACTTCTAAGACAAGTATTTCCTTAATGATATCAGGTAATGCAGCAGGTGAAACTTTACCATCTTTTGTTGCTTACAAGGCTACTAATCTGTGGTCAGCTTGGTGTGTAGCAGGTTCTAAAGGAGCCTGATACTTCAGTACTAAAAGTGGATGGTTTGATGAAGTAGCTTTTGAAGAGTGGTTTTTTTCTATAGTTTTACCTTCTTTGAAAAAGAAGCTAGGAGTTAAAGTTCTGTCAGGCGATAACTTATCCACTCACATCTCTCCAAAGGTTATTGAAGCCTGTGAAGAAAATGAAGTAAGGTTTGTTTGTCTACCACCTAATAGTACACATATAACACAACCTCTAGATGTAGCTTTCTTTAAACCTTTGAAAACAGCTTGGCGTAAAATTATCACAAAGTGTAAAGATTCACCTGCTGGTCGCATGAAGACATCTCTTGACAAACAACATTTCCCAAAACTTTTATATAAGTTATTGTCTGCTGTAGAGCCAAATCAGTAATTTACAATCATGTTTTAGAAAGTGCAGTGTCTATCTAGTGAATGTCAATGAACTTCTTACAAAATTTAGAGAAAGAGAATCTTATGATAAAGAAGTTCTAGAAGACAGCTTTAAGGTTTTCTTACAAGACAAATTTAAATCTTTTGAATCTGTTGGAACTAATAAACGAAAAAAGAAACTTTCTGTTCCTGCAGGTAAAAGTGTTAGCATTGAAGATATAGAAAAATTTAATGAGGGTTGGGATATTGCCTCTAAGAAAATTGCAAAGATGAAAAAATAAGCCAAACTAGGAAACTTTACAAAGTGCCAGAATTTGGCTTTCAATAGGGCTGTTGAATTGTTTTTTGTTAATTTCAATTTTTTATCTAAAAAAGAGAAATCTTTAATTCTTTTTGCTTAAGTTTACCCAGATACAAATGAA
Source organism: Hydra viridissima (assembly GCF_058129835.1). NCBI lineage: Eukaryota > Metazoa > Cnidaria > Hydrozoa > Anthoathecata > Hydridae > Hydra > Hydra viridissima. Next base: position 9,700,854 of record NW_028324314.1, read on the forward strand.
CTTTTTTTTGTCTTTAACGAGTTAAAAGTGTTTTTAATGAGCTTGTGTTCAAATTTCTTTTATCATAACATGTTATACTCTTTACTAAGCAAATTAGTACTAAAATTAATCTTTTGTTTTTGTTTTAACTACCCTTTGAATTATTTTTTCTTCAGAAAGTATGAAAAAAAAGGTCACTTTGCACCAATCCCATACATTTTTCTAATGTTGTGTAAAGTTACCCAGACCTCTGGTTAACATTGCACATTTTTTAAACAATCTAGAAAAACTTTTTCTTAATTTGTAAAAATTAATTTAAAATTACAATAGAGTTTGGATATCCTAAATAAACGGTCCGCAAGTTTACATCACTATAATAGAAGTTTTAAAGCAGACTTTTATAGATGAAAATTACTAATAAGTCAGATTTTTGTGCCAAGTAAGGCACTTTTACGGTATCTAAAAATTTCAGTAGCTTACAAAAAATAATCTTTGTCGGACCTGATCTTTAGTCGGAAGCCATTTTGTTGGTAAGTTATTTTGTCAGCGTATAATGGAATATTTGTATAACAAAATCGCTTAAAAATATTTTATGGGTTTTTTTTTTTTCAATTTCTTTGTTTAAACACAGTAATTCTATCAAAATAATTTGTTTATTTAAAAAAAAAACGAATTTTTTAAAGAGTAATTTTTTTGTTAAGAAGATTTATCATCTATTTGCTACTTATTGTCAAATCTTCATACTCGTCGTTTTCGTCTGTGATATTTTGTTCACTCTCGCTTTCAGCTTGGGGTGATAGTAAATAAGCATTTGAGATCATCATATTGACTATCTTATTGGAAAAGGCAACGTTTTTTTTTTGTTCCATTTTGATTTACAACTACTTATGTATGACTCTGAACTCAACAGCAGTCTATTTAATACGTCAGTGTTGCAATCGATGCGAGAAAATTTTCAAATAAAATATTTGTCGAAAGTTTTTGTTTCGGGTGTCAGTTGCCTCCTCAGATAACTGACAAAAGAGTTTTATATTATGCACAATAATAACGGAAATATAATGTAATTGTATTTTAAAATATAGTAAATACCTTCCTGAGCTATAATTAGTTTTTTTTCAAAACTGAACAATATGATAACAATAGCTGGAATGACAAATCTCACGAGTTTTCGAACTATTTTTTCTCACGAATATTCAAACAACAACGCTGTGTTCCGAATAGAAATGTGACAATCAGGAATAGTGAGGGGAATTTTTTATAGCGTATCTAACGAAGCAGTTATCTAGCTTGAATAGAGTTTCATGCGAACTTGATATTTTGACTTTTGAGCGGTTTTATCATACAAACACTCCACTTGTAAGGCGGACAGTATTGCTGGGCTATTTTTAAACGTAATGTTTACAATATTTACAAGTCATAAAAACACTTTATTTATTCTCATTCTTGTTTTTACTTAAAAATTTAAGCAAATTAAGGAAAACTGATAATTTCGATAAAATTGTATAATAAAATTTACCATAAATTTTAATCTTTAAATTTTTTTAAGTGTTTATAGAAAGGAAGAAAAAAAATAGTCCTTGAAATTTTCCGTTGCCAACAAAAAAAGATCTGGTTATAAGTGTGGCTAGTTTTGAAAATTCACTCTACTAGCCAGGTTGAATACCTGAATATAATGCTGTCAGTAAAGTAGGCACTCAGTTTGGTGTGCTTGCGTTTTTATATGACTGATATGAAGTTTAAATCACACCTTGCCTGCTTACACCATGTGAGTTAAACTTAACATGCCTACATGCACGCACAATCCACGCGTGATTGTAGTGGCATACATGGAAATCTTATGAGTTCATCATATTTTTCCACTTTTTGAAGCATGTTTTTCTTTTCAGCTATTGCCGGTTGGACTTCGCCATCAGATATGTTCATAAGGAATTTCTAATGAAAAATTACTGCCTAAAAATTTAATACTTTAAAAAATACTGCAAAAAAATAATTGTCTAGCAGTTTTACAATATATCTTTAATATATTAAATTTTGCAAGTAAATTTCACGACCGCTTAGTGGCGTAAGCAGAATCATCTAATGATCTTTATTATCTAGAGGCTAGCTCCTCCTCTAGAACCAGAGCTTTTCTAGTCTCTAACAAGTTGATAAGCTCTATGCCTACCAAGTATACACAAATTTTTGAAAGAATTCCATAAGCCAATTTAGTGGTAAAAAAGGGTAAAAAAATCTATCAAAATTTTTGTAAACTATGTAGATCATCAATAGTATGCAACTGTAATGTTGACAATTGTAACGTTGACAACTGTAACGTTGACAATTTAATGAGTTTATAGCATAAATATAAATAGACGTATTCTATAACTTTATTAACGCAAAATTAAGTTATAGAAGTCAGCCGAGCGTTACTTTTTAGTTAGATTATGTGTTCAGTTGTCGGTGTCATGTTGAATATGCAAAAGTACAAAGACATTAAGTCTGGTTGCAGAATTTCTTTGGTTATTTAGGCAATATTTAGGTTATTTAGGTAATAAGTATTGGAAAAATTTAAGTATGATTAATTTATTAAAAAACCAAACTTTTATTTGTTCAATGAATAAAAGTAGGAATAAAAGGATTAAGATAACAGTTTTCTGGAAATTTTTTATCAGATGGATTCTCATCAGATGTGTGTATTCATCAGATGTTATTCAAAGCAATTTAAAGTAAAGTCTGTTTTTTTTTTCTAGTTTCAGAGTTGCAACATATAACAAGTTTCAAGTTCAGCAACTGCTACTATTTTAGTTATATCCATGCAACTCCAATTAGATGACAAATCTTTTAAATGAATAATGTATTAACAGTCTTTAATGTTATTTTTAAGTGGAAAATTTTAAGTTGATTAAAATATCTTTGAATTTGCAAGATGTGTGTTTTAAGTTTTCTTTCAAAAAAATTTTGCGAGATGGTACCATTTAATAAACGTTCAAACTTTCACAATATACAAACTCATTATACTTGACTTTATATTGAATTTTTTTAAAGAAATGAACTTAAAGGGCATTGTTGGATAGAAAAACAAAATAATACTTTTCAATCTTAAAACATGGCTATTCCATTCTTTGCTTAGTTTAGTGTTTCAAAATGTAAATGAGAAGAGTGATTGTCCAAAATCAACAGAGCTTTATATTCATTTGAAGGCTTCGCATGCTTAGTGAAATGTTGCATAAAACTTTTTAAATTCTATACCTGTAACAAAGCCATTTCCATTACCTACCCCTATACAGTCCGGTGGATCATTCTTGACAAATTAATCTTTGTAATTTTTTCAGGGAAGCACAAAGATAGGGGGCACTGTATTTTCTGAGGCAGATGCAGCGGTTACCACAGTGATATTAGTGCCTCTTTCCCCAGACATCATAGCACCAACATTTCACTTGCCTTTTGCAGCCACAATTTTATTAGGTAGATACACCAGTTTTGTCAAAGTTCCATATTTGTGAAGCACTGAATTTGTATATATCCATAACTTCACCTAATTTATAATAAAATACTTTTATATTTTCAGCGTTAAATGATGTTGCTCTACTAAGGCAAGTTGTTTCTGGTTTCCTAACAGATAATTTAGGATTTCTTTTTAAAAAGCTAGCCATCCATTCTTTACCAGCCATTTTGTTTTCAGCCCAAGAATCAGGTATTTTGATTTTGTATTGAAAATTCACTCGTTGATAAGGCAACGCATATCTTTCGGAGTATATCAATAAAAGAGAGAGAGAGAGAGATTAAAATACCAACACTTGAGTGATGCCAGATAAATATTTTTTTTAAGCATTTAAGAGAAAAATAGCAAAAATATTTTTATTTTACTTTTTTGGCCCAAAATCGAAAAAGTCCCCGTGCATCTTCCCAGCCTGCACATTTAGTTTTACGATCCAGGTGTAAACCAAAAATACGTTGATTTCAAGGGAAGTTTTACTGGAGTATAACACGTTTTTAAATAAAGTTTCAAACACGTGCTTGTTGAGGTTTTAAATACGTGTCTTAAAAGTTTTCAAGACGTATTTAGAGAGGTTTCAGTAGGAAGCTTAAATCTTGCTCAAACAAGTGTATGAAACAGTCCACGCGTAAACCAAAAATACGTAGATTTTACGACAGTTTTGTTAAATTCTGACGCGTGTTTTTACTAAAGTATGAATCACGCATTAGAGTCTAATACTTGAAAAAACTATAATTACTTAACATATAAATATATTTTTTTGACAAATATTTCCCTTAATGTACTCTATGCATACTGCTGAATCTTTAGAAAAATATAAAATAAATCAGCTGTAGCTGAGTGCTCGTTTATTTCTCGAACTGAATACCGATTCTTGAAACATGTTATTCTTTTTGTTTTAGCGAGATTTAAACACACAACAGAAACCGTGCGTAACATGTTGCGGTGTTGTGCCAGCTGGCTCACTTGACCGCCGTCCCACAACCAATTGATGCGCATTGTATTACCATTATATATACTCTTTTTTTATACATTATATGTTTTGTCATTTCATGCTTAGTTTATGAGATATTTTAGTTGCCCAACTTGCCCCTAAGCTCAACTAGCGTCTCCCTATCCTAGAGAAAATAAATTCATCTTTTACATTTATGATTTCTCCAATGGGATTATATTTGTAATTCAAGTAATAAACGACTTTAAAAATATGTAAAGATTGAACCTGTATTTGCTGTAAAAAAGATCTAATTTTTTCGACATTTTAACAGCAAAGTTTAAATTTTGCATAAAAAGTTTGTTTAAAGAACTTTTTTGATTAAATTAATTTAAGTGATTTATACTGTAACCATGGAAAGTAGGGACAGATTTGAAGCAGAGGAAGCAGTACCTGCCGCTCTATCTCGAAAATATAAGAAGTATAAAACTCTTTCTCTAAAGGTAAAATCGTTATTATCTTTTAGTTTGTTGTTTAAATATTTTGTTTGCCTTGCAAAATGTTTCCGAAGAAACTTTATCAGTTTATGCTGCCTCAAAAAAGTCAATTGTCAATTAGATTCCATTTAAAGAATCAACAAAATGGAGAAGAAAACTGGTCCGGAAAGTGTGTTAACTGAAACTGAAGAAGAAAGTTGGTTGAATGACTAAGTGTGTCATCTGATTTTTAGGACGATCCTAAACGAAGGATGATTTAATGAAGCTGCTTTAACAAATTTAGATATTTCGTATTATTGAAGGGTGGAGTATCTTAAGGTTTACTTCGTAAACCTTAAGATACTCTACCCTTTAAAAATGGACTTCCATCTAAATATTGGGCAAGTTCATTCCTTCATAGCAATGAATCTATTGGCAGAGCACTAATAATGGTTCCAGCTAGCAGAATCAAGAGGCTTTTTGAAAATGTCAACAACTTTTTAGAAAAGAATGGTTTGCTTTACCTCTTTGATTTTCCAGATGCTTTCTAAATATTGATGAAACAAAGTTTGAATTGAACACCAGAATAAAGAGAGTTCTTTTAAGGAAAGGTGCCAAAACAGTTTACAAAGTTGATTCTTCAAGACCTAATGAATACATCAGTGACTGCTATTGCTTTGTTTCAAATGATTCTACGTTGTAAAATCCAGGCCATTTAGAACGAAAAATTTATTCGGATGGGAGATCTTGCTAATTCTTCTGGTTTTTGCCAGTGGTAATTTTCTATTCGCTCAAACCAAATCTGGACGGCAAAACCAACGCTCTTTCAAAGATTATATTCAGAGAATTGACAAGGAATTGATAAACGTTGCACATCCTATTTTCAAATTCTTAGACAATGATCCAAGTTCCATTAATGCTCATTTCATTAAATTAACAAAGATGGAAAAATCGAAAACAAACGTAAAGTCATCTAAACCTGTTGTGATGGCTTTGAGAAGACCAGTTAAATATTCAGTTATATGTTTTATGTTTTTAATGAAACTTTTACTACTTGGAGAAATTGAATTATAATTTCTCGTATTCTTATAAACTAAAATACAATAAAAGCAATTTGAGCTTAATGTTTCTTATACTTATCCCCTATTTCTTATGAGAAGTTTGGCCATTTTTTAAAATACCGCAAAAAACAATTTTCATGCCGCAAAAAACAAATCTCGTACCGCTAAAAAAAAATTGCTGGTTAACATTTTTTCTTAAAACCGTCAACCGGTATAATTAAAATGGGATAGTAATGAGTATAATATTTTCTTTACACCACAAATATTGGTGTAAGTTTCATTTGAAAAGAGCATGACTTAAAAATTACAAGCGTTTAAAGTTTCTAAGAACGAGAGTACCTCAAAAAACAAATCTTCTACCCTGTTACATTTTTTAAAACTAAGTTACAAAAGAAGGTGTGGTTTAAAGAAGACAAATATCGTCAGATACTTATCCTCTAAGAAGATTATCTTCTAAGAATATTTTAGATAAAAAAGTAAGTCAAATAAATCTAAAAATAAATCAAACAATGCTTTTGCAAAAACTTTACATGTACCAAGTAAAATACACTAGAAGTAAAGGATTTCATTGTTACAACTGTGTGCTGTATTCAGTTTTTATATTGAGTTCATGAAGGACCAAAGGACTACATATTGTAAAAACTTTTGAATTAGTTTTTGAAACATCTATTGTAATCATCTTCAAAGTCATGTTAACTTTCTACTTAATTTATGTTTATCAACATTTCAGTCATTTTCTTTACAAAAATGTTCTTCGCGAAATACTAAAATATTATACAAAACAGAATAAAAAGATTTAAAGAATTTAAAAAGATTTATTCCTTCATATTTATTATTAAAGATTTATTCCTTCATGTTTATCAACATTTCAGTCATTTTCTTTACAAAAATGTTCTTCGCGAAATACTAAAATATTATACAAAACAGAATAAAAAGATTTAAAGAATTTAAAAAGATTTATTCCTTCATATTTATTATTAAAGATTTATTCCTTCATAATTATTATTAAAGAAATTTCGGACAAATCTGACATAGCATTGATGATGCAAGAAGAATTTCGATAATATTGGACAATCTCAAAACAAATGAATCTAACTCTTGGCCTTTTAAGGTGGTCCTATACCATTAAAAATAGAAAATTTCAAATTTTTTTTTTTTACATAATTTTGTGCAAAATTTATACTAGTTTAAGATTTTTTAATAATTTTAAATAAATTCAGAGCATAAGTTGGTATATTTTTAATTTTAAATAAAGTGCTGAAATTGTTTTTTTTTCCGTAGTTCCGCCCCTAGCAACGGTATTTTTAAAATCAAAAAAGTTTTCTCTGATTTTTTTTACCCACTACTAAAATTAATGTTTGAAAATGTTACCACTGCATTTTTAAAGTATAGTTTGCTAACTTTCAAATTCATATTTTGGCTATACTTTGCAAGAACAAAACTATATTAACCTTGTGCTTCATTTAATTTGTTTGAATTTAGTAAATTGGTACTGCAGTTAAAATCTTGTTATTGGTTGAAGAAAGTCAGATTACAAACCTTTAAAAAGAGTATTTCATGGAAATTGATTTGTAGTTGCTCCACCAGAAACAATAAATTATCCAATTCCTACTTCAGAAATCATTATAAATGAAGCTCCATGTTCAGCAAGTGGTTAAAAATATTTTTACTTCTAAAGAAATTATTTTACCAAATAAAAGTGGTCAAAAATGTTTTGACTTTAACACTTGATGTGTTATGGCGTTTCGAGAAATTGGCAAAAACTACTCCTGGAGCTTCATTTTGCATAAATGGTCCAAAATGAGATATATGTAGAATAAAAAAAGCTAACAAGAAGTCAAGTAGTTCCTATAAATTGCAAAGACTAATACAAATGACTAATGAACAGACTTATACAAATGACTATGAGTGTCTTATATAACTGGAGCATATTGATTTTTTTATGTGTGATGCTATTTTGATGCTTGTTTTTTTTCTATTTACTTTCCTATTTTCGTTTTTCTCAGTTTTTGATTTTTGCCTGTTTTTAGTCACCGTTTCCAGAATAAAATTTCCAAGGTTTTACAGTTTGACCTAAAAATTTCCCAAGTTATTTGTTTAAGTTTGATCTACAACCTGAACTAAAATGAAAGTTTTTTACTTTGTATTTTTTGAAATTTTGGTCTAAGAACAAACATAGCTATAGTCACTTTTTGATATAAATGGTCTTTTATCTATAAAATATAAACTACTCAATAAATTTTATTGATTTTAGTTCAAATTGTTCTTCATATTAATACAAAACTTTTTGTGAAATTTTATTCAATAAGTAAATATGGTTTAAAAGTTATTAAGGAAACAGTAATTGGGGTATTTCGGGTCCCAACATGGTTTATTAACCTCGTGAAGTTTTTTTTTTTAATTTTTTTAGTTTTTTTCTTTTTTTATACCTGGGCATCCTATTATATGCAATAAAAAGTGTTTCAAGGTCAAACGTCAACGACACAAGTTTGATGGTATAGGACCACCTTAAAGGATCGGATTTGAGATTGGTATTTTGGTATTTTGAATTAATGTGACGTAATTAAGCGATCCAAAACATTTCGAACGAGAACGTTCCATTTTCGAAATGTCGATCAAAGTTACAAAATATATTGATAACTTAAAATCTATTTGAATATAATTCATTTTTCGAAAGACCTTGTTATTACTGCTAGTCTTTCTTTTACAATTTTAAATCTTATTTTATATTTTGTCGATGTTGTTAAAACATTTAATTATTAAAGCTATATAGAAAAAAAAAAAAAACATTTCAAATTATGCTTTAAAAGTAGCAAAATATTATGCTTTAAAAATTTTTGGAATCTTTAGGGTTGTCATAAAAGCCCTGTTACCTATCAACATGAAATTTATGAATAAATGTAACAATTAAACAGTGGAATGATTTATATGGCATATATATATTAATATATATATATATATACATTTACATATAAATGCCATATAACTAAATGGTTATATGAATTACACTGGTTTAATCTAAGCTTTAAAATGCATTTACTATGAATGTACTTTTTTATCAAAATATTAAATATTTTTTAAAAAATTTTAAACAATAAAATCAGTATAGATGAGGTGGATATTCATCATAGCATCCTAGGCATTATACAAAATATTTTACTAGCTTCTGCTCAAAAAACAAACTGGTGCCTAACTGACATGTAGTATGTAGCCGAATTGAGGCTTGTTATCCATAGCATAATTGTCATTAGCACATATTTGACCAAGAATGTCACATTCTTTAAAAAAAAATGACGAAAAATTTAAAAAGAGTTTTTAGTTTCATGAAAAAACTTGCTATAAAATTCAATAAATCTCCTTTGCTCTCAATTGTTCAATAGCTATTATTATGTTAAAAAATTTAAATATTTTTAAAAAAATATTTGAATTTTTTAAAAAATGTTTGAATTTTTTAAAAAATATTTGAATTTTTTAATATAATTATAGCTATTGAACCTCATTAAGCTTTCACTTGGTCGTGGAAGTGGATGTCAATTAGTATGTTATCGTACTATGTTAACAACTAAATTGATACTAACACGTAAAATATTAGTATATTATCGTGCTAGAACTAATTTCACCATTTATCACTGATGTTGATCAAATTGCTAGGACATGGAACTATTTCAATAGGTAAGCTAGTATCTAATAGTTATGAACAGCTCGTCGTTGTTAACAGATTAAAAAGTATTTTATGCCCCTCCCCCCTCTTCTTCCCTTCCTATTTTTTATATATTTTTATTTCATTCAAGTGGCTTACGTTATCAAAAAAGCACAATAAATGTATGAAACTTTTTACATCTCTTTCTTTTTTTTTTTTATATACTCTTGAACGTGAATAATTTAATTTAATAAAATTTTATTTAATAAAAAATTATGTGCTGTTAAAACAATTAAATTGGCATGAACTTATTTCCACAGCGTTATATTAATATTTATATCACTTTTAAATTAAAATTGAATTTTTTAGCATTAGCTCATTATTTGTAAATTATAAAGGACTAAATTTTATTAATATTTCTTATTAAAATAATTCAACATCAAAATAATAAATAAGTAGTGCTAAAATACAAAACTAGTTACTTTTAAGAACTAACAAATCTTTTCAGGTTCAAATGGCCAACTTCTACATAAACTATTATACTTTTGTATCTAATCTCTAATATCAATATTTAAACGCATCAAATCAATTAATAAATATTATATTAAACTGTTGCTCACTTGTCTGAAGCTGCACCAAAGACAATTGAACCAATGATGTCACCAATTTGAATTGCACTGAATACCGTATATGTAGCCGCTAACTTGTCACATACTAAATCCCACTACAAATCAACATTGTAAAAAAAAGACAAAGTTTAAAAAGCGATGTTTAGTTCTTCGTTTATTATTGTTCGAATAACATTTTTTTAGAATGAGCTTAATAAGTTGGTTTAAAATGAAGAATTGGAATAAAATAAAATGAAAAAGAAATGGTATGTTTAAAGTTTTCTACCTCTGTGACTATAGAATATTCTTTATCTTTCACGAATCTCCAAGAATCTCTTTTCATAGAACATCTTTTGTTATAAAACTCATGATTTACGAAAAATACGCCCGTTCGATTACACTCGATGCTTCTTGGGTTGCATGTCCACGATGGATTCATTCCAATAAAAGTAATTAGGTAAGTCTGATACGAAGCCGGAATCATTATCAGACATAATAGAATTAAAAAAAGAAGTTGACTTCTTCCAAACTCCCCGATATGTTTCATTATATCATCGATCTCCATTTTTTTTTCTTCACTTTGAATGTTTTCTTCTTCAAGATTTTCATACTTTGCTTTGTAAAACTTAATCATTAAATTTTTCATTTTTTAATCTTTCAAAAAGTGAGTTTATAGTTCTTAGGTCAATTAACAATACATCCACTGTTCAATCTAGTGTAATACTTCCAGTGTTTAAACTCATGTTTCAGTCCCAGTGTTAATAACACTTCGTAAAGTGTTTGTTTCCTTCACACTCATGAACATATTACTCTGCCAAACTTAAGACGGGGGTTAAAATTTACCAAAATGAAAGGAATTATGCACCATCGTTGTTTCAGCCAAATTAGTAAATACTTAAACTCTGTAACAAACACTACAGAATTTTCAATACTATTTATAGATAATAAACATTAATTATCATAATTATTGTATCAGTATTGAATAAGAAATTTATAAATTTATGTCTTTGTGAAAGTTTAATTACATTTTCAATAGTGAGGAATTTCCTCCCGTTGCCGTTTTACCAAGGGTGCAAAAAAGTCCGGATTAATATCAACAATTACTAAATATTTGTATAAAATAACTTTGTAGAATTAATCATTTTTATCCTAACACCTATCTGAAAGTTATTAACAGTTGAAAAAGTAGTAATCGATTCAAATCTACAGCTAAAAAGATTATTAAAAAAAATATTAAATCTAAAGCTCTTTTATTTAATTGTTGTTTTAGCGATTTTTAATTTTTTTTTTTTTTTTTTTTTTAGTGATAAAACGAATAGACCACGGATAATTTTTTCTTAATTCTCAGTTTCTTAACTCCTCACACTACAAAGTGACTTAATTTGCAACATAGTTCTTTCGCGCCAGATTAAGCTGTTGTTATGAAGGCCTTTTTTTTTAAAACTCTCAAAGTAACTTGTTATAAATTTAGTAATATTAAAAGATTTAAAACATATCTCGTGGAAAGATTTATAATAAAAGTTATTTTCTTTTTTTGAATTTGAACACGATCAAATCATCTGTCAATCATCTTATCGAAGAAAAGAATTTAAAGGTTAAAATACGTTTGTTGATTTATAGTGTAATAATCTTGTTTTACCTTCCAAAGAAAAAATATATCTTTTAAAAGGCATATTAAAGGAGTTAAAGAATTCCAAATAATTAAAAGTGTTAATAAAAAACTAAAGATTTGGTTATTTCCGTTGAAATATAAAAAAACTATGTAAAATATATGCAGACGATGATATCTTAAAATCTGCAAAAAACCTTTGAGCTATAACTTTTGGTTTGTTACAGCGATATGGTGGAAATTACGATCCATGTAAGGCTAAAATGTCTTTAATTAATACAAAAACAGAGTTGTTATTAACATAAAATTGTAAATTTCAAGAAATCCTTAACCGTACTCAAGACCACTCTGTCAACTGATCGGCTACAAAACAACTTTTTTATAGTCGAAATCGCACAAAAAAACTTTAGCACTCAGAAAGACACATTGAGTATTTACACTTAACGTTAATGTTTCAAGAACTTATAAATTACAAAGCGACGGTTAAGATTGTAACGTCAATACGATTCCACGCTGGTGTTTAATTAGCGCTATGGCGTTTGCGTCAAAATCTCCCTCAGAGCAATAAAAAAAAGCCATCCACCGAAAAAAGAGTTTCGCCTTTTAATTTGGTGTTAACAAATTCTACCATTATTTAATTAGAATTTAGTTTATTTATGAAACCATTTGAAGTTTTCTTATAACATAAACTGCTCCATCTTTTGACCACTGTTACAGTGTGTCCAGGATGGAAACAATTCTTTTTTTTTAAAAAAAACATTTTTTAAAAAACATTTTTAAAAATGAATTTCTAAAAATATACGTATCTTGTGATAATCCCTGAAAATCAGCTTTAACTCAATGTACACATTAAATTAGGGTGTACTGTTACAGAGTATTGCACAGTGTACATACATTACAACACAAACTAATGGAATGTTTACATACTATCATAATTCAGTTATTATTTATTAGTTATTAGTTAAATTTAGTCATTTTAGTTTAATGTGTAAAACTTAGTTTACACTGCAAATTTAAAGGGTTATTGAAAGTTCTGCGGTTGTTCTTCTAAGAACCTTAAGGTTCTTAAAGCCGACTCACAGTGGCTCAAAATAACAACAAAAATGGCAATTAACCCCTCGCAACTTTTTTATAAACATAGAGCCCTTTTTTTAACAATATTAAATTACAATGATTGTTTATTTAAAAAGTAAAAACAGTTTTTCATAAAACTTTTATTTTATATTTTATGATTAAAAGAAGTTAAAAACTTCAATATTATTTTCAAAGAAATCTGAAAAATGAGAGATTTTTATTTCGTTAAAATGTAGACTTTTTTAATCTAAATAAAAGTCTACATTCATTTTTAACCCTTTAACATGGAACACTTTTTTCGCGGCGGCTCTTTCCTAGTGGAATACTTTTTTTTTTTATTGCCGTTTTTAATATTTTTTTATTTAAATAAGGAAACTTCTTAACTTTAAGTAAAGAAAAATAGAAAAGCATTTTTTTCATAATATTTTAATAACATCATTTAAAAAACTTTTAATTTCAAGTCTTTGGAAGTATTTTAATGTTTAAAACAAAAAATAATACACAGACCAACATCACATTCAACATACATGTATCTAGAGTCAGTTCGAATTTTGTTAGCTCTACATTCTTCACATCTTCTTAATGGGTCTGTCTTGATAGGACTGGGAGGTATTAATGATGGAAAATGTCTCTCAACTAGTCTCATTGAATAAATAGAACCTCCAGATTTTAAGTTGGTGCTCTTGGTAACGTAATTTGAAAATATATAATCAATAATACTTTGGCGAAATGAAATTGATGTTTTTGTAAATCCAAGCTCTTTACCAATACAGTAAGCATTATGAACAGATGTGTTTATTAGATGCATAAAGTATTTTTTATACCATTTCCTAAAGCATACTCAACGACGGCTGTATCCATCGTCCACATAAATATCACTTTACCTTCGATGGATATAACCGTCATACACTGTTAAGGGGTTAAGATAATCTTTTAACCTTATATATTTGAAATATAACGAAACAAAAAAATCAAAACCTGATTTTTTTTTGTTCAAATTAGAAGAACTTTCTAAAATAGTGTAAAATATATCCATACTTTTTTGTTTTAAATATCAGCTAAAAAAATGTTCCACCGAGTTCCAAGGAGTTATGTGTTTTTTTCAGTTAACACTTTCACTTTTAGAATATAAAGGGATTGCTGCGGTCACTTGCGGTATAGTGAGTTATTAAAGAAATACAAATGTCAATGAATCCCATAAAAACCTTGTTTTCCGCCATTTTCTAACAGTATTTTGCTATATCAAAACAAATGAAAATAGCGGGAAGCTTGAATTTGAGTTTTTTACTTGTGTAACTTGTTGTAATATATCAAATATGGTTTTAAGAAACATAGTTTTGTTATTATATACAACTTGGAAGTTTGTTAAAATTTTTGATTTGAATCTTGAACTTGAAACTTAATTTAAATTGAAAAATGAATAATTACAATGGATATCCAACTAATAACAATGAATTTGATTCATACTGCACTGAAACAGCTAAACTTATAGCGAGTTTGTACGACTGGTATGTTATGCCTCCTACTCTACACAAACTGTTACTGCATATCACAAAAACTAACTTTGCCAATTGGGATATATTCAGAGGATGCACTCGGAGAGTTTAAATAAACAGATAAGAAATACTAGACTTCTGCACATGGCAAAAATATCAAGGTTAAACGTTATGATGAATCAGATGCACTACCTTCTAGTACAATCAGATCCAAAAATATTGAGCATATCTTTTAGAAAACATAAGAATGATCAAGGAAAACCATTGACTGATGAAGATTTTTAGTTAATTGTAAAGAAAATGATAAAGCAAATATAAAAAATCTGAAATGAAAGCTTTTTTCTATGCATCGGCATCCTTTAAAAACCATCGTTTTACAAATATCAAGTCGAGTAATGCATCAGTGTTGTGCTTTGGCTTGAAGATTCTAAAATGTTAACTAAAATATTTTTCATGCATGTAGCCAAACGCGCGTGCGAACGCGTATGCGTAGAATATACGCGTCAGAGGTGCGTATTGTAAAGTTTTCGTTTACAATTTTGAATTCTTTGACCCATAAGACTATTATTTTCACATAAAATATGCTTATTTACGATTTTCATCAAATTTTATTGAGTTTTTGCCATTTTTTGATTATCCTGAGTCATTGTGCGACTTGAAGAACCCGTGGGTTTTTGACGTAGCTTAATGGTTCTTTGTAAAACCTGTCACTTATTTAAGATTTTTAAAGAGGGGAGAATTGCACCATAAACACAAGAATATATAGTCTACATAGTATACATAGAATACATAATATACATGATATACATAAAATATATAGAATACATAGTCATTAGAATGTATATTCTTGTCAAATCATACTCAAATTAAAAAAAAAAAATCATTGTCACAAGAATATATATTCTTGTGACTAGATTGCTCATGCAAAAATATTTCCCCGTATTTCGACCCGCTCCAAAATTTCGCAAATTTATTCTTAAATTATTCTTATTTATAACCAAATTGAAATGTCTTCAAATGATTTTGTGGCTTCTTTTGCAGAAAAAGAATAGGAGAAGTTAAAGCTTTCTGCAGGTTCTTCTCAAATACATTTATAAGATTTTTTGTCTCTTTTGTGAGTTTGACTTTTTTTTTACAAATTAAATTTACATTTCATATTTGTGAGTTTTCCTTTGTAAAGTTTCGTTAATAAAAGGAGAGGAATTCTCCCCATTATGAATTTTATTGAACGAGTGATTGAATTGCTATTCTCCTTTTTAAGAAGAATTTTTTTTTATAATGCCTAACTCTTGTTATTAAATTATTTCTTGTGAGAAGTCTTCTGTGTTTTTCTGAAAAATATGTAATTCTAATTTCTTCGCATTACTTTGAAGCGGTGAAATACTACTATGGTATTAGACAAGTTCACCTTATTCTTGATTTTACACAATGCGATTTACTTCTATCGAGGAATTACAGGAATAGTTTTTGATCTCAAATATCCGAACTACTTAATGTGAACAATATATGAAAGGGTAAAATTTGTGGGCAGGCTTTAATGGGGATTATTATAAAAAAGAACCGGAGGCGTTAATTAAAAGTTATTAAAGCTCCTCATATTTAACTACTGGTTACAATTTCTTGCTTCTATTTTTCAACAAACCAATCTAGCAGCCCGAAATCATCGGACAGCCAGAAATTATGAAACCATTTTCTAACAAAATGAAATAGAATTTCACCAACCGCAAAATAACTCAAATTGTAAAAAAAGTAAAAAAACATAAATCTACACCAGAATGCCAACAAAAACATCGTTATTGACAAAAACGGATCCTCAATCAAACTTAAATCAAATGTAAGGATGTCATTTTTAACAGAAACGCCAGTCTAGCTGTAAACTATTTAAAAACTATTTTGTTAAGCTTCCAAAAATAATTTGAGTGTTTCAGAAAAAATCACAACGGCATGAGGCCCAAAAGGTCAAGCGCTGAAAATTAGGTAACTTAAACTCAACTGCTCTAATTAGCATCATTTAGTTTTACTAAAAATTGCAATCAATACATATTTATCTTATATGTAATGCTTATGTATATGCTATTGTGAAAGGAAGAAAAATCAACAGTGCATGTTATAGATTTGAGATGATAATTTGAGATGATAATAAATCTGGCAATTGATCCGTTATGGTAAAAACGGTAGTTGCAAGTGTCTTATTGTTTTCAAGTGTTTTATCTACAGCTGTTATAGTGTTTTTATTTGCAGTTATAAGTTTTTCTTCAATATCATTTATGATGTTTTTGGTTGAAACAGTTTAAAACGGAAATCGATTAAAGTTTATCAGCCAACAAGTCGATTGCTACTTGCTACTTGAAACCGATGAAAGTTTTAAAACGGAAGCCGATGAAAGTTTATTAGCCAACAAGTAGCAATCGACTTGTTGGCTAATAAACTTTCATCGGTTTCCGATTAAAACTGTCTCCACTCAGCTTAACATGTTACATGACACAAATTCCAGTTAAGTATTTAACATGTAACATGTTTTCTTTTTTGAGTCTTTTAGGGCACCTTTTCACCACGATGGGAAGCGTTCTAGTTCATCGCAGTCAATCGTAGCGCGGCAAATTTGTAACTGGTAACACTTGATAAGCATATTTAGCAAGAGAAAAAATTTTTAGTTTGCTGCAAAAATAGCAAAGGTAGCGGCAGATAAAAGTTTATTGGAGATTTTCTTCATTTAACTCCTCAACCATTATGTAAATTACAAAAGAAAGTATTAAAATCCATCTCCAATACGAGGCTGGCTCTTGTAGGCTTAGGGTTCAGTTTGGAGTTCGGGACAGAGTAACAACTAAACGTCTGCAGAAGTTGGTGATTTTGCATTATTTATCATTTCACTTGTTTCTTTATAAATGTTTCTTTATCCAGCTTCTTCCTCCACAAGATTCCTGACAACTGTTTTTTCAAAAGAGACAAGTGCATTGACGAAGCATAAAAAGTTGGCGAGCAAAGGAGATAACAAAAAGAAAATGGGATTGGGAAAATTGCAACTTATGGAGGGTCTTTGGAAGAAACTAGGTATACCGGTAGATCAATCAAAACCTGGATAGGAACCCACAATACTTGTAACGGCACGAGTTTTTTCCAAAACTCAAAAATTTCTGAAGAGATAAATGGGTTGGACGTATTAACATGCTGTTGTAAATTTTATTACAAGTTTTAAGTTAAATATTTTTACAACTCGGTTAGCTCTTTATTTCTGTACTGTTTTTTAAATAAAATTTGTAAAGTTAGTTTAAAGTTTCATCCTTATATTTGATGTTGAAAGTTTGATGATAGTTTTTGAGGTGGATCTTAACGATTCCGTCCTTCCTCTAAATTAAAAAAATGCTTTTGGATTGTTTATTACAAACGACTTTGTAAAGCTGGTTATAAGCGGTTCGTTTACATATATTCTAGATAAGTATAGACAAAATTCTTTTGAAAATAAACGTTTAATCTTTTTATTGCAATACAAATTAACGGGTGGGCCGATAGTTTTTAGACAAAGCTAAAACACTTGTTTCTACGTCACTTTTCTCTTTTATTTTCTGGTTATTTTATCCAAAGACATGAAAAGGGGATAAAAACAGCTTACTGTTTACAAAATAGAAAAAAGGTTTCTGTTCTTCAATTTTTCATAATTTATTGCATACGCTTTCCATCATGGTCTGGACAAATTTCATATCAACCTTTTTTAAATGTCTTTTGATCCTGCTTCGTCGACTATTTTTTTTCGTTGACGCCCAACCTTAATTACAAGCTATATCACCCAAAATGGATCAAAATTCCTCGATTGCCCTGGCTTTCGGAACATTCGGTGAATTCATATGCTTTGGCACAAATGTATTTTGTACTTATTGAGCTAATCTGTTGTAGTTTTTTCATGATGGAACGTGGCTAATTCAGGCCAAAAAGTTGATTTATCTTTTAAATGGTGTTTATTGATGAATTTTAAAAACTTTGTTGAACAATTTTGACATTTTGCATCTGCATTAATTTTGGTCTTTTCAATATATGGCGCCGAAACACCTTTACTGCATAACGCTAACCATAGAGCTTTGGTGCAAACCTCTCCATTTAAATTACAAATCTAGTAGACTGGTTTATTTGTTGCATGAATAAAATCCGGCATATTCTAATCTGAAAATGTAAAGTATTTTTCGTCTTCAATCTTGACGAAATATTCTTCCTTCGTTTTTGACAGTTGGTAGGCATTTACTAGAGTTGCTATTGAGTTTACCTTAGCGCACATTGTCTCTTATAATATTTTAAGCCCAGTTTTTTAAATTTTCAATGAATACAAGATCGTGGGACATTGAATTTTGAAGTGAGACTCACGCCAGCAACATTTTCCGTAAAATTTTTTCAATTTTTTGTTGCTGTTATTTGTTCAGTTTACTTAGACGATCTTTTCTTGTCTAATTTTCAAATGGCAGAACATCTTAAAAGCGTTTGATGATCCGATACATGGTTGCACACTGGATATTTTTTAACTTGAAAATGTTTATTAAACGGGCTTTGCTCATTTGTCCAACCAAAGCGTAAATACGTCTTCGAAGATCGACTGGTTTTGTCATGTGTGGGAATGATAATCGAAAAACTTTTTATATATCTAGAAAGAGAATTTTATGGGTTACAAAGCATCATCAAAAATAATGATTTTCTCGCATGCCTAGTTTGCTTTATTTAATTAAACATTTTGTCTCATTACTTTTGGGCCCTCAGCCCCACCCCCTCCGTTATAAGCACTAAATAAGGTTTTATGATAGCGTATAACAATTTCGTTCTACAATTGTACTCTGGACCACTGTGCGATCTTTTCATTGAATATCAGAAAAGAATGCTGGAAATGTTGAAGATTGTATGTCATCTAAGAAAGTGTTGAAGAAAAGCCTTTGTTTTGGTTGATGCAGCTTTGGCAATCCACTTTGCACGGTTTAACTTTTTCCTTTGAACTATCTAAAAGATTTTTGGTAAATAAATATGAAAAAGTTTCTAAAAAGCTTCAAAATTGATTAACTTTGCGAGAAAGTTGTTTGGGGCATATGGTACATATGGTTAAGACTTATGGTTAAAACCTCCTCACCCATCCATTTTTTTAAATGAAAAATGAAAAATGAAAAAAAAAAAAAAAACTAAAATAAATGGTAATAAAATTAATCTATCAATAAAAATAAAAAATGCTTCGAAAATGCTAATTTGATGTCATTTCATCTATTTACGATATAAAAAGTTAAAAATCTCCATGCTCATAAAGTTTTAACCGGCCTTCCTGTGCTTTTTCATCTTTTTAAGGTGCAAAACACAGTCTTCCTTTTTTTTTTGTTACTTATCTAATATAATAACAGTCTAATAACTAATTTTTTAATAACTCAGTAACTCAGTTTTTCAAATGCAAGAGCAGATGACTTAATTCCAA
This sequence comes from Hydra viridissima, assembly GCF_058129835.1. NCBI lineage: Eukaryota > Metazoa > Cnidaria > Hydrozoa > Anthoathecata > Hydridae > Hydra > Hydra viridissima. The sequence continues at coordinate 9,720,640 of NW_028324314.1, forward strand.
CATTAAATGCAGCTACAGCATTATAGACAATAAATGGCACAATGTTTGATTTTGATACCTGTTCTCATAACTCACCGTATAAACTTTGGTTATTATTATGTCTTTTTAATTCGTTACAGACACACTTTTTGACAATTCGTTACGTTTAATCAAATATTCCTTTGTTTCCACAATTATATCAAATGCACAAAAATTTTGTGACAAAATTACTTATTTAAGTAAACTTAAATTTCTTTCTGATTAAGGTCGGACCCCTTTTTGATACGATCAAAACAAACCTTTGTGATGCACTAAATAAACTTTAATGAAGAAAGATTAGGGTAAAATAAACTGCGGCTGCCGATAACAAAAAACGGCGAGAAAAGAAATAAAGTAATTGCGGATTCCGCAAACAGCAAATGAACTTTTAGCCATACCGTTAGAAAAACACAGCGTAAAACCTCCATATTTAATTTTATGCACCTGGCAATATAAGTTAAAAAAAAGTCACTTAAATTTGCATTTTGCTACAACAGATTTCGTGATTAACAGTAATTTACAAAGAGTTGAAGTGGTAAGTGATGAACAAAACAGTTTACTAAATACTTTTCAACGACTAATACTTTAAATGCATTATGATTCCAATAAAATCTGGTATATTCCTTTTCTTGAGTCAATGGCCATGGTTGAACTTACTATAAAATAAATAAAAGTTTAGTGTAAGGAGAATAAAATTTTTTGTAAAAATAAAGCTTATTACAGCCTTTGCGAAAGAGTTTAAATTTAACACGTTTTTCTATTTCAAACGTTTCTAATTCGTCAAGAAAACAAGTCTAGCTTTAAGGAGTTACAATATTTTATTCATTTTATTTTAGTTATGTTATTTATTTGAATTTATAAAGAAAAGAAAAGAAAGCTTAAAAATGCTTTTGAATGTTTTGCCTTACAAATAAGAGAGTGGTAGACAAAGTTCGTCGACAAGAATTTTTAACCTTGGAGTCCTTTTTAAAATAATTCATCACAAAGCAAACTTTATTTTTTAGATCTTTTTAGTGAGTACCTTTAGTTCGTGCTGTAAATTATTTTTAAAAATTTGTGTCTTTTGTCTAAAATATATTTTTGTTTTTTGACTTCTATTTAATTAAAATTACTACTATTTTTTCTGTATAAGTTTCAAAAGAGAAAAACACTTTAATTCATGAATATATACTTCACGAAAAGAAATAAATGCCATCGTCCGCGCGTAAAATAACCTCTATATACTTAGAATATGAAGAGGTCATAAATAAATAATTTTGCTATAAACTCATTTCAAGATTGCACTCATTTCAATAACTAAAGAAATGAATAAATATCAGTTGTAGTCATGTCTAAAACAAGTGAATAAAAATTTAAGTATTTATTAAACGGAAAATAATATTTTATGGTATGTTGAATTTTTATTACAATACGGCTGCCGAAACCATTTCCCTTAAATATACAGACTTTCGAATTAACGGTTTAAAAAACAACAACAAAACATAGAAATCCCAAAAATCCCAGGTAACCAGAAAATCAAATTTTCGTTGATTTTCTTGCTTTTTTATATATTATATTTCTAAAACTATTGATAACTTTATAGTAATGAATAAAATTAAATGGAAATATGTAACTGTTGTTGTAATTTTTACTGCAGAAAATTTTTTTAGAGGAAAGGTGTTTATCTGTGATGCCGTTTTTCTTCTCTGAAAGACTCCCTGTTCCCTCATTAAAATCATATTGTACATTGAGTTTGGTTATCTTTCTTGTGTCTGCATTATTTGCAAGAAACAAACTTTATCAACAAGATGAAATTTATACTAATTCAACACAATTTGACTCACTGTATGATGTATATTTAAATGAATCTTTTTGCCTATGGGTAAGTTGGTGAATTCAAAATAATATTTATACATTAGGATAAGCATATTTTAAAATATTTTTTGAAATTGTTGTGTAGGTTTTTAAAACTTTTGCAAAAAAAAGTTTTTTGATTTATAGTCCTTGATCAATATGGCTTATTGTTGTCTGTTTCTGTTTGGCAAAGTTATCCAGAAGCTTGTACTAGGTGACTTACGACTATCTGAAGAACAGGTTTAATTTGATTTCTTTTGCAGTATGTATATATATATATATATATATATATATATATATATATATATATATATATATATATATATATATATATATATATATATATATATATATATATATATATATATATACTCATGTATCACAGTATAAAATAGAAAAACTTAAAACACTGTTTAAAGTATGAAATCTAAATTTGAATATTTTAACATTTAGATTATTGTTAAACAACTGGTTTATTATAAAAGAATTTGCTATAAGATTCTCTTATTTAAATGACCCAAATAAAATCTCACACCTCCTTTCCTTACATGATGTTACAATACTGTTTATTAAAATGTTAAACTATAAGTAGTATACAAATTATATATTTTAAATCCATGAAGAAATGGTTTATAAGAAGCATTAAAATACTTTGTATGTTGGCTCTAATGGGATATGCTTAAATAACTGTATATCATGAATTCCATGTAAAAGTTAGTAAAATAATACATTTCATCCTTTCTGCAGAGTCTAAATACATAATTAGTATATATAGTCTAGAGTAATGTTTCCCAACCTTTATTGTGCTTTGCCCTACCTAAGTCTTTCTAAAATTTTAATGCCCCCTATGTAGTACATACATAATATTTAACATTAAAAAATTGAGTTGTCCAATGATGAAACTTTAAAGTTGGTTGTTAAATTGTTCTCATTACCAACCGAATTGCCTCTGTGGGGCAATTTATTTCTTTTTGGGTGCAATCACACAGTTTTATGAATTACTCATTTATGTCAATGAGTAGACAACATTTATATACACGTTCACATTTTTTCTTATTTTATAAATATACACACATACACACATACACACGCTCACACAAACACATACATGTATGTATGTATGTATGTATGTATGTACAGTGGTGGCCAAAAGTCTTGGAACAACATATTTTATGTTACAGTAAATATTTTAAGTAAAATAAATAAAAAAATAAATAAGTTGTAAGTATTTTTTTAAACAACATTCTCTTTAAAAATATACCTCAAACCTTCTAAATTTATACTTTAGATCAAAAATAAATTTTTTTGGTCGTTAAATGTTTTGTTCCAAGACTTTTGGCCACCACTGTATGTATGTATGTATGTATGTATGTATGTATGTATGTATGTATGTATGTATGTATGTATGTATGTATGAATGTATGTATGTATGTATGTATGTATGTATGTATGTATGTATGTATGTATGTATTATGTATATTTATAACTTTTTATGTATTATATCACCATATTTTTTGTTATTAGCACTTGCAGGATAAGTTTTGGAACTACATTTTCTACAAAATCATTTTTGTGTTTGGTGTCGTTAATGCCCAGTCAATAAGTGAAGTGCTATGTTGGGCTGCTTGGTTTTCCATGCTTGGGTTCTGGCATATATTTGGTCAACTTTGTAAAGACCGATATAAATATGTGAGTTAAGCTTTTATTAACTTTTTTCTTTACAGTAGTGTCTCTGTTAAGCAAGTGTTCACAATATTATCTGTGTTAAACAAGTTTTCACAATATTTTAAAAGAATTAGGAAGTTTGTCATTGATTTTCAATTAGTGCTAAACAAATCAATAAAAAAGTTTTAAACATCAGAATTAAAAATCAATTGCAAACTTTCTTTGTAGGTCTTTAAGGTAAAATAAGATAAATTTACTTATCAACTTTAACAGTCTTTAACAATATTTAAATAAAATAATCACCAATATATATCAGCTATGCTTAAATAAAATTGGTTTAGTGAGTGAATACACCACTTTTTAAGAATGGTTTGATATATTTTTTTAGTTGACTTCATCTCCATTTACTCCACGTAACAAGCATCTCAAGTTGATGTTACTTATTGCTATTATATTTTTATCAAGTTTTGCTATGGGTGTATGTGCTGTGGCTTATGGCTATCTAGAAAGTGTTAACATAATGTTGTTTATGTTAGCAGAGGTTAAAACTTACATCATTTTCTAATATTTTTTCAAGTGCTATCAACTTTTATAAAGCTGCATTATCCATACACACAAAAATTACTTCTTAAAAAAATTAAATTTTGTCAGTTGCTTCACATTTTTCTGAAAGATTACAAGGATTATTATTTTAAAATATGTTCGCAAAGTACTTATATTCATATTAATTGTTGTAAGTCATTTTTTTGTTTGGTCTTAAGAAAAATATATGTTTATAGTTTTTTTGTTTTGTTTAAAACCTTATGAAAACTTTTTTTTTTTTAGTGCGTCTTACTGGGTTTGAAATCACTGCATTTATTAATAAGGTCAGTTTAAACTAGTTTAACTAAGCATATACAACTTATTGCACTGCATTTGGATGTGAAATTCATTTTGCCATAACTAATTGCACAACTTTTTGTGTTGCAACTACACACTCTACCTGCTTGTCTGGGATTATATGTATCTATTTATAAGAAAAACATAAGTTAGAAAATAATTTTTCCAGATTTATATTTGTAAAAGTGTTTTGAAAACAGATCTTATGAAGGAAATATTGTTTTGACTTCATTTTAGGTTCATGTTAATTTGATAGTTTTTTTTGCCTGAAAAAAATAAGTTATTTGGAAAAAGAATTGCAATTGAGTTTTCCAAGAATAAAATCAATTTAAATGAGAGAAATAATTCTGGTGTTTTTTAAATACTTTACTGTTTTTTGTATAAGTATATATATGTATAAATATTTGTATTAGAGCTATGCTTTATAAAGTACTTTTCTATAGGATTTTAAATCAATTTTTCTCTTAGGTAAAAAAAATTGGATCAATTTATTTATTGCTTCTCTTGTACTTTTAAGAAAAACTATATGCAAGAAAATTTTAAATGCATCTATTAATTTTCAACACATAAAATTTTGATAGTAAATGTTTAAATAAGTAGAAAAATTATGTAAATAAAAGTCATTCTTAAATTTTAGAGGTTTTTCTTTATACTTTTGTAAACTTTTACTTGGTTTGTTACAAATGCACAAACATATTTTTTTTTTTAGGTACATGTTTCAAATTTTGGAAATATCACAGCCTGGTAATTGGGATACAAAATCTAAAGTCACCTACTACATTGATCTAGTCTCTGAATGCTTGGTTTTAGCTGTTGATTTAGTTTACCATGTGCACATGTTGGTGAGTTTGAAAAGCTCTTTTCCTTATTTAAAGACTTTTTATTGATTATTTTGAAAGTTTTAATTTCATTATAAATTTCTCTGATGTTTTATTTTAATTCATTTTTTTTTTTTATTGTTTTGTTATATTACTATACTAATCCTTTTTTTTATTGTTATATATTTTTATTTTATATGTTATGCTAGTATATTTTACATGCTTTAGAGGCATATTTTACACTATTATATGTAATGCTATATATTATAGATCATTATTTACTATTATATACTATTACACTATTGCCTTTTTATGCTTTTAGGTATGGTCAAACGTTTTCCTTTCCATGGCAAGCTTGGTTTTGTATTGGAACATCAGAAGTATATTTTCAGAGTTTAAAAAATGCCTGAAGAAGCACAGATTGTATCAGAAAGTCATTAAAAGTGTTTCAACAAGGTAAACATAAAGCTAGAAGATTTATAAATATGAGTCATAAACATGAGTTCTGCTAGCATTTATTTTTATTTATGTAAGATTTCAACTGGCCACACAAGATGAGTTAGATGAAGTGGCAGATCATTGTGCAATATGTTGGGATAGCATGGAAGTTGCAAGGAAATTGCCGTGTGGACATTTTTTTCATCAGTATGTGCAGTATGCTTTAATTTTTACAGTGGAATGTTTATAAAGTGACTAAAATGAAATTTAAGTAAAAAAGAACTTTTATCATATTTTCCTCAAATAATACAGTTGTAACAGTCAGAACCAAAGTTAACTTAAGTTATAGATTTCTAAAAAAAACCTTAGATCCAATGTATAATGATGAATTACATATTAATTCACTACATTATTTGTACTCTAGTTCTTACAGTTTTTTAGTAAATGTAGCCTATTTTGTATCTTTATATTAATATTGTGTAACATTTTTATGGAAAATGAAGTTCTTTATCATTCCATCTCACATCTGATTGTTTTACAGGTTGTCTTAATCTGGTATTTTTCTGTTTTCTGTGATTATGGCTAAGTTATAATAAAAACATGCAATTATCATAGTTTTATATATGTAAAATCCTTAACATTCTTCAATCATGCCAAGTAGTTGTCAATGAATTTATACAAAACTATACTAAACCTAATGCACTAAATATTGAATTTTTTTTTAAAATCTACTTTTTTTCTTTTTAAATATTACCTTTACATTGTTAAAATGTGTCTAAAGTTACTGATATAATACTAATGTCAAATTTCTCTTTTTGATTATATCTCATCGAATCCTAGAATTTTACTAACATTAAAGCAATAAAAGCAATCTCTCATAAAAGACCTTTTCACTCACTTCTATCCCCATTTAAAAAAAAGAAAAAAGTATCAAGTAATTGCAATTGAATAAGCTATCTCAGGGGGCTAAATATATCTTTGATATATTTAGCCCTCTGAAATAGTTTTTATATATATATATATATATATATATATAAAGTATATATATAGTTATAAGATATAAGAGATGTAAAATTAAATTGGTTTAATTTTTTAGCTCCTGTTTATGTTCATGGCTACAACAAGATGTATCATGCCCTACATGTCGCAGATCACTCACTAAGGATATGGGTTTGCCTCCTAGTTTCCCGACTGCTGAAGAAGAACATGTTGGTGAACTTAATGATATCACAATAAATCGAAATGAAAATGTAAATGGTTTTAGAAACTTTTTCTTTTTTCTTGATGGAAGACAAATTGCGAACTGGTTTCCAAGTTTTTCAATTGAAGTTTTTCATGGGAGATTAGAACAAGACCAGAGTGAAATTAACAGACAGGTACTCATAACATATTTGATCTAGTGATGATTAAAGTGATGATTATCTTAAGAAAGAAATTGTCATATAAGATAATATGTGTTTAATATTAATTTGTTGGCATCGTTTAATGTTTAAATCCAAGTTTAAATCCAAGTTTAAATCCAAGTAGTTCAAAATATCAAATAAAAGGTTTCCCATAATTAGCCTGGTTTAAGTTATCTGAAAAGAGAGCTTTTATTAACTAGGCTGTTTTTTACAGGTGGAGCAACTTTTACGCTTGTTTCCTCATATATCAAGAGATGCTATAGTTTCAGATTTGCAGCAAACTGGATCTGCTGATGCTACTGCTGATAATATTTTAGAAGGAAACTTGACATCAGCATTGGTTAGTTACAGACTTTTAGCTAATTTCTGAACTGGTTATTATTGCTATATTCTTAATGAATTTCTTGCAATCAGAGTTTTAAAGAACGTATTTTTTTTTTATTTTAGTTGTTATTTTAGTCATCACATCACATAAAGGCAAATAAATATTTTTTAATTTAAATCTTTATTTGCCTTTATGTTTTGTGATTTTCTTTCATAGGGTTAAGTTTTGATGTAAAAATTGCTATTAATAAACTGATATTTTTATACCTTATATAACTGTTTTCACAAGAATGTTTCTATTATGTCTATGATATATGAAATATCTTTCTTCTCAAATTTTCTATCTTTGTATTTATTTAGCCACCTCTTCAATCCCCTTTATTAGAAGACAATGGTAAAGAATTTTTAAATTTATTTTTCTTTTTGTTACACCTTAAAGAGTTGGTTGATTAAAGTAGTATTTATTATTTTAAGTTTTGTGTTACTATTAGACACTGATACTCAAAATGATGAGCTAACATCAGAGTTAACAGATAAAAAAGATACTTACTTAGAAGCAGAAAGTTTTACAAATGACGGAGATAACCACTATCTTGATGATGATGAGTATAATGTTCAGCTGAGAAGAAGACTTCCGATAAGATCTTCAAGTTCATTAAGAACATCAAGGTTTTTTTAATATTATTTTTAAACAATAGTATTTTGATTTATATATTAGGCAAATGTTTTTGTGTTGGATAGGTACTGATTACATCAGATTATTCAGGCAAATAAGGAATGTTTAATATTTGTTTTAACTCAAAAGTTCTTTTAGATTTTCTCTTGTCATTTTTGTTATAAGTTAAGTACTCTATTTAGAAGATGTTTGGTAAAGTCCAATGCAATGACAGAAAATACAGCATCCCCTGAAATGTTAAAAGAAATAGAAGATCGTCGTAATCTTCTGTTACAAGCAGCTGAAAAGCGTATCCATCCACCCACTCAATGAATCTTAAAATCAGTGAAACTCTATTTGTGTCATCCAAAAGCAACAATTGAGTTAATGACCAGTAGCAGTGAAACAGAAAATGATACAACTTGGATGCTAAGTAAAAAGCAAGATGCCATATTTATTAATAGAAAATATTTTTATAGCATTTTTTTTTTGCAGATTTGTAAATGACATTGAAAATGTTCATGTTTGTTTCTTGTATAAAACTGTAGAATTTCTGGTTCTTCAACTTTAATCATTTTAATGATTACTTTTGTTTTGTCTTTATCAGAAAAACAGAAAGTTTAATTTGTAGTTTCTTTTTTTTTTTTTTTTTTTTTTTTTTGTTTGTTGACCTGGGTAAAAATGCCCATATCTTGACTTGGGTAAAAATTGCCCAAATTTTATTTAATACTTTATTGTATAACTTATTTGTAGTGTTCTCCTTATAGCATTTATTTTATGTCGGAGATGTCTTTTCCTACATTTATTTTGTGTTGTGAATTTTTATATCTTGTATTAGAAAATAATTCTAATTTGTTTTATTTTATAAAATTTATATTAAATTGGAATTATGCTGTTTTTGTATTTTTTTTTTTTTTGGTTTGTTTTATGTTAAAAATGAATTGTTCTTTTTGGAGTGTAAAGGTGTTTTTGGAGTGTAAAGGTGTTTAGAGTGTAATGTAGTTATATTTGGTAATAGTTAATAATAAGATTATTAAACTTAAAAAGTTGTATGAATATATTTATCTGGTTTTTTATATAAATTTGAGTTAAAAAAAAATATCTATCAAAAATGTTTTGAAACAGAATGTGAAAAAAGGTTTAATTTGAATTAAGAAAAACAATAATTTTTAAGAAAAAAAAAAAGTAACTTTCAATCATCTAAAAAGGGAGACTGCTACTGAAGAGTTTTAAAAGTAATCATATTACAACTTTGTCTATTAAATTGGATAAATATAATTGTCAAAAATCTTATGATTTAATGAACATGACAAGACAAAGAGGAAATCAGTAAATATCAGGGTTTTGTATTTGCAATTGTTGTGATGCTTTGAGTTTTTTTCTCTAAGTTAACACATACACTGTTATTTATATTTATACTTGCGTGTTTGCATTCTAAATTTTTGTTCTATTTCATAGATAAAATAATAATAAGTATAATACAGTTATTTGATCAAGTTTTAGTATATTTAATAATGGGAAATGGCATGAATAAGGTTTGTTATTCAAGTCACAGTTTCTTTCAGCCACAGTAACATTTGCATTTTAAAATTTTCTTTTGTTTCAAAAGCATTTTTATTTTATACTTTTGCTTCTTCTAAGAAAGTTTTTTATGATATGCTATGTAGTGTGTATATTTATGTAATATTGATGCTGTATATTTATGCAATATTGATGCTGTAAACAATTTGTGTTTACAGCATTAATTAATTTGACGTTTAATTCAGGAAGCTGATTTTGTTTTGTTCAGGTTTTACCAGGTTTATATATTGGTGGATTAGAAGGTTTGTAATTTGCTTACTCATGTTCTACCTAGCCTAAAATATATGTGTTATGATATTTGTAAAGTTACCTTACATATATAAATTAAAGTAAATTAACTTACAGTAATTGTACATAATTAGTATAATGAAGAAAACAATCACAACAGTCATGATATTAAATTTGGTTACTAATGGTTTTGGATGCTAATGCCTGTAGTAGTTGATATAATATTATAAATCAATTATTTTTTATTATTAATAGTATTCTTTAAATGATAATTAAGATTCGCATGATGAGAAGCAAATCACAGGAAACAACATTACCCACATTCTCTCATTTCTTGATGAACCCAATGAGCTGAAGCCTTCATTGAAGGTAGCAATTTTATAGAGAATTTTAAATATAATAAGATTAGCAATAATAAATCAAAAAGTTAGTGATTCTATAAAGTACAGTATATGTATACTTTATTAAATTTTAATGAAGAAAGTTAACTATTCTCCTATTACTAATGTGAATTATAAAATTATAAATTACAATAATTATAAAGTTAATTTCTTTTTTAACCAAAAAAATTACTCCATTCTGATTGGGTTTTTTTTCTAGATACTTACAAATAGTTGTTTTATCTTCTATTGAAAGAAAGTACTCTATTATGATTTTCACACCTTTAAAAAGGTCATCAGATTCCGGCATTCACAGCACCTCCAGACAAATTCTTTCTGAAATTTTCTGCTGCTCTTTTTATTGCTGTAACTTTTAACATTTTCATCCTTAATTATAAATTCTTTGGTTTAACTTTTGTAGGATCTTAAGTATAAAACAATCATCATGCAAGACTTAGCTGGCCAGAACATGTAAAAAGTTTGTTTTTTTATAGATAAATTACTTTTATAAAGAAACCATTTCAATTAACGTCAAACTTTTCTTACTTACTGAGCTTTTATTTTTTGGCTCTGGGAAATTCACAAATAGTAAAGCAAGTTAAAAAATAATTCTTAGATTATTGACTTTTTAATTATAGGTTGCAGTATTTTCACGAGTGCATTGCATTTATTCACAGAGGAAGGTATGTGTTGTTCCTCATGTTTTATATGTAAGTTTGGAAAAGAAAGCAAGTCCAGTTATATTAAGCTTTTATTTAAGGAAAACTTGTTTCATTGAGATAATTTTTGTAGGTTGTCTGGGGGAAATGTCCTTGTTCATTGGTAAGTTAGTTGTTTTTTTTTATCTTTATGAGGCAAATTTTTTTTTCAATCAGTAAGTTAGTCCTCTAAAATTTTAAATAATCCACTTGGTTCTTCATCTTAAACTAAATCAAAATACAGCAAAGCTAAAAGTGTAAGATGTTTATTCTTTATGATTTGTGCTTATGATTTATATTGCATATGGATCTGTCAGATGATCACCTTGTTAATAAATGTTTGCTATTTTTTAATTCATCATCATATTTAATCTGCAAAGTAATTTGGTTGACTAATTTGAATCAGTTAATTTGTAATTATGAGAAATTATGATTAAACATTTTGTTTGTTTTTTTTAACTTTTTTTAAATAATGTTTCAGCGACACTGGTAATTCTAGATCAAGTACTGTTTGTATAGCTTACATTATGACTGTAGCAGATGTGGATCCTAGGTCAGCTCTACATTATTTAAAAGCCATGAGAAATATTGTTCGGCCAAACCATGGGTTTAAAATTCAATTGGTGTTATATCATCGTTTAGAAATTGAAAAGGTTTTATTTTTATAAGCTTTGTTACACTTAAAAAAAAGACACTTGCTTTATAGATTTTGCATATTATTGATTTATGCTTTATAGAGATTTATATAGAGGTTTATAGAGGTTTCAGGTGTTTTACTATGATAATAATTTATTGGTGATTATGACCATTGTTACAAGAGTTATATGTTTCTTTTCTTTTCATTGTAAGTTTCGTTTCTAACTCTTTTGAAAATCTGTTAAAGACTTTAGTTGTAATTTACTTTTCCATGTTCATTTAGGTTAGAGCTGCATTGATTGAATTGTTTGGTGATTTTGATCCTGCTGATAGAGCTGATGTTAGGAAAGTTCTGGATAATTTTTACAAAAAATAAATATAATTGATAAATAGTTGATAAACCAAATAATGATTTTGTGAATTTCTAAATTATTTCATACTTTTGTTGAATCCACAAACAGTTTTGTTGCAAGTTTAATTTGAAAGTTCCAAAAATAATTTTTGTTTTGAATTTTTTTTTTTTTTTTTTTTCTTTTTTTCCATAAATTTTTTGGTTGTTTTGTTTTAATTCTTTTACTCTTTACATAAATGAATTTAGTGTAGTTTTTTTTTTTTATTTAATCTATAAGTTTTTCTACTATTTATAACTTAATCACTCAAGATTTTTAAATGTGTACATAAATATTATTTCAAAGTTTTTACGATTATTTATTATACTGTTTAATTAGTTTATTTAATGTTGTATATTTGATGACTAAGATTTTATGATACTTGAAATGATAGTATGCAGTAATACTCGTGCTGTTTTATTTTTGCTTTGTTTTTGATTGTAATTTCACAGCCTTAAATCATTTCCTCTTGTTAAAAAAAATTAAGATAACGGGTTTTCTATAAAGTTATCTGATCATAGTTGCTCCAAACATAAGGAAATATTAGAAATATTAGATTAACTTTCAGAAGTGTTATGTATTAGATTAACTTAGTAAGTGTGAAATATTAGATTAACTTTCAGAAGTGTTATGTATTAGATTAACTTAGTAAGTGTGAAATATTAGATTAACTTTCAGAAGTGTTATGTATTAGATTAACTTAGTAAGTGTGAAATATTAGATTAACTTTCAGAAGTGTGAAATATTAAACTTTCCCATGAAAAAAAGTTGAACAAAAATTAAGTTTTTAGTTAAAGGTATTTATGATAATTATATGATGTTGATATTTTTATTAAAAGATGTTAATAATTTTATAATATGATAAATGTTTTTCTCTAGAATATAATGTCAATTAAAAGTATTTAAATGAAAATGGGAAATGGCATGAACAAGGTAAATTCAACTCAACTTGTAATAAAATAGTTCTAAATAATTTTTTTTGTATGTTTCTGGTTTGATTTTTTAATTTATCATTAGTATTTATCATTAAATCATGTATGTTTATGTTATTAGTAATGGTTCAAAAACTGATATGTGCTAAACACCACTTATAACATTCCTCCATTCAGATTTATTTTGTAGAATTATGACATGGTGTCAAATTTTAAATTAAAATTTTCCATCAGTCAAATCGCTATTAATATCATATCCAACTAGTTTTAGTCATGTGAAAGTTTCAAATGTTTTGGAAAAGTCTCTTGTGAGCTTGTACTGCAATTTTAGTTGATGTTTGTAATATAGCTTTACAGTTTGCTGATTTAAGCTTGTTGCTTGTTTTGTTTAACTTTAATATTTTGTTTTCATTTAAATTATTATTTTAAGATTATCCCTGGTTTTCATTTAAATTGTTATTTTTAAGATTATCCCTGGTTTTCATTTAAATTATTATTTTAAGATTATTATTTTTAAGATTATCCCTGGTTTGTATCTGGGGAGTTTAAAAGGTGAGATTTAAAATCAGATTTAAATTTAGATTCAGATGCTGATCTTTAACTGCTGTATCTCTTAACAAATAGAATTGTAATAAATGTCTTTTAAATTTAAGATTATTTGATTAATATCTAAGATTTTTTCCTTGACATTAAGACTCTAAAGACTTTGAGCAGATTTCTACAAACAATATAACACACATCTTATCCATCCTCGACTATCCTAAACCAACACCTTTATTCAAGGTATGGTTTTAGATACAATATTATAATATTGTAATATTATTATAATATTTATTTACATTTCATAATATTTCTTTACAGTTATTACTTATTTAAGAAAAACATTTGCAATTTAACAAAATAAAATGATAATTGGATTGTGTTTATCTTGGTCTTGAAAAAATAATACTTCAGGGCATCAGCCATTATTTCCAGGAAGTTTAAGGTTTGAAAACCATACTGTGGATTATGAACAACTTAAGACTCTTTTTTAACAAATCAACTACTTTTGTTTTTTAATATTTTTTATCATTGCTGTTGTTAAAAGGAGCTTAGCTACTCTTTTGACTCTGTGTTCAACTTTAGGCCTAAAGTAATTTTAAAATAACACTGCCTTTATGTTTTTAGAAAGTTAAATACAAGTTTATAAAAATTGCTGATAAACCACATGAAAATATGTATGTATTTTTTTGCTATTTTCTATATATAAATATACACACACATAGTAGTGCTGGTAAATTAGGATGAACTTTGTTGTCTAATAGATTAAGAACATATATTGACATCTTTATGCAGTATTGATTAAACATACTTATCATCTTTTAAAAACTATAGTCACTAAGACTGTAAACATAACAATATCCATTGAATATGACAAGAGAGCTGCCTTTATTATTGTTCTATGCATCAGAAGAACATCCAAGGAAATTAATGAGTTTCACAAGCTACAAAAGAGCTTAGTTTACCAAGTTAAAAGGAATTATGATGCTGCAGAGATGTTCATTCCCTCATCTAAAAAATATGCACATTTCTGCAACATAAAAAGAAATGAGTCATTTGCCATTTTGTTGGCTACACAGATTAACCAAAATTGCCTTGGTCAATGAAATGGACATACACCACAGAAATATCTTCTAGATGCAAAAGACCTGAGATTGAAGTACTATGCCATGAGAAATGGTCAGCTTCTAACAAAATTTGGGACCTACCCATAAGGCCTAAACAACTCAGGCCTGGCTTACAAAGAATGTGGTATTCCCTGGTCACCTGATTTGTGGGTTACTAGACTGTAGCCCGCTTGACAACTACATATGCGGGGTAGTTGAGGCAGAGTTCAACAATGTCCTCCATAATGCTATAAATGCTGTAAAAATAGTTGTTCTGAGGTGATCAGTCATATGAACAAGAACATCAGATCCAGGCTTACAGATTCCATTTAAAAGCTGTCATAGTTGCTAAGAGTGATGTGTGAATCCTCACACAGATTCCAATTAAAAGCTGTCATAGTTACTAAGGTTATTGAGTAATCGGTAAACTAATTACTCTGCCTTTGTTTCAGATGTTTGAATTTAAAAATAAAGTTAGTATTTGTTTTATAAAATACTTTTTTTATTTTATGGTGAATTTATCCTAATTTATCAGTACCACCCTGTGCATGTGTGTATGTCTGTGTGTGTATATATATACACACATATATATATATATACATACATATATATATATATATATATATATATGTATGTATATATATATATATATATGTGTATATATATATATATACATATATATATATATATATATATATACATACATATATATACACATATACATACATACATACATACATACATACATACATACATACATACATACATACATACATACATACATACATACATACATACATACATACATACATACATACATACATACATACATACATACATATACATGTATGTAGGTATGTATACATATGCATGTATGTATGTATATATGTATGCATGTATGCATGCATGCATGTATGTATGTATCCATTTATGTATATTATTTGTAAATATATTAACTTCTAAGCTTTTGTAAAAATACTTCTTAAATTATATTTGATTTATTTAGTTCAAAGTATTTTAAAGAAGCAATCCGCTTTATTCATAAAGCCAGGTAAAATTATAAATTCTGATTGTGAGTATGTAATGTAAACTGTAAAATTCTTCAGCTTTTTTTTTTTATTGCTTTGATAAGCTCAAAAAGTGTTTTAAAAAAGTATAAAAATGTTTTTTTTATCTGATGTTTGATAAAGAAGTTTCTTTTTCTTGATTTTAGTTTTGACTATAAATTCTGGTCTGCAAACTATATTTTATTTGAAGTATTTGTTTCTGATTAATTTGTTAAATAATATTTGTTTACTTTTAAACTAAGTTAGTTGCATGTTTTATGGATAAAGTACAGGTACTGAAAATTTAATTTTGTTACATTTATTAATATTCTCTGAATTTGTAGTTAGAAATATCAGGTGAAAGAGAGATTAAAATAATATAAATAAGAATATTAATTGCTAGATGTTTTATGAGGCATTAATTAGTTGTTGTTTTTTTTATATATTTTAGGTTGCAAGAAAAAAAACCTTTTCATAGCCTCATCAAATTTAGTGAAAACGTACTAAAAAGGTTCTTAAGGTTAAGAGGAAAAGGCTTCTTCAGTTTTTTTTTCAAAAGCTTGAAAGAGGATTAAAATAGAAAATTGTTGAGGCTTTTAAAGGAGCCCTTAGAAGTGCTCTAAAACAAAGATTAAAAAATCTCTCGTAAAAATATCTTATTCCACAGCTTATACCATGCTACTTGTTTTTTATGAAATTTTTATGACTTTATTTTGAATATTTTAAATGTGTAAAATGTAAGACATCTGTTATATTTAGGTCTTTATATGGAAATGTCTTGGTGCACTGGTAATAATTTTTATGTCTTTTTTATTTATTGGCTTTTGATAATTAAATGGTTTTTAATTAGCTGATTTTGCTGTTTTATTCAGTTTTTTGTAAAACAGCTTTTTGTCAAATATGTGTTTTAATTGATTAAATACACATGCCCTTGTATATAATATAAGATGTAACTGCAGAAAAGCTATGAAACAATTCAATAACTTGTGAAAAGCTATGAAATAATTCAATATCATTTGACAGTTTTTTACCATTCATGTTTAAGTTTTGTGTTATTAATCTCTTAAAAATATATAGTTTTATGTGTGAGAATAATGACAGAGTTTAGTTTTTTGGTAATCTTAAACTTAAATATCCACATTTCCCTAACCGTCTCTGTTAACAATATTCATATGAAAAACGATATAACAATATAATAAAATGTTATGGATACATTTAGACTATTTAACATTTAGGATCTGTTGAATTAAATATTTCATGTGTGCAACTCAAATAAAAAAAAAAAGATTTTTCAAAAACATTTCAGAAACAAAACCATTATATTTTAAGTTTAAATTTTCTGTATATTTTAAATGAAAATGTTTTTAGAGATAAAATGGTAGACTTAAATTTATTGGTTCTTAAAATCTACTGCTAGATTTGCACACGTCAAAACAAACAAATAAAAATGATTCTACCATTTTTTAATGCTAGTTTATTTTAAAGTATTTTTTCTGCTAGCCTTGCTGGGGTATCTCGTTCAAGTACAATATGCATTGCTTATTTAATGACAATAGCCAACCTTGGCTGGATAGAAGCATCAATAGTTGTTCGCTCAGTTCGAAGTGAAATTAATCCTAATTATGGTTTTAAAGCTCAATTACAAGTTTTTGAATCAAGAGATGCTCTAAAGGTATTTAAGGTCTTTGTACTTATTGGATTTTGTTGTTGTTGTTTATTCGCTTTTAACATAACTATGATGGTTATCATTTTTACTATGTTTAACTACTTTTATTAAGTTCGATTTTTGATTTGATGTAACAAAGTAAGAAGTATGAGATATTTGTTGTACATTATTGCAACAAATCATTTTTACAATATCAATGTTTTAACACTTTTTTTTTATTTAAAGATGAAACAAAAGTTGATAAAGCGTTTTGGTGAAATAAAGCTGACAGATGTTGAATATATTCAAAATGTGTTAAATAATCATCGCATGGTAACGCATCCCACAGCAGTATCTTACACAGCAAGTAAATTTATGGCAACACTCCCATGAGGAAATTTTAGAATTAATAGCAAAACTTACTGATAATTTTGAACACTAAAAAATGCATGATGGTTTAGTTTTTCTACTTTCAAATGTTTTCTGGTTAAGTTATTAAAGAGTTTAGTTTTAAAAGAAAACTTCAGTTTCTTCTTTTTCTCTGCTATAAAAAGTTGTTTTTTCAATATTATTGTCTATTATTTTTCTCCACTAAGGACATTTTAGCTGCTTTTTGTTAAAATATTATTTAATTTGCAATTTTTAAAATTTTATTTAATTTGCAATTTACATTTAATGAACTATATATATTATGTTTGATAAACCATATTTTTTTAAAGTCATAATTAATCGATTATAGATGTATATTTTTATATTTTATTAATAATTTTTTTTGTTTGTGATCTCACCAGACACACTTACAGCCCTTGAAGACTTTTTTTTTCAGAGCAAATGTATCTATTTATTTTATTATTTTTGTTATTTAAAGTTGGTTTAACGACGAGTTGCATATTTTATAATTTTGTTTATATTTTTTGTTTGTCTTCATGTTTTAATATCTTTTTGTTTTGTTCAAAAAACCATTTAAGAAACAAAAATCTAGAGCATATAATCCAGATATTCACTAGATGGTTTTAAAACAAAAGTTTTTAAAAATATTTTGTTGGATTAAAATTAAAAAAAAGTTGAATAGCATTGAAAGATAACCTGTATTCTATTACGCTTTAGAAATTGCATTATTTATACTTTGAAGATGTTTTAAATTTTGTGCATTGCTTGGATTTTTACATAAAATGGGAAATGGCATGAACAAGGTTTTTACTTTTAATGCTAGTAAATCTTGCATTTTTATATCTGATACATTATATATAAAGATTCAGAACAATTCTTCACTTGGGTTCATTTCTTTCTTTTACATTCTTTTTGAAACAAAATTTTTTTAAAATTTTTGTCATTGATGTTTAGGTTTTGCCAGGTTTATTTATTGGAAATTTCAGAGGTTGGTTGTTTTGTTTTTTTTACTAAACTTTTTATGTGTAAAAATTTAATGCCTGACATTTCTGCATCTTTTTCATTTGTTTAAATTTATAGATGCAAAAGATATGGAGCAGATAACTGGCAATAATATTACACATATTTTAGCTATTCATGATAATGCAAAGCCAAGTCTTGAAGTATCAGGCGAAATTTTAAATCTGTTTTAGTTTTAATTTTTGCTAAACTTTTCTGTCATAATGCTTAACATTTGAATTTTGGTGTAGCATTAAATTCTTGTCTTTTTATCTCTTATGTAAATTTTATTATCATTTAATATGGCATTAGATTTTTATTGTATTTTGTATGTTTTGTTTTTAGAATATTGAATACAAATGTGTCGAGATTTCAGATAGTCCTGGGGAGGATATGTAAGTAATTTTAATTTTTGATTACCAATTTGTAAATCTTATAAGTTACTTTACAAATTAACTAACTTTGTAGATTGCTAAATTTTTTTGATTTTTAATAATATTAAATTTATGAAGCAAGCATTTGTTTGTAATTTATCTTTTACGAGTTTGAATCTTTGTTTTTCAGTTATCATAAAATTATTTTGTTTTTTGTGCGAAATTATTTTGATTTTGTTATTATACATGTTAAAATATAAATTTAAAATGATATTATTATAAAATGATAAACAATTAAGATAAACTGCAAAACCAGCCAATAGTAATGGAAAGGAATATTATATGTAATCAAAATTATTTATTTTTGAAGAATCAATAATAAAAACAATCACACCCTTGTGGTAAATTAATATGCACCAGGTGTGATATATTTTCTGAAAGTCTAGCTAAGTAGATGAATAGTATGACTTTTTAAAAAAAAATCTTATTGACTTTCCAGAATATACTTACTTGATAAAAGTAAAAATTCAGTTCAGAAGAATTTAAAGCATATTCAATGCAGAATATATTACTTAATTGAAGTACATTGAATTCAGAATATATTTATTTAATTGATTGTATGTGTGTGTGTATCAGCTCTATCAAAATCAGATGAGAAACATGCAGTAAAAAATAAAAGTACCAGTCACTTTGGAAGTAATTTATTTAAGTCTGTTAAAAATTTGTCGATCTAAGGTTAAATTCACACTACACAGCTTATTTTTACTGAATGGGGGATTGAACCAGATTATGTTGTGCATACGATTTTTGCTGATAATGTGATGCAAATAATGTAAATTCCATCCCTATGTATGAGGAATCTTTTAAAAATATCTGGTTAGAGCCTCAATCCTACCTGTGTTCCTAGTTTGTACCCTTTTATCAACAAAATATATTTTTTAATTACAAACTTACCATATATATAACAAAAACAGCTAAGAAAGTTATTATAATCACAGTTAGCAATACTTACAGCACATACAGAAAAACCTGCAGTTATGTTGGCTGAAAGAAAACAAATAACTGTAAGCAAAGAAGAAGACAGGAAAATCTAGAGCAGTACTGAATGTGCCATTAACCATCACTGCCAACTTAATTTCATTTAGGTTTACTCTATGCTTCACTAAAATGCACAGATATTAGATTCAAAAAATGAATTTCTAACATTCCATGTGAATTTTTTGAATCTTAATTGATGATTTAGAATAACTATTTTAATTTGTACATTCAAATGCCATGTCACTGATTAGGATTGCTGAAGACAGATCTTACTTAGAAGGTTAATGTCGGCTAATTATATGTTATATGGGTATTATGAAGGGTGGGGCAGTAAAACTTATTAAATCAAAGACATTATATGTAATAATTTATTTTTCAATAACCAACCAATTGACATCAATATATCAATATAATATAACAAATGTTTGTATTAAGTAACCTTTTATTCAATATGGCTGCCTTATTTTTCTATTACAACCTGTACACAACCTCTAAAGGTGTTGTAGCTGTTCAAAATGAAGTCTCTAGATATTTTGTCCCACCTTAATCTCAAAAATTGTCTAGGGGGTTGGGCATAGGCCAGAAACTGGCTGGCCAAAAATCTACAAAATTGAATTTTCAGAATTTCAGTACTTTTTTTTGTGTTATTAGGCAGAGCACCCTATTCTGGGTCCACACATAATTCCCATTAGGGTAATTTACCTTCAGCCATGGCAAAACTTTTTCTCGTAGGAACTTATAATAAACCTCAGCTCCCAATTTTTTAACAGGTTTAAAAAAATGGAGAGGCATCTTTTTTGACATCAGATGCCACAACTCCCAGAAGCATACAATGAGCTGGGTGCTTGTTTCTAAAGATTCCTTTCAAATCGATGGTGGCTTAACAATGTAACAATAGTTGCAATAGTTTAAAACCAAGAATATAGTTTTTAAAACTTGTTCAAGATAATTTAAGTTTTGCTCCACCCTGTATTATTTCTGGGTGGTATTGCACCACATGCTGTTTGACTTACAGCCCCTGGAGTAATGCAGCTAAGTGAATGGCCGAGTTGCTGCACTCTCTAAAAGTCTAGATATTTAGACAGTAGTGCAAACTAACTCATAAACAATCTGTATTAAGAGAGGTGAATTTTTTGAAGAAATGATGGTGTTAACAAGGCCATCTCAATTGCTGTTGTTAATTTATTCCTCAGATATGTAGTACCTTAATGAGGAGCTGATTACCACAGTATTTTTTGATGATGCAGTAAAAAGTGACACCAAAAAGAAAGATGATCAATCTGATTAAAAAGCAAGGCTCTGCTGAAGAACTGAATCAAAGATGAATCAAGATAGAAACAATTTCTGTTTTTTCTATTTATTCCGGAAACTTTAGGACTTTTTGTGGTTTTAATTTCTGAATTTAAATGCATCATCAAAAGTCTGTCTTAAAACTTAACAATCATCTGCATGTGCTAATCTTTCAGAAAATTTGCTCCATGATTTTTTCAAATGGTTTTTAAAAAAAGCGTAATTATTTCTTTAGTGCTAAACATTTTAAAGAGTGTGTTGAATTCATACACGAAGCTAGGTGAGTTTGGCTGCTTCATTTAAAATGAATTCAATGATAAAAAAAAAAACCGGATGTCTTATAATTCTTAACAGAAGTTTATGTTTTATAATTCACCGCAAAAAATTGTTTCTTGTAGGAAGCGAAAAGGAAACGTACTCGTTCATTGGTTCGTTGACTTTTTCTTCTTTTTTCCAAATTAACTTACATATGATTATTAATAATGAAATTTAAGATCTGTTGCTTGAGTGAATTGATGGCTTTAAACTTTGTTTATTGTAAATTATTTACATTATAACTGACTTTAGCATTGCTGGTGTATCTCGCTCCTGCACGATATGTGCTGCATACTTAATGGCTACAACTAATTTGGAGTGGCATGAAGCCATTTTGGCAGTGCGTGTGGCTCGAAAAGTTGTCGACCCAAATTATGGTTTTCAAAAACAACTACAGGATTTCCAATTAGTAGAGGCAAAAAATGTAATAACTCTATTATGACCCGGCAGTTTAATCTCGATATTTTAATCGAACTGATATCATTCGAAGATGTGACCGATTATCAACTATTATTCTCTTTCATTAAACGTTCTGTTATCTTTAGGTACGGAATTATTTAGAATTAAAGTATGGAGAATTTGATCCTTCAGATGTCCAGTATGTAAAAAACGCTTTGTTAAACGTTCAAAATAATGAACACATCGATGAAACGCAATCTCTTGGGACAACACCGACATTCGCTAGTTATGCAAGGAAGAAACGCTAATTACATTAATGTTAACGTATTATTATATTAATAGTATACAAATATTTCACTTATTTATTTTTCAAACTCATTATTTCAATATAACATTGTAAAATGTAAATATTACATTTTGTTTCACTGTTTTTAAAAGATGCTTTTTAAAAAGTTTTTATATGCTGTTTTTGCGATTAGTAAATTTTATAAGATGCGTTTGGCGCTCGATAACTTTTTATTACTTTGAAATTATTAATTATATTGAGATCGAAGATTGATGATTGGTTGGTTCTCAAATTTATATCAATTTTGTTAAAGTTCGAAAAGTTGTTATTGTGTTTTGTGAAAATGTTTATAAAACTCGTTTTTTTCTTTTTTTTTTCTTTTTTTTTTTTCTACTGTTATTAATTATAGAAAACGATAATTTTCAATAAAATGATCATTTTTATTGTTTAAATTTTTTAAATAAAGTCATAATTTTTCAAGTTTTGTATTCTAATAAGATTGTAAATTTCTTGTTTGTAAAACTTATTTTAAAGTAAATATTAAAAGGAATTTTTTACTAGTAATTTTTTTCTCTACCGCTAAATTTTGAATATTTTTAAAAACTGAAACACATAGCAGTTAATACTAACACTAGAATAAACTAATGTTGTGCACGTAACTTTTAATTCATGATAAAAAGCAGTAGAAGTATTACTTTCTAGGTGTAACGTGAAATGTGTTAAAGAATTTTATCAACCCATATTAACTAGGAACTAGAGCTTCATCACGAGCCCAAAAGAGCTGCACTGTGGACCAGAGTGACCGTCAGGTTGAGTGGTTCCCCAGGTCTGATTTTTCTTTTTCAATAGTTGGGTATATATTAGAAGACATCATTTATAACATTTAGAACTTCTGAGGTGTTGGAATTTTCGAAAAATTTTTGAAGAAAAAAAATCAAAAATCAGCTATCCTATAAAAACTAAAGCGCAAAATAAGAAAACTTTATGCTAACTAGTTTTATTATAAGTCTGAATGGTAGAAATAGTATACTTTACAATATTTACTCTAAATTATAAACATTAAAATAAATTATAATTATTTGATCTACTTTATGTTTTTTGATGCAAGTTCAACACCACTGGATTTTACCCGTTTTGCATAATCTTTACGGTTAATTCTTCATTTGTATCTACTCTACGTTTTTTTGAACTCATGATTATTTGCTTCTCCTGTTTGCTCACAGTAAACTCCTAGGCCGCAGTTGCAAGAATGAAGAAAAGGAAGTATATGACATACTGCTATGTGAACTTTCCATGTAACAGTGAGCTCAATACCCTCGAATGTGTCATGCACATATTCAATTAAATTTGCATAGGACTTTTTAAACTCCAGAACAGCAGTTTCGATGTTATCCCCTACTACCATACTAAATGCTTCTGCTTGAAGCCATTTAAACTTTCTAAGACAGTTTACAATTGGTAATAAGTCATACTTTCCATCATTTATGATACCTCTCTCAAGAATATCCACCAATTTCAGGAACTTGCTTGCTTTGTTTCCATTAAATCCTATGACTTGGTATCCTTGAAACATGATGTAGTTTGAGTGTAGCCACTTCTCAAACAAAGGCCATACACTAAACAAAAGCACTGCAAGTTTACTTGCTATTCTCATTGCAATATGGAGCTCAGGAACAGGAGCCAACTCTTCTAGAAGAGTTTCAGGATCTTCCTCTTTGTACTAAAGTCTTGGATTTAGTAACATTTTTGAAGTGTGATATTTTAAACTTCTTTTTTTCCATCAAGGTTAAAGTTGTTGTAATGTTCATCCAAGGACCTCAGCGTTAGTGTTGAGCTAATTTAGCTCAGCGACCGAGATTATACGTTCTTTCTTTGCTCGGTTCAGTTTATTTAGGTTTCTAATATATATATATATATATATATATATATATATATATATATATATATATATATATATATATATATATATATATATATATATATATATATATATATATATAAGAAACCTAAATAAACTGAACCGAGCAAAGAAGGAACGTATAATCTGTGTGTATAATATGTACACATTATTAGTTGTTTTTACACTCTGTGAAAAAGCAATCAAATATGTATCTATGCATGAATGTATGCATGTGTAGGTATTTAAGTATGTATGTAATCTTTTGATGTCAGAAGGCTAACTGGTCATGTATATCTTTTTAACGTCAGAACACCATAAATTCTTAATTTGTGGTTTTTGTTTATTGGTTTTTTCTCATGGTTTTTGAAATTTAAGTACTATACCAAGTGCTTTGTTATAATTGTAAATATTGCTTTCATTTTATGAATTCAATTTGTTTTTGTTATAAATAAGGATATATATAATATCTCTGAAACAATTTAGATATACTAAATTTTAGCTGCCCTTTCACCAAATTACCAAAACAATCTGTCGTTTGTAAATTTATTTTAAGATATTTTTTGATATTTTTTTGGCTGTGTTTGCCAAAAGCAAGGGATTGGGAAGTAAAAGACACCGATGTAACTGCGTAATGTTTTTTCTTTCAATTTATAAATACATTTGTAGCTGCTCCCAACATTTTCGTCCTGAAAATAAATTTTAGAATTATGATTTTTTATATGTTTTTTGTAAATATTTTATAAAACTAACAAAAAACTGAGCTTTTCTGAAGAATCTTCTATTGGATGAAACTATTTTCTAAAAATTATTGTTATTATTATTATTATTATTATCATTATTATTATTATTATTATTATTATTATTATTATTATTATTATTATTATTATTATTATTATTATTATTATTATTATTATTATTATTATTATTATTATTATTATTATTATTATTATTATTATTATTATTATTATTATTATTATTATTATTATTATTATTATTATTATTATTATTATTATTATTACTTTTATTATTATCAAAATAGAACCTTCAACAAGGAGGTCCTATTTTAAAAAAATTATAGCTTAATATTGGTAGAAAAGTCCTCAGGAATCAGCCTTCAATCAACCAGCCAAAAAATATTTTATTTTTACTAAATTTTAAACTTTGAATATAAATAATCGAGGAAGATTGTTTTCTTTTGTGATTGATCTAATAGATTTAAGAGATTTCTATCAAAAATAAATACACGTACATGAAGATTTTTTTTTATGACATGCTAGATTATATAAGATTCCCTGCTGGCACAAGCGTCTTAAAGATCTCTAACTTCGCTCTCCGAGAACACGTCCAAGAAAAATTGCGTTTTTGTGACGTAGTTAAGATGTCTTTTCTTGGTATGACAAAGTCACAATAACAATTAGTTGTAAAGGTGATTTTTAAGCGAATTAATAATCTTAGAATTATAATGCAATTTTCTAGGTCTTAACTTGCGACTATTTACTTTCTCTGTAGTTTAGCATATATATGTGTAATTTTTCAAAATAAATAGAGGTATGTATGATCAATGAAAGTTTTTTATTTCTCCAATTCAAGAGCGAACTGCTGTTAGCATAAGTTAAATAGTTTCTAGTGTTTAAATACACACTTTAAGCTTATAATAATCTTAAAGCACTGTACTTATGTTAAAATCTATTATTTAACTTATTATTAACTTCAATATTCTTAAAAGAAATTTAATAATAGAAATTCATCATTAATTTTCTTTTACAAATATTGAGTTAATAATAGTTACTTAATAAAAGCGTTTAAGTTCAGCTTCAAAAAAAGAATTAAACTAAACACCCTTTTAGATATGTTTAAAATTGCGTCTTTACGACTGACGTTTCAGACGTCTAAGGAGATGTTTTAAAAACAGAAAAACCTCTTTTAGATCTTTTTTCGACGTCTTTTAGACTTCTTTTAGACATCTTTGTGCCGGCTGGGTTGTGGCCATGTTGTTAAAAAATAAAAAAAACATGAGTTCAACCTTATAATTAGAAAAGAATAAAAACAAGATTAAATGAACTGAACTTTAGTTCGAACTCTGATCCGTGCTATCGTGAACTCGAACTCGGAATCATCAAGAAACGAGTCGAGTCGGCTAACCCGCCCAACCCTAAGCTCGAATTCGTCGACTCAATTTCACTGAGAGATAAATATTTTTTGATAGATTTTTCTGATAGACAAGGAGAATTTTTTGAATACTACAAGTAAATGCAAAACTTATTCTAACTTATATTAATGTTTCTCAATTATATGACTGGATTGCAATCTTTTCATACACAAAGTTCAAGTCAATATTGTTTTTGTTCAAACAAACAAAATAAAAACTTACTTCTTTCAATCTTTAAAAACCTTCCTAAAAAAAAAAATGAATCTAATATAAGATTTTCATAAACACTACCACTAAACAAGTAATAAAAATAAGACAAAGAAAAACAGGCCGTATAAAAACAACAGAAAAATATGATCGAACTTTAGTAACGCAATATACAGTATTGGAAAAAACATTTGCAACCAACATCGAACAATGATAAAAAGTGTTCCTAATTTTACATGTCTTAAAAACGAAACGAACTATACAACCACAGCAAACAGTTCAGGAGTCTGGAGTCATAGCATGCCATGACATGAGCAATCAGCTGACAGGTGACAGCACACAGGCAGAATTTCGTTGACAAGTGCCATTTTGCAGCGGACAAAACTAGTGCAACTTTTTTGGTTTGTTTCATTTTCTTAAGTCTGGTCCGTGTCAACGTCACGGAAGTTTTTTAATAATTAAAGGAAGTATCCAGAAGTTTCCAGAAGTTTCCAGAAGCATGCAGAAGCTTCCAAAGGTTTCCAGAAGAAGCATCTGGAAGCATCCAGTAGCATCCAGAAATATCCAGAAACATTCAGAAGCATCCAGACGCATCCAGAAGCTTCCAGAAGCATCGAAAAGAAGCATCTAGAATCTTCCAGAACAGGTTCACACAGGTTCATTTTACTATATAAGAGACATGTAAATCGACATGTAATTCAGTCCGCATATGGAAGTCAATCAGTCAGTATTATCAAGACAGTTTATCGAAGTGAGTTTTATCAAAGTGTTTTATCGAAGAACATCAATACAAGAAGTGAAATACAACAAGTGTTTCATTACATCAATACAGTCCACATCCAACCAAGACGTTGTGTTCCACAGAGCATTATTGTATCATCATAAGGTAAATGTAACACGGTAAACCTTGAGAAGCGTGATTATTTATTTTTATTATTTTTATGACTTCAAGTGCAAAAATGGCTCCCGACAGTCTTGGATTGGAACTAAGAAAGAGAAAATTATTGGCGATTACGTAAGTGGAATGTCACAAAAAAGTATTTGTGATAAATATCGCGTGAAAAAATGGACCGTATCAAGACTATGTTCCAAATATCGTTCTACGGGGATTTTGGCAGCAGATAACAAAGGTGGAAGACCGCGTTCCACCATTTCTAGAGAGGATTCTATGATCGTCAGATCCGTGAATAAGGATCCCTGGATATCATCAGTCGAGATACAAAAGCAATTAGAGCTGCCTGTATCGGACCGAACAACCAGACGACGTGCTGTTGAAGCCGGATTGTTTTCTCGACGCCCTGCAAAGAAACCGCTGATTTCACTAAAAAACCAGAAGAAAAGACTCCTGTTTGCTACATCTCATATTGACTGGAATGTGCAAAAATGGCCAACTGTCCTGTTCAGTGATGAATCGAAGTTCAACATCATTAGGAGCGATGGCATTTGCCGTGACGTCGACCGGCCGGATATCGCCTCGATTTACGTCACTGCCATAAGACCGTGAAGCATGGTGGAGGCAATGTAATGGTCTGGGGGTGTTTTTCTGCTAACGCTCTAGGTCCAATACATCGAAACGATGGAATAATGGACCGTTTCATGTATAAAAATATCCTGAAAGATGTTATGCTACCTCATGCTGAACGGAATATGCCAATAAAATGGGTTTTTCAGCAAGAAAACGATCCGAAATACACTGCAAAAGTAGTCAAGTAGTTCAAGACAACCACCTATTGGTGATGGATTGGCCGCCTCAATCTCCGGATCTCAACCCTATTGAGAACCTGTTGGAGATCGTCAACCGCAGAATTAATCGTGAAGGTGTTCGTAATAAGGATCAACTGTTTGAGCAAATCCAAAAGGCCTGGGCAGCGATTCCACAAAGT
Organism: Hydra viridissima; assembly: GCF_058129835.1. Classification (NCBI taxonomy): domain Eukaryota; kingdom Metazoa; phylum Cnidaria; class Hydrozoa; order Anthoathecata; family Hydridae; genus Hydra; species Hydra viridissima. Next base: position 9,749,084 of record NW_028324314.1, read on the forward strand.
TTCATTGATCACCTGATCGAATCTATGCCTCGAAGATGCAAGGCTGTGATCAACAACAAAGGATTCGCCACGAAATATTAATAGCGAAATACAGTTTGGTCAACATTTTGTCGAGTTGCACTTGTTTTGTCCAGAAGGAAATCAACTTTTTTTAATACTTTTGATTAATTTATTAACTTTCGTGTACAAATAATGAACTTTGTGATGAATAAAACTTGAAGAACTTTGTCTCTAAATAGTTACATAGTTATTTCTCTAAATTGAAAAAATGCAGCACTTTTATATAAAGAAGCTAAATTAGCATTATTTGGTTGCAAATGTTTTGTCCAATACTGTAGTTATTGAGTGACGTCTCAGTTATTAGCGGTATCCTAGTTTAGGAAAGAAGTTTTTGTTAGCAGAAAAGAAGCAATTCGAGTCCGTGTGTCGCTTTTCTTTTTCTTTTCTTTTTTTTAAAGAAAAAGCGAATTCAAAAAAAGCCTATTTTCTGCTTAGCAATTAGTTTAAGGTTAAGATTTTATATTTATTTAAACTTCACTCTTCGTCAGTATACAAATACTTACTCTTCCCTATTTAACCGTATACGAACATTTAGTATTGAATATTTGGAGATATAAATGCATGCTTAGCCAAAAACGTTATTACGGTAAGGTTGAATTCAAAAAAAGGGTACATATCGCTGTCTTACCAGACATCTAGGGTGCAGAGCATATTTATCGGTAAGTGGGTGATAATAGCAGGTTTTCTCCTCCTCACATTGGAATCGAGTTTCCTCCTCTGTGAAGCCAAGATAATCAATACATCGAAGTAGAGGTTCTAAGAAAATAAACGGAAAGGTTTTATTTTCTTTTGACCTTAAATTCGATTTTTTTGGAAGCGGATTAAAGAAAAACCTTATATTACCAAGTCAGTAATTTAGAACGTAAATAGCTTTAAAGTTTAAAAATTACCTGAATGTCTACGCTGTCTCTTAATCTAAAATAAAATAAAAATTGCGGAAACTTAATAAAATTATTAAATTATAAACTTCGGCCACAAACAGTTGTTTAAAAGCCAACTGACTCACTTAAACCCCTGCTTTAAATTACTAAACTAATTTTTTTTTTTTATTATCATGTAAAAACATTAATTTTTGTATGATTATTAAATGACTTACTAGAGGTGAGGAACTCACACCATAAGATGCAAGAAGAAACGTAAAAGTAAAAACGACACAAATTCTTTCTATATTCATTTTCTGAGCTCTAAAAAAAAAAAAAATTTAATGTTGCAGAATAAAAATGTAAAAAAGTTTTAGAGTTGATAAAACTAAAAATTGTGATTCTGTACCTTTAATTTTACCAAAAATGAGTTGAATCATGCAGAACGATATTGATAATTGCAATTGCTTAAAGTTTAAAGGACTTTTATACGCATACGTAACAAAAGTATGCTACAATTTCGAATTATTTGTTCTCCTGTAAAAACTTTGGAGATTTTTTCCTACTGTAAAAAATTTTCTCAATTAAAACGTCTGTTCACATAAGATTACTATCATGTCGTAGCTTGATAAAAAATTTTGAACTTGTTTTCTATTTTTTAAACTTAACCAATTAAAAATCGAAAAACCGAAGAGTAGTTTCTTGTTAAGCACCTGTTGATTGTGAAAAGGTTGTGGTGTATTTCCGCTAAATACGTGTTTCTTTCCGCTAAATACGCGTTTCTTTATAATTCATTTTTGGAAAATCTCTTTGAAAAGTTTTAACAATCTTTGGAAATAAACGTTTAATGGCTAATTATAAATTCTAAGCTCCTAATAAAATATCAAAAAAAAAGTGAATTAATCTTAATTAGCGGTCTCTTTAACTTTAATGCCGCATTTTGAAGCATCAAGTTTGTTTCTTCCAAATGCGTAATTGGTTTGAGTGCAATGCCCTCTTATACAATCATAAAGAAATAAAGAAATAAAATACTTTCACTGTAAGCAGACTTTCATGTCCTACCTAAAAATTTTAAAAGGTTGTTATCTATTACCAGTCCCAAAGAACTCTTGTGATAATATCATGCTAAACTCCTTTTATAGTTGAAATACAAGATTCTGCCCTTAGCAGGAGCATTATTGATTACATATTTCCCATCAATTGCTACAAGACAGCTAAGTTCTAAAGCTTGGTAAATTTCTGTGCTGATTTAATGCAAGGCGGCAAGATATATACTTTTTCATATAAAAAGTCTTAAACGCGCAAAAAGTTTCTCTTACCAAAGTTTTTTTAGGATTTTTATTTGATTGAGTAATAATACTAAGATTCTTAGAGTAACTATCAGCTATTAACTATTTGGTTACGCTGTGGTGGTGGTGGGGGGAGGGGGGAGGGAAGGGGGTTGTCTCAAATGATTCTATGAAGAAAAGCCAATCCAAGACAGTAGACATGTAAATTTTTTCTTATATTTTCATATTTAGGAAAAAATAACGAGGAAGAGATGATTAATTTACTGACCGCTTATCTTATCTTATTATTCAAAAACATTTTGTAGCATAAGAAATCAATCTCATGTGGTTTGAAAGTATTGGCTAAAAACCTATTTACAAAAAGTTTAAGCATTTTCATGAAGATCTTTAAACTATGAGCATACAATCAACAACAACACGTTTTACTATCTTAGTAAACTTTTGATAAACAATTTGCTCAGCTACTTTTAACAAAACAGAAGTTCATTTAAATTTAAACTCAAAATTTAAATTTAAATTCAAAAAATTTTAAACTGATTAACTTCAAGTATTTTGAATCTTCCCAGGGTGTTGTTATGTGATCTCATTTTCAACAATCAATATCCAAAATCAAAACGAATTTGAATTGGTTAAACCAATTTATTTTAAATTTTAGACCAATTAAAAATTTAAATCTTTAGAACAACACTGTGCAAATGGTTGAGGAGTTCGATAAAATGATAACCCACTCTGAATCCTCTCTCGTCTAAAGCATTATGAAACAAATTTTTTATATTGTTGTAAAAAGAGGAAGATATAAAAAACTTTTTCATACTACTGTTGATAATTTAATGCTGCTATTAATGCTACTTTGTATCGGCTGCAGACTGCGTTTAAAATAAGACAGGCCATAAATTTATATGACTTTGAAGTTTCGTTTTGCTATTGTGACAAGTCTCCAGTGTCGAACATGGACTTCGTATTTCAGGCTGGAGTTTCGCTCTTGTAAAGGATGCAATATTTCCTTCGAATGATGATGACGATGGTGAAACAAGAAGGCAAAGGCAGCGCCTTGCATTCCTGTGTCATTATCTTCTCTAGAGCGAATTTTTTGTTTTTGAGGAAATAGATTAATAATAGTTTATAAATAATAATTTTTAGGTAATAAATAATAAGTTTAAGTTTAACAAAAAAAAAAAGTTAAATATTATATTTTTCAACTGGATTTATTTTTAACCGGATTCATTTTTAACCGGATTTATTTGATCATTAACGTGCTTGGCTTTGTTTCTTAAAGCTATTTGTCGGATTAAAATTTAGGGCACAGAAGAGTTACATTGAAGGACAGCATTTATTAAGTGATGGTAAGTTGGTTAAGCTTTAAGTTTCAATTTTTATTTTTTTTTTTGTAAATTAATCAAATAGATCCAATAAAAACTATTTTTAATTTCTACTTTTGAATAAAATTAAAAAGATTTTCTAACGCATCAACAAATATCCATATTAGCTAATGTCATTCGCTGAGGAGATATGGAAAATATCATTTCTAACAATCGTTATTTCCACCAAACTCTTGCAAATATCCACCAAACTCTTGTAAATTTCCACCAAACTCTTGTAAATTTCCACCAAACTCTTTTAAATTTCCACCAAGCTCTTGTAAATTTTATTGATTTTTTAAAAAAGAATTTGAAGGTTTCTAGAAAATCTCACATCTACTGTAAAGAAGTTTTTGAAAAAATTCTTTGCTCTAATTTTAGATACCCATCTTTTTTCCTGTAACAAATCAAATCGATTCTTAAATTGAGTTTTAAATAATTACTAGACAAGCGTCATTATTTTCTGTTAAAATTATTTGCATATTTAGTCTCGTTTACAATTAAATAATATAAAACCATGCTGTCTTGTATGGTCTCATCGTATTGTATCGTATCGTATCGCTAAAAAAATAGTATAACGATATTATACTTATGGCCAACAAAATGTTAAGAATTTTCCATCTTTTTAATATTTATTTAGTAATAAAAGGTAGACATTTTGAAAATGATATGATAATTTATACATATTAAGTTTTAAATTAACTACAAAATGTTACTTTTGCAAACATTTATCAATTGTATGTCGTTGAAAGAAAGATCAATGAAAAGATTTTCATTGAAAGAAACTTATTAGAGATCGAACTTTTAACTTTTTAGTTTCCCCTTAGACTTCTGATTGACTTTTGATTAATTTTAAAAATATATAAAACTAATGGTTCATCTGTAGCCATTTTGGTGAGATATGTTTATAAGAATTTATTGAGGATCGTGATTCACGATTCGTGAATTTGAATCGAGAAAAAGTGTTTTTTAGTTTATCATTAAGTCAATCAGGTGAACAAAATTCAGAAGATTTTAAATTGATCAAATCTTGCTAGCTGTATACAACCAAGATTTACGATTACAGTAAGAGCTCACTGAACAAAATAATTATCTTCCAAACTAAAATTTTTCTATAAGAAAAACCTAGTAATAAAAAATACAAAGTACATATTTGAAAAAAAAGTTTTAAAGTAATTTAAGTTTGAGTATTGAAGTAAAAATTACTTTCTGCGATTTTTCTGTTTGGTTGAAACAGAAAAATCGCAAAAAAAAGGCAAATTGTTTCTTGAAACCTATTGCATTAGAATTTACCTTGGACTTCCAGCGAAAGGTAAAATCCAGTGGTAAATCTTTATGCATAAAATTAACTTTTACCCGACCAGGAAATTCCCTGATCCTGAAACTTACCCTGGTAATTTACTATAATAATTTATTCGGATCAAATCGACTTTTATAAGATTGGGTGTTAAATATAGTTTTCAATCGCTCAGATTTTTACATGAGAGAGTGTTATGTAAACCTATTTTGTAATTATTGAGCTCTTCTCCGTAAAATTGGAGACATCTGAGAACCCCTTGTATTAAGCAATGTTTTTACGCATCACTGAAATAAAAATAGATTTAATATTTAGTGCAAGCTCTGAAGTTTGGTTTTGCTTGCTCTTTCGGTACACTATGGTTGCTTTCCCTTAGCCATCACAAATACCAGTTTAACTGCAGTTCCAAATATGAAAACCGTATAATACACCAGACGAATAATATTGTTTTGCGACAACTTCTCAATAATTATCATTTATTTCTTGCGTGTAAGAAGCGACCTTAGGAAGATGCTAAGTATAATTTTTTCTTGTTGAAATTTCTTTTGACAATCAGTTCATCGGATGCATAAAGCCAGTCACTGCAAGATTTGCCATTTTTGAATATATCTGTTTGATTTGTATGAAGAAGGTAACCGCATACCAACTCCATGACATTCTGTGTTAAACCATAACCCCATTCATTTGTTGAGCTTTATCCCTTGAATCTTCTATTATTGCTGTTCTTAGGATCTTAGTGTTGAGAATGGAATCCCATATTTGAATACAATTTTTCTTATTGAGTTGTTTTTATCTTCTATATCAGCTAACCCAGCATCTATATCATCTCGATTGTACGACTTTTTATCTTGCTGACATTTCGAACGTGAATGATAAACAAATTTTTTTAATGTCATTTTTGCAGACTAACTTTAAATCAAATTAGTTTAATTCTTATTGGCGCCTATCTATTCATGGAGAATGTAAGATAATTAATTGAGGGATTGGCTTTACTTTTTCTAATTTTTTAATTTTTTTTTTTTTTTACTTTAAACCCGAAAAAAAGTATCATTGGAATTGAAATTAAAGTTTCTATAAGATGGGAGGTTCAAAATAATTTTACCTGCACATTTCGATTCTTTAGCAATATCGAAAAAAAAAACACAAAAAAAACCTGAGCATTTAATAAGCAATTACTTTGACTTACTCGAATAGAGACAAATCACTTTCTACAAGTTATTTTTTAAATAGTCTTATTTGTTCAGGTTTTAAGAAAATATTTTTACGTAAATAACGTGATGCTTATCACCTTACGAATTGTGAATGCATCATACTTAAATTAACTGGTAAACCAATTTATGACCAGTTAAAATGTGGTGGTCTAAATTAGGTTAGCTGATATTTATTTGCTTTAAGGAAATAATTCTAAGCATCGGCATTTGGCTTTTCTGCTTTTAAAGAATAATAACGAATAAAGTATAGTAACTTAACGAATATGAGCCACCTCCCCACCTCTCTCCCTCCCAATTCTAAAACTAATACTCAAAATTTTTTTGGATTAAAATCATAATACGATTTTTTCATGACAATATTTTTTACAGCTAAAATGAAGTTAATCAAAATACTGATACCACATTGAAACATAACATTAAATACCTACCCATCTATAATTTTACACAAAAATGGGTAAAACTGTAAAGTTTAAAAAATTAGACGAAAGAAATTCTGTTATTTTTTAAAAATACAGATTTATTGACCAACATTCTATTTTCAACCTAAATTAAGTTATCAGAACAGCTTTCAATTTAAACATTAAAAAAAAGTTAAAAAAAAAAAAAATACATTTTTATATATAAATATACAAACTATTTACAATACTAAATGACTATTAGCAGATTGTTCTTTGAAACCTTGCAAGTTTTGCTTTTTTAATTAAATTTTTCAGATTATTATATTTGGTCTGAATAATGTTTTTTTCTAGTATTTGCTGCTCTAAAAGTTTTTTGAGGTGCTCATTTTCCTCCAAAATTGTTTTTTGAGAGCATATTCTTCTCTCTCGGCATGTTTGAGCATAACCACGATTCTTTAACAACCTTCGTCTAGCTTTAAGTTTTGCCTTTTCATCTTTAGAAAGATTCTTGAGTTTTACATTTAATTGTCGAACAGGCATAACAATTAAATCATCATCACTGATAACCTTACTTTCATTCTCTTTATTTAACTCAGGTTGATGGAACTCCATGAGGATTCTCTCGGTATCATCAGGTTCATCGTCATCTTCAAACCTTATAGAACCAGGTGTGTCAGGCTTTATAACACTAATAGGAACTGTTGGTATGCATGAAGAGAAGTTCTTATGACTGATTGTAGGTGGAGCATCTGACATAGGGTAAATGAAACTTAAATCATTACTGTTTAAAATTAATTCTAGAAAATCAGGTTGCTGGACTTTAGCTGACTCTTCATTGTGAATGTTAATGTCAGATTTTTTGTAAGAATCTGAGTAGCTTACATCATTTTCTGGAAATAAAAATGTCAGTTGATTTTCCTCCTCTGGAAAATATTGATCTTCATGGGGGCTTGGAGTCATGAAGTCATTGTTACTTTCAACAAGTTCATTAATTGCATCTATGTACAAATGAAACTGGTCATTTATAGTTCCCATCTAAAAGATTTTCAGAAAATGTTAGACAATAGAGTTAAATAGATTGAGATTTAAAATTTAAAGTTAAGACACCAGGTTTCACAGGCAGGCTTCTCAAAAAAACATGATCACATTTTAGAATATAAAAATTGGTATCTAATTTAGTGTCTATTCAAAGAAATGTATTCTAAGTCATGTTTGAAGTTTCAAGTTTTCAAATAAAAAATTAATCAACTCTATTAAAAATTACATCAACCTAACTTTTGCTATCAATATGAACATTCATTTAAAATGATCAAATAAGAATGTAATTAACTTAGTAATGATATTAAAAAAATGTTTTTGTAACTGGGTAATAACCAACAAATCCCTTGGGAAAATTTTTACTCTTAACAGTTTATTTATTAAAAGAAAAATTTTAAAAAAGTTGAATTTCTAAAGCAAAAACACTGTGTTGCCATAAACAAGGAAGTTTAGGGAATGTAGCAGCAACACATCTTTTGATTATTAGTTTATTTAGAAAGATTAAGAATAAGTCCAGATTTAAAGAAGTGGACAACATAATGTGGTCAGAGAAACCGTGTTGTTGCGGGACTAAATGAACATTCAATTGTGAAGTGCCTGAATATTTCAAAAAAAAAAGTTTATATATGACAAAACCTTTAAAATTCATAGAGATTTTGTAAACAAACACACACATTTCATAAATCAACACGAAGTATTTCTTACCTTCAAGATTTTTCGATTATTCGGTTTCGACACGTTTTTGCTTACTAAAAAAAAGTGCTAATGTTGTTAAAATTTACAATTTAAAGAGGCCATCATACATGACATCATAACGAACCAATCAAATTAGTTAGAGAAAAAAAACTTTTGAAGCCTGAGATTGCAACCAGTTATTTTAAACTGAATTTCTAAAATCAACCAATTAAAACGCGATAAAATGATCGTGCCCGGACATGACTTTTAAAGAGCAAAGGTTGCTTTTCCCTCTTTTCACTCACGAAAAACACAGCGAATATTACCAATTGTGTTGCAAAAAATGACAGTTTTTTAGTTCAATAAATGAAATATGTCCACATATATATATAGCTAACAAAACATATATAGTAATAATATACAATTATATATATATATATATATATATATATATATATATATATATATATATATATATATATATATATATATATATATATATATATATATATATATATATAGGCGCTACTCCACTTTCTCCCCCCCCCCCCCCCCTAATTTTATGATTGATTCTGATAGAGAATTTTATGCTGATTAAGAATCGTATAAAAACATGGGTCTCAAAATCAACGGAAAGTGCTCTAATCTGATGTTGAAAGTACAAAAATATACCACAAATCGCTAATATTCGTCATCTTGAAAAGTGATTTTTTTTTGTTTAAAAGTTATCCTTTCAAAGTATCAACAGCCTGGTTTTTATTTTTTATATAAAAGATTTCGAATAAAAGAACAAAGAACCGGTGCGTTAAGTTCATAATCAGGTGTATTGACCGCATTTTTTTTCTCTTAGCAGGTAATGAAATTCAATGGCAATTACTCTTATCGCGTCAATTTGCTTCAACTGGATTCTTAGTTTGTTAGCTTGAGTGTCTTTTAAAACTTTTGTCAAATAAGTTGAAAAATTCTTTCATTGATTATATTCTACAATTCACTTTAAAAAAAGATAAAAATTTTTTTATTATAAAAATAATTCTAAAAAACTATTGACTTTCTTTTAAAACATATAACATAAACATATACAATGATTCTTACGTCGCGAAAATAAAAATAAAAGACGTCATAAAATATGCGAAGGAATATAGATATATATATACATAATTTCTGTATACAAATCCTTAGAATCTATTCTTCAAGAAAACATAAATAAATACTTGTTATAAAAAGAGGAAAGACTAAACTTGCAATTTCCACCTGGACACTTTTAAAAAAAACTTTTTTTAAAAAAAAAATTAACCTTGAAGTTTTGAAACGCTAAGAACTAAAAATTTATGTATAAAAGTTAAAAAGTGTCCACATTCCATAGATTCCTCATCCCTTTTTTAACATATACGGAAAATTTTATAAAAATTGGATGTGTTTTAGTATTAAGGAATCCTAACCTCCAAAAGCTTCGTTTTAAAAAAACGTTCCCGCTTCAAGCTTTTTTCTTAAAAGTGGTCTTAAGATATGGATAAAATTTAAATGAAGCCATATAATCCATAGTACTTTCTATATTTGGCTGGAAAGAGGTTGAGTAACACTAATTGATTCAAAAAACCTCAAGGTGTTTGCTTAAGCATACAAAAAGATATGAGAGTAAAGTTCATGAAAATTTCGTGTTTTTTGTCAAACGTCAGATGTTTTTCGTTGAGCCGTGGAATCGCTATCTATATTAAACCAGAAAAAATTCCTTATAGTAAAAACCAGGCTGGCAATGTTTTGCGGTTAAAAACAATATCAACCGTAAAGTTAGTGAATTCAAGATGGCGAATATTAGCGATTTGTGGTATATTTTTGTACTTTCAACACCAGATTAGAGCACTTTCCGTTGATTTTGAGACCCATGTTTTTATACGATTCTTAATCAGCATAAAATTCTCTATCAGAATCAATCATAAAATTAGGGGGGGGGGGGGGAGAAAGTGGAGTAGCGCCATATATATATATATATATATATATATATATATATATATATATATATATATATATATATATATATATATATATATATATATATATATATATATATATATATATATATATATATTATATATATATATATATATATATATATATATATATAAATATAAAGTATATAAATATATATGATACACACACACACACACACACACACACACACACACACACACACACACACACACACACACACACACACACATCATAGTTTTAAACTGAGAAAACCATTTATGTTATGTGGTAACTTTGACACTTCAATCCATTTGCCAAGGCTGTCAATTAGTAATAGGTAATGTTTGTAACACATATTTTCGTTAGCTATTTCGTTAGTTTTACTAAAACTTTCCTGAAAATAATATTATTTATATCTCCTATCTACTTCCAATAAAGGATTCAGAGGAAATTGTGGGGAAAATACTGAACTGTGCCACATCATTACATTTTGGTCAAGAGTAGTAACAATATCCTATAAATTACAAATTACGTAAAAATGCCAGGCCCTATTTTTTTTAAATTATTTTATTTAATAGATATCCAAATATCCTAAATCCAAAAGTTAAAAGACCCATTCACTGACAAAATCATAAGTTTTTTAAATAGTCAAAATTTGTCAATTATAAAATTATAAAACACAGTTATAAAAATAAACTTTTTTAGAATTCTGAAATTATTTTTTCAAATTCGGCAATTATAAAACGCAATTTCGATACCAAATAATTTCAATATTTGCACTTATTTCCTTTTTTATATTGCTGATTTAAAGACAAACGTTGATGTTATTCTTTTAAAGGTACTTGGGTGAAACAACAGAAAAAATTGAAAATTTCAAGGTGAAGGTTTTTGACAAAACAGGACGTTTATTTACATTTCAAAATATTGTTTTATTTTTTTTTAAACTTTGACATAAAATTGTGAATAACATAACATTTAAAAATATTTTTTGGCGACCACACTTTCTATGTAAACTGGTAAAAGATGTGCATTTTACATTTTTATCCAAATAGATTAGAGAATTTAAAGTTTGACCTTTTGTTGACTATAAAGTTTCCAGCCATGTGCTATAAATATATATTACATATGACAAATATATATTACATAATTTTGTCTATCCATTTTCTAAGTTTTCTTCCAATTCTAATCAGATGTTAGATTATGAAGATATCACAGATCACACAGAAGATATCACAGATGCTTCATATAGAAAAGCAAGTAAGGTTTTATTCTCTTTTCTTTTTTTCTTCCTTATGATTTTTTATAACTTTGATAAAATTTCCATCTGCTATGAGCTAATATGTTCCCTTTTATCTTACTGGACTGAAAATATTAGATCTATACCTGTAACTCAGTAAAGGGAGGAAATCAGTTTCTTCAGCATTAAAACCTGACCAAGATAGCATCTATTGTACTATTCAACTTGCTGCCCTTAAAATTTACAGTTAAAACATATTTTCAAATATTAACAAACAAACTTCATGAAGAATAAAATAAGTAGAGACTAATTAACTACTTTCAAAGTGGTACCAGAAGGTAACTAATAAATCTCCACTAATTACATTCTAGTTAAATTATGTTTTATAAATTTAGTAACCTTGTCAGTTTGAATTGTTATAGTTTACTCATATCTATCATTTTGAACCAAAAGAGGAAAAAAGTTTTATTACAAAGCTCATGATCTTTTCAGATACCAGATTGGATATCCAAGATTGATCAGCAGGAATGCCTGGAAAGCAAAATAAATTAATGGAAGAAATCTGATATTTACGTCAATATAAGATTTCCAACCTAAAGAGAGGGGTGTAAACGATGAGTTCATGCTTGTATACCAAGTTTATTCCAGAAATACTCCATACTATACCAAGTAAGTTTGCTCCAAAAATACTCCATCTACATCTCGTAGTGTTATCTTTTGCGAGTGCAAAATCAGGATTTTTTTTATGTTATTAAACAATGTAGATATTTCAAATGAAACTTAAATGTCACTTTATTTGGTTCAACATAAATATCATTTTGTTCTTTGGAATTCTTTCTTTATTGAAATATAATACAAAAGAAAAGAGACTTATTGATTGCGTCAATAATTTGATTTATATTTAATGCTTACATAGTTAAAGGCGAAATTACAAATGTGTTAAAGTGCCTTTATTTATAACGGATCAAAACGTTATGCCTGTACGCTCAAGATTGGTCTCAATTATTTTAAGCTAAACTTTCCATTAATAACCCTACTATCCCAGTAATCATAGTACTATGAAGTAATATTGTTAAAACTATGAAGAACTGTAACGGTTAACAAAGAAACCCGTTTAAAATGTATAAATGCATATTTGGTTTCTGCTAGAATTATTACAAGAAATGTTTAAATGAATTAATCGTGTAAATGAATGTATTAAACAAAAATGTTTTAAAGTAAAATTTAATACTTTTATAGTAAGTCTAAAAAAGGTGGATTTGAAAGAACTAAATCCTCGCTGCAATCTCATCGAAAAAAAACATATAATGGTTTCTTTTATTGCGAATTCAGGTGTTGGGTTGACTTCTAAAAAATTTCAGATTCATAGGTGCACTGCTAAGCTTTGCATATTGGGTTTGAAAGTTTTTCATAAAATCTTTATAAAGTCTTTTTTTTTTTTTTTTTATAAAATAAGGTTCCGTGGTTTTAAGGGGCCTGAAGGAAAAGTCTGAAAGTCTTTACAAAAATAGCATGGTATCTTAAATCATGAATTAAGGTGCAAGTAAGACCCATTGGAAAATTTCAGACTTAAAGATACACTTCTAAGCCGTCCGTTTTAGACATACGGAAAAAAACCCATATATCAAAAAGTAATTTTCCTCCTTTTTTAATTATTACATTAGCAGAAATTTCTTATATCTTACATGTAACTTATAAGACTTATATTATAAGATATAAGGTATAAGACACAATTTATAGTTTGACGCAAAAACAAACACAAACATAAGATATTAAAAAAATTTATAGTTTGCTGTATACGGCAAACTAGAAGTTGTGTAAATTTAAAGCATAAGCAATTTTATTATTTCTCTACTTTAAATTAAAAAAAAAATTTTTTTAAGAGTTCTAAGTATCGAGTTCTTTTAAATGTATCTTTGGTGAAAAAATTAAAACATTATGTTACTATTTATGATGTTTAAAACTAGAATTATCTTTGTTATTTTGAACTTTTTTCCATGAGTTGCAACAGCTAAAAAATTTGCCTTTAAGTCACTTTCATGCTGAAAGGCTCTAAAAAATGTAACTACTTTGCCAGCATAATCATTAACCACATGGAGAGGAAGTATAGATTCTTTGTATTTCAGAAATCCCGGAAAGAGCTCCCAATTTGAAGGATTTATTTTAATCCATTCCATTTCAAGAATGATAAGTTTAAAATTTTCAAATAAAATCCAAATCTCTGGTCCTAAAAATTTAGACAGAGGTTTAGTATGACCATCTATCACAATCGGTGGCAGTGCTTTACCTAGTTTCAATGAATGTGGCATCTCTGGCCTAGGAGCTTTGTAAAGCTGAGGAGCAACAGCTTGTCAAACATCTTCCTGTAAGATATCATTAATGAGACATAGTATAAAAAATCTTTCATTTTTATACCAGAAATGATTCTACATTAAATTGAAGTATGTCTTAGCAGAATTAGGGCTTGTAATTATGCACGGTTTACGGCTGAAGCTATTTTTTATTTAACGCTTGACCTTCTACTTTCACAAATTCCAATTCTTACTCATGATTTGGTGTCTGCTATGGAGGCAGTTGTTGTTAAACATATGGATGAGTTGCTTTCTGTATTCTATACAACCTGGTTTGTTTAAGCTCCCCTCGGCAGGTTTTGTTCCATCTCAAGAACTACAAGCCATTGATGGTATGATTCAGTACAAAGATGGATCCCATAGGCATATGTTATTGTTTTACTTAAGAATGTACTTGTAAAACGAGTTCAATTATTTATTTTAAATATCAATAAACAATATAGTTAAACACAAAGAAGAGATTATAGATCACAGCTTGTACATGAAGTGCTCGAGTCTGTTGTGAAGTGAAGAGAAGTGAATAAGTGCAGTACAAAGATACTCCCATAACCATGATATTTATCCCTATTCCCAAGGGGAAAATAATTGTTTATATAATATTAACCAATCCAAACACGATACGTTTTACGATTTGATTAGCGCAACATATGTAACTTGAAGTTGGTTACTTATATCCCAAGCTAAAAAATACTGAGTTGAACAAAGAATTTTTAATCTCCTTCAATAAAAAAAATAGTCATCAAAGATTTTTTGGAGAAGTAATAAAGCATTATACTATCGTAATGAGAGAAGTTAGAAAAAATCATGCAAAATCTTCACCTATTTCCTCATTCAGATCAACCAATCGTTATCAGCATTAATGTAACTTATTTTCCTTCTTTCTCTTTTTTTTCTGAACCTCTTCTTTTCTCTTTCCATCTTCAATTTCCTTTCATTTTCGAAACTAACTATATCTTGCATTGAACTTTGTGCGTTGCAAGAAATTATTTGCACTCTTTATTCTCTTTAATCTCCTTGCTGCTAATAGGTGAGTAACTTTGTTTCCGCCGTTTTTCAATAAATGAAGCTAGAGATATGCGGTGATTAGAACTGTCATACCTAAAGTATCATTAAGCAACTTTATATAATAAAAGCAGCACTTCCAAACATAAGTGGTTTTGTACTTGCTTCATATACTTTTAATCCCTTTTAAATGTCATATTACGATCCGAATTCTCGTCATTTGCGGGACGTTTTACTTTACGCGTTCAATTCAAAGAAATCTGCGGCTGATCCTCATCAAATGCTCTCGGATACGTATGGTGAAGCAGCTACTAGTGAAAGAACGTGTCGTGAATGGTTACAACGCTTTAAGAACGGTGATTTCAATGTCGAAGACATACATGGTGGTGGAAGGGAAAAGGTGTTTGAAGATGACGAGCTGAAAACTTTACTCAAAGAAGATTCGTGCCAAACCCAAGAAAAGTTGGTGGAATCATTGCATATGACTCAATCAGCCTTTCCTAGCGCCTCAAATTCCCTGGAAATTGTTCAGAAACGAAGAAATTGGGTACCGTACGATTTGAAGCCGAGGGACGTTGAACGGCGTTTGATTGCTTGTGAACAGCTGTTTCAAAAGGAAGGACAAAAGGGATTTCTTTCATGCAGTATAGTGTATTAAAAGCTGCTAAAACCAAGTAAAACCATTACAGGCGAATGGTATTGAGCTCAACTGATACGTTTGAGACGGGCACTAAAAGAAAAACGGTTGTAATATGAGGAAAGGCATTACAAAGTAATTTTGCTGCATGATAATGCTCTCCCCCAAGAGGTGTAACCAATGGACACGTACTTGGAAACGCTGAAACGGAAAAGAACCACACTCGCTGTACTCTCCTGACATTGCTCTATCTGATTACCACCTTTTCTATCAATGACGCACGGCCAGACTGATCAGCATTTTGGTTCTTACAATTAATAGAAAAATTGGATTGATTCAACGATCACCTCAAAGGATGACGAGTTCTCTCAACGCGGGTTTTTTTTGCTGCTGGATAGATGGGAAAAAGTAGGGGCCAGCGATAGATAATACTTAGAATCATAAACACACCATCAACTTTTGAAAATAAAGTCTTAATTTTGAGAAAAAAATGGTGGAGGTAGAGTTATGAATCTAATATCTTTTAGGATTTTTACACCACAGTCCTTATAAGCAATATCATATAATTTATCTAACTTGTTTGTAATCTTCTCTCTAGTTGTATTTACTTTAGCACAAATGTGATGCTTAGGTTTTTCCAGTTTCTAATGCTACTAGTTCTTCTTCTGGAAAGAATTTAAAGCAATAATTTTTATCAGCAGGTACAACCCTATCCTCTAAAATCGCTTATGAATCCAAACACCTTTACTTTGCATCATCCTCATGCTACTAATGAAACCGGTTTAATACCCTTTAAAAATTCTTTAAACGCAACTGTATGTAGTCCTACTTTTTCATCCTGATATACTTACACAAATTTTTGATTTAGTAACAACATGCTTTGATCGTGAGAAAAAGAGTATTTCTCTAACATTTGACGTCTTGAGAAAGAAAAGGTTGTCCGTGGCGTTACTATTGCAATGTTCTAATTGTAGTTGGTGTACCTTACATTTGAGTATTTAAATGAAAAACAATCGTGGTAGACATCCCTTTGAAGTAAATGTATAGAGTTTTCTCGCAGCGAACATAACGTTGCAATTCCATATCTTCTCTTTACTAAAAAAACTTCCCTCTATATAAGTTTCGCGCTCAATTCATACTTTATAAAATACGTCTAAAGCGCTCAAAAAAAAGCTGTTCAAACAATATTAATAATATTCCAAGGAAACTATGTCAATATCCATTTTACGTCATTTCTTCCGCGTAATTCAATTACAATGGACGTTCTGCTATCGCAACGGGGGATATTGGAAAAGATCAGACACCCGGTGTGGAAAAGATCACACCCGGTGTGGAAAAACAGTGTGGATATTTAAACATGCCACCTTCAATCAAAGTTACAGCGTTTAACGAATTATAAAAAAATTTATATTTAGAAACAAATGTTCAAAATATATCTCCGTTTGTAAAACCACTGTTAAGATTGGTATAGCTTCTGCAGTCCTAAATTTTAATGACGGATAAATAGCTTAGACGTTGTTTCTTGGATATTATGCTAGTCAGCTCTTTGTTTCAAATAATTACTGACAAGTAAAGCCAATAGAAAGGAAAGTCCTGGAAAGTCTTAAGCAGCAGAGGAAGCATGTTCAAGCTGTGCATAAAGGTTTTATGAATACTATTAACCGTCTGGTCAATAACCAAACTTTCATCATTCGTTCAATAACTGGAAACTCAGGTACCCACCTACTGTGTAGTGAAAAAACTTTTTGGTCGGTGCGCCATATAACTTTTGATTGGTTTAAGCTTTGCACTTGAAATTTTGTATTGTGGTTACCTTTTATAAGATACAGGTTTAGAATCAACATTTTTTGAAAAAATACTTTTTGAAGCAAAATTTTATTTACCCAAAGTTTCGTTTTCAAACCTTGTTAAAAAAAAATAGATATTCAAATTTTAATTTTCTCTGACTTATCTGTTTTTTTTTTTTGTTTTTTTTTCTTTTCTTTTTTTTTTTTTTCTTTCCCAACGTTTAGATACCTATATATTATTATTGTGTCAAAATACAAAATTCAAATAATAAGAAACAAAGATTTTTGGTTTTTCACCCAAGTACCACCATAAAATTTTTTCCCTTTGTTTACTTTTCTTCCGAATCTGTCTCCAAATTAATAGCCTTCATTAAGTCTTTCCTCCGACAGCCGCCGCTAGGGACTTCCACCTCACAATTAATCGCGGTCTCCAAAACATTTTGCCTTCAATAAATAATGCTGGGAGCAGCGAATTGGAAGGCGGAAACTACTAGTGACGGAAGCCGGAATATTCTACCACCAAAAGGTTTTTGGGAAGCGGCCACCAATAGCTCTACTTCAAAAAAAGTTGGTCTTCCAGCATGTCACCTTACTATAGGGTTGGATAATCAACTTTGATAATTATTAACCTTGTTAACTAATCTGCTCATTTGAAACTAAAAATTTAAACTTACGTAGCCGGTGTAGCAAAAAAAAAATTTTTGCAGACAAAATTGTAAATCAGCATTTAAAATCAAGCTGTTATTATAAACATCAATGAAAAAATTTTTTACAAACTTTTTATTTAAAAACATTATTACGCAATAAAAAGTTTAAGAATCAGATACATAATACCCAGATATTATTAGACATCTAGTAAAAATGTAAGTGATAGGGACAGAAGAAAATCACGGTAAAAAAAGTGCGAAAAACACGATGTGCTTTGATAAAAATCCCAAAAAACACAGCACCGAAATGCCACATTCTTATAATTAATGCAATAAACAAAAACTGTGTGTTTAACTAAGATTTTATTTGAAAAATGAAAATTATTAAGACCTGAAGTTTAAATGAAAATTATTCACTCAGCTTTTTGAACTGAAGTCATCATCACGATAAGCACTAAATTTTCGTTGGTTAAGTTTGGACACTGCAGTGTATTAACAAGTGTATATCGGATTTAACGCTCCGCTTCTAATCTACCGAAGTACAGAGTACAGACAGATGTTAAATAGCAAGCTCAAATATATGTGGAATCAGAATGTCAGTGGCTTTACATTATCATTAGCCTCTTTAATAGCCAGTTTATAGACAGCAATTTCACTTGCTAAAATGCGTTTCCCATAATTGTAGTCCGGAATGCCATCAAGAATAGAGCAAGTTAGCTGATGAAAGTAATATCTTTATGAGATATATTAAAAATTATCCGTTGCTAACATTAAGACGGGATGAATAAAAGCTTTAAAAGTGAAAAATTGACTGAGAGGCGTAATAGCTTTTTTAAAAATAACAGAAAACTACGGTAATTCTAACAAAAATACGGATTTTTAAGAAACACACGGAAACATGGCATATGACGAAAAACGCGGAAAAAACGGCTTCCGTATTTTCATGTTTTTCGTCTGATCCTTATCATTGGGCCACATGACACGATTACCATTATACCTTGGTAAGCGAAAGATACTATGACCCACGATGAGGAAATTAAAATATGTTTTAATTATGCGAACTTTGTTGTTACGTCATGATAATATTAATTAACGTATCGTGTAAACTTATCTTATGTTGTTGTTTTCGTTTATTTCGCACGTGCTTCAAAAGTTTAAAAAATGCATGAAAGTAAAAGTAAGTTTGTAAGTTTTTTTGTTAAAATAATTATAAGATTGGAAAGTAATATTAAAAAATGTTAAAGCGAGACGTCATTGACATTGACTGAGGGAAGAAAGTAAATAAAAATTAAATAAAAATTAATTAACTTTTTTGTTATTGACGTTGCTAATCTGTTCTTAAAATATTAATCCTGCTGCTACTCGCCTTTTTATTTACAAAAGATAAAAATGAAGTTTAACTTGCTATTGTGTATCTTTATACTTAGTTTATTGCTAAATATTTGCTTACTTATATTTTTGAATTCATTTGTTATTAGTATTTTCATGGTACGATATAATGGTATTACACATAGTACTACTTATTGTACAATATAATATATAATAATTTCAATATATTTTACTAATATACCATGGTATATAAATAAATTTAAATTGATACATTATATTGTTTGGTATAATGTCATTTGATTATGTTTATTGGTATTATTTAACAATATTTTAAATGGTTTATTGTTATTATTTAATATTATTTTTATACTAAATATATATACTGTATTATTCACTACAGTTCATTTTTATACAACCATAAAGTTTATAAGCATATGCAGGCTCAGATTTTGTTTTTAAAATAAGCATATTTAAGCATATTCTTGAACCATTTAAATGATTAACAAAAAATAAATTTAAATTTAAAAAATAAGTTTTTTTAAATTTAACCATTTAAATCAACAAAATAAAACTTGTAAATTTTTATGTTTTACAAAGCAACGACTTCATGAATTTCTAATTTAAATATAGCTTAAGTTTGGTTTGACTTTTTTTTTTCCTTTTGAGAGTTAGAAGATATTAATAACAGGAATTTTTTATAGCTAAAAGAAAAAGTCATATGATTTTTTATGAAGATGAAAATGAGGCCTTGAGTTACATAAAACAAACTAGAACACACTGTTCGCTTTGTAGCATGGTTTGCACCCAAGGGATTTGGTAACACAGGTTTGAACCTTTTTTTGATTTATTTAATATCAACTTTATGATGCAAATGTTTGAGTTGTCAGAAAATTCTTTAACACAAACTTTTGAAAATAAGTGAAAATAGTTGGAAAGGTAAATGAAATACATTATAAATTGAAAGTTTATAATGTATTTTATTAAGAAGATCAAACGCAGTGATGAATTAGAAACTTTAAATGCCTTTTTCTCAGCTTTAAAATAATGTCTCTATCAATTACAATTAAGTTACAATTATTTTGCAGTTATTAATTTTGCTTCTCCTTAGGTAGGAAATTTGTGTATTTATTTTTTATCCAATTTAGCAGGTTGTTTTTTAAAATTAAATAGTTCATGGCAGACTTCAGACTTCAACCTCAGACTTCAAACTCTTTTTTAAATTTTCTATAAACCAGAATTACTTTCTTTGATGTAAAAACTTTGATGTAAATGAAAAAAGTGGCTTCAAAATATAATATTCCAATACATGTTAGTAAAAGTTATACTATAAGCTACTGCTCTAAATCGAACATTTAGAGCAGTAGCTTATAGTAGCAACAATGCAATGACAATTAAATATTGTTAATATTTAAATGTCATTGTATTGTCATACTTTATTTCAATTTCTTTGTATATGGTTTTTTGTAAAATGGTTCTACTTTACTAGAATTTACGAAGTTAATGTTTGAGTTAATAAGTGTTTACTGTAAATCCAATGTTTCTCATTGAAGTTTGGTTAACTTATTGTATCATTTTTGTATAAACGTTTTCAGTGTAAAGCAGACCGTGTCACATTTAGATATACATAGTGAAAATCACAAAGTTTTATGGGAAAATGAAGGATTTTATGCAGACGTGCCTTTCATGGTTTTAACACAGAAAGTTTTTGATTGTTCACATGGAACAGATCGCAATAATGCAAGAAAGAAAACATACAAGATTAAAACAAAAGCAAAGGTAAACTCCATTGTTTATAACATGAATTCCAAGTTATAGTTTTAATAAAAAATATTTACCTTACTAAAGTATTGCTTGAATAATTTTAGAAAACTGAACACTCTTGTCAAAAAAGTTATTTTAGTGTGCAAGACACAAAAAAATTCCAATGTCCAGCACAAGTTTCTATGAAGGAAATTATATATTTCAAAGATTATAAGGTAATTTCTAAACAATTTACTCTAATTGATATAAATTTTTACTACTGTAAGCATGAAACAAGCATTAATTATGAGTAATACTTATTCTATTTCATTTGTGCATTTGTACATCCATGTAGCAGGCATTAAAGCCCAC
The DNA here is from genome assembly GCF_058129835.1 of Hydra viridissima. NCBI lineage: Eukaryota > Metazoa > Cnidaria > Hydrozoa > Anthoathecata > Hydridae > Hydra > Hydra viridissima. The sequence continues at coordinate 9,770,340 of NW_028324314.1, forward strand.
ATTTTTTGCCTTTCTCAATCTCTGACTCAAATAGTCAACTTATTAACTCACTTTCCAGACAACCCGAATCATCTTCCTTCTCTACTTGACTTATGTCTTGTTTCTGATCCTAGTCAGTGCTCAGTTTCTCCTGACTCACCCTTAGGTGCTTCTGATCACCGTTTGATCTCTTTAAATCTATTATCTCATTCTTCTTCATCATCTAAATCCCCCTATCATTGCACCCTGTTGACAAATGTGCTTCTTACATAACTTTGTGGATTCAGGCTGGCATGGAATCTTTTATTCCCAATCAACGATTCCAAGTCAAACCTCACTCTTCTCCTTGGTTTTCCTCACATTGTGCTGCTGCAATTGCCAACTGAAATCATTACTTCCATATCTATCAGCAAAACAATTCTCCAGAAAACAGACGTCTGTTTATTACTGCTAGAAACCATTGTAAAAAGGTTTTGTCTAACGCCAAAGCCTGCTATTCTCAGGTCATGAAATCTTGTATTTCATCACAAAAATTAGGCTCTTGTGACTTCTGGAGAATCTTTGTTAGTATCAATAATAAGGGCAAATCTGTAGTTCCACCTCTTTTGTATGGTTCAGATTTTGTCACCTCACCTAAAGACAAAGCTGAATTGTTTGCTAAGAATTTTTCATCAATATTGACTTGATTTCACTAGTTACGTTCTACCTGATATAGCCGTCAAACTGGTTGATCCATTGCTTGACATTCGTATCACTCCAGCTTCTGTATCTAAAGTGATTTCCTGCTTAGACTCTTCTACAGCTTGTGGCCCGGACAACATACCTGGTATAGTCTTCCAGAAGTGTTCTCCGGAGATGTCGTTGATACTTTGAAAACTATTTAACAAGTGCTTATCAGAGTCTTGTTTTCCAGCCTGCTTGAAAGCAGCATTTGTTATCCCTATTTTCAAAAATTCTGGAGAGCGATCTGATTTGTCCAACAACCGTCCCATTAGTCTTCTTCCTATCATAAGCAAAGTTTTTGAATCTTTATTTAACAAACACTTAATCTCTCGACTTGAATATAATAACTTACTTTCTGATCACCAATATGAATTTCGATCTTATTGTTCAGTTACAATTACAGCTGATTTGCTAACAGTAATAACCGATAGGTTTTATCATGCATTAGATAAAGGTGGAGAGGTTAAGGCTGTTGCTCTTGACATTTCTAAAACATTTGATAAAGTTTGGCATGCTGGTCTTCTCCATAAGCTTTCTTCTTACGGTGTGTCTGGTATCATCTTTAAGATTATTGAATCCTTCCTTTCCAATCGTAGTATAAAAGTTGTCCTCGATGGACAGCACTCTTCTTCTTATTCTGTTACTTCAGGGGTTCCTCAAGGTTCAATCCTTGGCCCTATACTCTTTTTAATTTACATTAACGATCTTCCAGACATTCTCATATCTAAGGTAGCATTGTTTACTGATGATACTACTATTTATTCTTGTCATGATAAGAAGCCAACACTCTCTGATTGCTTGGAGGGGGCATTTGAGCTTGAAAAGGATCTCACTTCTGCTACAGCATGGGGCTCACAGTGGCTGGTGAACTTTAATTCAGATAAAACTCAGTTTTTTTAGCCAATCATTATCGTAATAATTTAGATCTTCCTATATTTATGAACGGAAATGTACTCGATGAGTCATCTACCCTTTTCTTGAAACAATATCCAAGATTTTTTGATATGAATGAAAGAGCAAGTTGTTCAAATTTAAATAAGTTAATTTTATATTTATTTTCTGCTTTTATTTGGATGAATAAAGAATTTAATGAATTTAATAATACTAATTTATCCAATCTAGGGTTTATATTGCTGCTTTATGAAATCCTTCTAAACCAAATATTTTCATTATGTCTTTGTACAGTCGCTCTTATGTCTCGTCTAATCTGTTTTAACTAAATTTTGAATTAAAAAAAAAATGAGTCTCTATAAAACCAAAGATTCAAATGCAGGAACTTCATAAAGTTACCCCGGAGTTTCCCAAACATAATGTAGAAATTAAAATAGATTAGACGCAACAAAAGAGTGGATGTATTAATTTTTAATGACAATATTTTTTTTACTAGAGTATGACAGTTGATGCTACTTTTTATACTTGGATTAGCAATGTATATAAAAGTGGATTTAAATGCTTTATTGGTTGAAGATGCTGGTTTTAGAGGTGGTATTACTGTTTTTGACAACGTTTTACTTTTTTGATCTGCAGTATCCAGACGAATTGCAAGTAGTGTTTTCGTTACTTGAAAAAGTTTGTGGCATTCCAGAAACAATTAATTGTTCAATTGCAAATGATTTTTTTAGACAACTGAACGTTTAGTTAAATTTATAAATAATCAAGATGCAATATATTTTTTTTTTGATAGCATTTATTGTTTTCTATGGGGTTTTATTTGATTTTGACTTATTTTTATTTTAATAAATTATCTGGGTTATGTAATAAAAAATAAAAAAGTTAAATATTTTTAGTAAAAAGTATAATCATTCATTTTATAAAATTAGTGTTTTTTTTTATTTTAGTTTGTTTCTTTTAGGATAACAACTAAAAAAATATAAAGTTCCATTTTTCAAGTTTTAACTGATCACTCTTTATGTTATGCATCTTTTGTTGTGGTGGTTTATATTTTATTGATAGTTAATACATACATTTTCTTGATGCTATATATCTATATTTTGATTGCGTTTGCACTTGTACTTTATACGAGAATTAAAACATATATTAGTACATTAAGTAAACGTACAATAGTAGTTATATAATACAGTAAGGAAGTTTCACTCAATCCGCTGTCTTAAAATAAAGAAATACTCTCTATTATTCTTACAGGCATTTAATATTTTATTTCTTTATTAGAGGTAAGAGTGAGACATTCTTATTTTCTCTAGTAAAAGTATAAAAAATTAATAATTGTATGTTTGATGTTAGCTATAGGTGTCAACACCTCTGGACCAACCAATACCAAACTTGGCACAGGCACTAAGTAGGCCTGAGCGGTGGTTTTGACCAGGTTTGGGCCACCAGCGGCCCCTCCTAACCCTAACCCTGAGAAATCCGCGCGAAGAGACGGGTAATCCAGCTTGATTATATTAAGAAAATTATTACCTGTTAATTTCCTTGTTTTAAGGCAAGAATTTTGCTTAAAAATTCGTTCCTTATTTTAAAGGATACTTTTCTAATGTCATATTTCAACTGAGCAAATAACCAACAAATTTTAAAACAACACATGTTAACTTTTTTTTTCTTAATTCAAACACTTAATATTATACTGATTATAAAAAATAATAATGTAAGATGGTAGCTTGTTGCTATGGTAACCGATGAAAATAGCTGAAAAATACCAAAAAAAACTGGGTTTACTCTGTAAAAAAGGAAGGAAGAATTAGTAAAGAAGTGACAATGTAACTTAGCAAAACTGTTCTAAATGTGTACATTTTTAAAAAAAAAGTATAAATGATGAGTCTTAATAGATGAAACACAGTGTAAAGTGAAAAAAATTTGTTAAATGATTTTCTACTAACTTATCTATAATTTTTATTAATAATATTTTTATTTTATTAAAATTTATTTTTATTTAAAAAAACAATTTTTTAATATAGTTGTTTACGCGTTTTGTTGTTTCATTTATATAAACGCAATTTAACGTTCATTTAACCACCACCCATAATTTAGGTAAATATGTTGTTGTTATAAGTTTCTTGTTTGCGCCTTGATTGTCCAAAAATTCACGCAACGTTAATTAATATTAGCATGACGTAACAACAAAGTTCGCATAATTAAAACATATTTTAATTTCCTCATCGTGGGTCATAGTATCTTTCGCTTACCTTTTACCTTTAATTCGAAATTCCTGACGGCGCTGTCAGGGACAGAAACATTAACAAATTCTCACCTTGTATATAATATGGCAGCAATCAATAGAGGTTTAAACGATAGTGCATCTCGAAGATCTTTATCTAAAAATGTTTTACAAATGAAGGTAACTGGTAGTTTGTTTTGTAATACATACATACATACATACATACATACATACATACATACATACATACATACATACATACATACATACATACATACATACATACATACATACATACATACATACATACATACATACATACATACATACATACATACATACATACATACATACATACATACATACATACATACATACATACACACACACACATACACATACATACATACACACACATACATACATGCATGCATGCATGCATGCATGCATACATACTAGCCCTTTAAGTTATCTTATTTTCAACACAACTTAAGCTTGAAGACATTGATTTTAAACTTATTTATAATCATGATAAATCACATGACTTAGCTATTTATAAAATTAATTTGATGTCTGATTATCAACATTTCTTTTAAGATGATATATGATTAATCTTTTTAAGAAAATAGTAAAATTGAATATAATTTTACCTGTGGTCAAAACAGCAATAAAAATTTACACATTATAATATTAATAACTACTTCAAAATGTCATGTTTATTATTAAACCACAAAAGTTATAAATTACCTAACAGTATTTTCCTCAAAAAATTATTTCCTCAAATCAATTACAAATATCAGGCTTAAAATTTGTAAGTACTTATATCTTAAGCTTTAAAATATGGCAGTATAATGGAGGCATAAGGAGTGAATTACTTTTATGATTAAACAAAAAGAAGCCATAAAAGTAATATTTTGAATAAATTTGAATAAAGTTTCACTTGTATAGGTGCCATTTTCAGTTGTACAATTACTTGTTCTTGTTGTTTACCAGATTTCTTGGAGGTAAAATCCCCATCATTTATCAACTTTTTGATTAAAATTTTATTAAGTATCTCTTATATTTTCATTAATCTACAATCTTACTATAATGATAGTTTCAACTAAAAGAGTTATAGTTGGTTTAAGTGCAGTTGTTTCATGATAGCAAACCATGGTGATTAAATAAAAAATTGTCATACCAAGAGAAAAAAGGTCTAAAATTGTTGTAAATATAATCACAATCTGTCATTAATAAGAAAGATTCATCATGTTTTATTAACACAACATGTTTAAGCAATTATTGCTCTTTTGTGTTCACAAAGAAGCGTTAATTACCTATGCAGCTCTAAAAAGCATGATGCAGCTATGCATTAGAGTGATTAATAATTTAAACACATGATTCATTTATTTGTTTCCGTTATAAAAAATCAGATAGTTTAGTAAAATTGTTTAATCTTCAGAAAATTGAAGTAGTAAATAACTAAACTGGTTTTATATTTGATTTTTTTTTTTTTTTGTTTGAGCTTTATCCTAAGGCTTTTTGTTGATTTTTATGTGCAAAGAGTGCTTTAACACTAATAAGATGTTTTTTACAACTCAGATGTTTTTTTAAAAAAAAATTGACTTAAATATAAATGTTAGTCATAGTTACAGTTTATATTTTTTAAAACAAGTGCAGTGGGTAAAGTCACTCTTATAATTACGATCTTGTGATTGCCTATTTTTGATATCCTTTATATAAAGAATGGTAATATTATACAGATACATATTTGTAACCAAAAAGAAAAGAAAAAAAAAAAAAAAAGAAAGAAAAAAGCTTCTAAGTTTAACTATACATTTCCTATTTTAAAAAAAATACAATTTCTTTAATTTAGGTCAGGTTTTCAGTAATGTCTGATGCAATAAAATAGAATGAAATAAAGTTTACTTTGACAAAAATGCACATACATTTAAATGCTAAGAAAGAGTACTATATGAACATAACTGCATTATTAGCAAAAGTTGATCATTAAATTTGTGCTTGCCATGTTGAAGCAAAAAAGATATAGCAAATGGTTACATTTAAAATAAAATTAAAACTTTTGAAAAAAAAAAATCAGTTTGATCAAAATGCAATTAGCTCAAATTTTTTTAGGTTGCTTGTTGTTACTTTCCTTTATTATGGTATTTGTTTTTAAAGAAGGGTGAATTATAATGTACAATTTAACAGCAATTTTTCTAAATTAGTATGGTGACTGTTTGAATGGTCACAATCTTAAAAGTTGTATATATTGTTTTATTTTTTTTAACCATAAAAATCTTTTTTTTCTCTTTCACTTAGTGTAAAATTAAATCCACAAAAATTTACCTTTGCAAATTTTCTTTCCTAATTTTGATTAACAATGTCCAGTGTGGTATCAACTATTAAATTCAATATAACAAAAATAAATTGGCAATATCAAAACTTGGATGCATAAGTAAGGTAATTATCCAATTATTGGGTAATCAGTTGATTAGTTAACTGCTGGGTCATGGCTTTCTGCAAGTAAAAGTATAATAATCTTGATAAATTATAAATTCTTTCTCTTTGTTTCTCCATTTCAATTTAGTTTAACAAAATTATAAATCAACTTCTGTGTAAAATAAAGGTATCAAACTTTTATGGTTATGCTGGTTAATATAGGTAAAAATATTACCAGACTGTTTGGTAAGTTGTAAAAACATCTTATTCTAGGATTACTATCTTGTTTTTGATTAAATAAGGTTTTTAACTTTAAAAAAAAAATTGCAGTAGTAATACCCCATATGTTTACAGTGAATTTCCTGAAGATTTCTGTGATTGTGACCTAAATTTCAGGTAGTGTTCTTAGGGCAATTATAATTATATTTTCAGTAAAAACCCAAATTATATATCAGCAACTTTAAACTACTTCACAATTTGATGTAGTACTATACAATTTCAAAAAAAATTTCGCAATTTTTTTTGCAATTGTTTAGTACTCCATCAAAATCTTGCTTACAGAAAACATGTTAAATGACACAGGTTGGTTTTACATTTTTGCACTCCTACTGTCAAATGTTTTTTTCTTCTTACCCTCTGTCTGAATAAATGTACTTAAATAAGTGACTTCACTCAAATGTTACTTGTTAGGTACCAAAATTGATTTAAAAGAGTTTAAGTAATAGCATATGCATACATCTATGCAACATTTAAATCTGTGATAGACAAACTATTACCAGTGCAAATTCTCATTTCATTCTCTATCATAACTATCTATTTCAAATAGGCTCTATTGAGATTTTATTAACAAAACAATTGTTTTTTTTTCTTTGCAAGAAGAGATTACATTACTGTTACTGAATGAATTGGTAGATTTTTAAACAATTAAAGTACTTTTATCAGTTATTTGTTTCTAAAACAAATTAAGCATCATATTAATCATAAATAATCTGATGTTGTTAATAAATTTGTATTTAATCTATGGAACATTACTAAGTTAAAAAAGAAATTTTTTTCACCCAGTTCATGCAACGCAACCATGAAAGGTTTGAAGTTGATGATCAGTTAAATCAGCACAAACAAAATGATGAAACGCATTGGGTATTATCAAGCAGCTCTAACACTGGAAATAAAATGTATGGTTTTTACTAAGTACCTTAAATTTCTTTTTTTCATATCTTTAGATAATAAATATAGTTAAAAAAGTAAGCAGATTTCTTTTTTAAATTAAAAAAAGGTGCTTAAATGCTGCATCTAATTAAATCAGAATTGGTTCACAAAACCATAAGCCTACTTAAAGGTTAAGTTTTAGTCTTAAATGTTAGAGCTTTAACTATTTGTATGTGTATGTCTGTTTGTGTGTGTATAAATAATTTCAGTTCTTATTTCGATTCTTAAAATGCTTGTAAAAATATTTAGATATTTTAGATTAAAGTAACTAAAATACGTTAATTCAAGTTTAGTGTGTTTTTGTTTTAGACTCACAAGACTAAATATATTTCAGTTACTTTAATTTAAGATATCTATATAAACTTAACCGCAAAATTGATGCATCACTTATACATTTCAATTCACTTTAATTGTTGTCAATATTATCTTATATTTAGACAACCATATTAAGAATAGAACACATGAACACAATTATTTTGATAATAATAAAATTGACTTTGAGGATGGTTGAAAAAAAAACTAAAACCAAAAATATGGTTCGTTTAACAAAATAAAGTAAAATGATTATTATTGTTATGCACACTAATACAGCTTAAATTGAAACATTTTTGACTTATCAACAACTGGTGTTATCACCTATCAATGTTATTACAGCCTGACAGTACCGTGGCATACTTTTAATTAGGGATCTAACCACTTCTTGAGGGATATCTTCCCACGTCTAGGCTATTAGGTGGTGGATGTTGGCTTCTAACAAAGTGTCCCATTATGTCCCAAAGATGCTCTTTTGGGTTCATATCTGGACTGCAAGCTGGCCACTCCAAAACTTGAATATTAACATTAAGTATTCAGCAACAATATATGGTGTATATGTTCTAGCATTATCCTTCATAAGAAGGAATCCATCTCCGATATACAGTACAAAAGGTACTACAAAAGGTTCTAAAAAAGTTCTGTTTCTTCAGTGGTCTACAGATAATCAGCAACCAGTACCTGCTGCCCGAGGTGGTAAATTTAAAGCACTAAGTCTTCTTCTTATGGTATCTTGACTAATAGCAGTTCTATAAACCTCAGCAAGTTGTATTTGGAGACTTCGCATAGTAGTGAACCGATCTCTCAGTGTTCAAAGCAAAAAAAGTTGGCTCTCCATAGTATTGGTAGATCGTGGTCTGTCTTGGCCAAGTTGTCTAGCATGATGATTGGTCACTGAAACCTTTGTAGAATCCAGCTATTGTATGAGACACTCCAAATCTTCTACTAAGTTCACGATTTGTTAATCCTTGATTGGACAAAAGTACCAATTGCAACACATTGATCATGGCTTAAATTTTGTCTAGAACGGTGCATTGCGAACAGATGTGTTGCTCAAATGACAGTTATCTTTTCTACTGTTAAAACAATTTAAAACCAACACATATTTTTCTTTTAGAAGTGGGGTTTAATTACAGCAAAACATGCTACCTATGAAAAGCTGCTATAATTTCAAAATTTCAAAAAAATAATAAAAATAAAATGGAATAAAACCTACAAAAGGTGTAACAAACACTAATATCATCTTTTTAATTGAAAAATCAGGTAAATACATAATCCTTTCCAAAATAATTCAGATTTTATAAGTGGTGCATTAGTTTTGCAGTTAAGTGTATTTTGACATGCACTTTAGGCTCTAGTTTGTTGTGAATTCTGCTCTATACTCAACTATATTTAGAAAATATCCTTTCTATTGAGCCAGATATAATTTTCCAACAGACTTTCCTTTCTTGGAAAATTTGGAAAATTATGTGTTTTTGCTTTATTTAGTTCAATTACCACCAATCTTTAGCTGATATAGGTTTTATATTTTCAAATTTGAACAGTTACAAACAAATAACAATTACAAAAGAGGAATTTTTCAAATGGTATGCTAAATACCCTGGCATAGGAATTAAATGCTTATATCTTTATTGTAATTAATTCTGGTATCTTCAATAGCTTCTTTAGCTAAGTATGTAAGATAATCAGTTATTATTTTGCAATTCCCAGCGTCTGTTGCAAAAATGAGATATGGCTTGCTTCCATTGTGGATGCTGCAAGCTATAATAGCATCATTACTCACAGGACTCCATCTTGTATCTGTGTTGTTGTATGGTTAGTTAACTTTAAATTGCTTAAATTACTGTCATTTATTTGTAGCAGAAGATCAGATGAAACACTTTCTCTTGTTGGAAGTTTATATCCAGGTCTTAGCCATTCCATCAATTTTATAAATTCATTATTCTCAAGGGAATTGAGAGAGATAATTGCTGAGAAAAAAAACCTTGCTACTTGTAAATTTAATTCATTCTTTTGTTCCAAAGTTGTTTTTGTGACAAATAATGACTTGTTTGTTTGCATTTTATGTCTTTTAGTGTTGCGTTTACAAATGAAAAAGTATTTCTTATATATCACTCTGATTGCTACAAACTAATATTGAAGATGTTTGCTTAATTACTGATGTGGAATGTTACTTCTTTTTATTTTGGGTTTCTCTAAATGATGTTTCACTCATTCTACAGTAGTTTCCAAAAGTTTAGACGCACTAATTTTTTTTCTTAGTATTTAAAATATGTTTTACTAATAACTCAATAAAGAAAAAAGATTTTAGTTTAAGGTTATTTATTTTTTATTAGTAAATTTTTTAAGGATATTATATTTAAAAAAAAAAAAAATTTTAAGATACATAAAACATTAAAGATAGATCAGTAAAATGTTATGGTAATATACAAAAGCAAATATTTAAAATGTTCAAAACTTTAGATGCACCTTAAGTTAAATCAAAAATAATAATAATATTTAGTGTCCTCCTTAAGCCTTAATAAACCTTAAGACTCTTCTTCAAATACTCAACTAAGCGGTTGCACGTCTGAACTGGTACTCTATACCAGGTCTCCTTAACCAATTCTTTGAGCTGTTCTAAACTCATGATTTGAACTTTTGCCAATTTGTGGTCTATCCATGCCCAGATGTTCTCTATAGGGTTCAAATCAGGTGAGTATGGTGGCCAAGGCATTGCAACAATATTGTTTTCTTCAAACCATCACTTTGTTTAACATGCAGTATGAGCTGTAGCGCCATCTAACTGAAACTTCCAATCTTCGTTTCTAAGCTCAAGATTGTAGGAATGAAGTTGTTTTCCAGGATATTTACATACAATCTAGAGTTGATTCTACCGGAATATATTTGGCACATACCAGTACCTTTATAATTAAAACATGACCAGGTGCCAATAGAGCCTCCATCTTTTTGTGATGTTGGTCTAATATAGCTCAAGTGGTACTTTTCATGAGCCATTCTTTTAACTGTAATATTAAATTTACGGTTAACAAGCTCAAAATTACTTTCATCACTCCAAATAACTTTTTTCCATTTTTCAATTGTCCAATACCTTATTTCACAACATCATTTGAGTCTTCTTTGATTATTATATGGCCTCAGCAATGGTTTTTTCAAAACAGAACAAACCCTACTTTTGTATTTGTTCAAAATTCTACGAACAGTGCTTTTTGAAATTGACATATTTTGGCTTGTATTGAATTGAGTGGTGATTTCTTTGTAAGCTAGTCTAGGATCTTTTCAAACTAATCTAAAAATGACACTATTGTCTTGTTTAGTTGCTAAAGGTCTGCCAGACCTTTGACTTTTCTCTGGCACCATGAAAATACTCATAATTTATCTTGATGGTTCTGATGCATTTTTCTAAAATTCCAAGTATTTTGTAATTTTTTTTTCTTTTTTTCTTTTTTATTTAATATCCTTATAAAAAGTTTAGTAATAAATAAAAAATATCTCTAAATTAAAATCTTTTTTATTTTAAGTTGTTAATAAAAAAATTTTAAATACTAAAAAAGTAATGAGTGAGTCTAAACTTTTGAAACTCTTGCATTTTCCTAGTAAGAATGGGTTTTAAAAACCAAATAACCTAGAGTTTTGGGGTATTTTTTATTTAAAAAGCCCAGGTTTTTTTCCAACTTTGATTTAAGTGCAATAAATGTATATGGTGTATCCAGTTAAAAAATAGGCATTGGCTGTTCTATCTATTTTTTTTTATATATATTCTAAGAAGTTATTTACAGTTATTTTCTTTCCCATCTTTAAAGCAATTAAAAGTTTATTAGTGTTTCAATAAATCAACTTTCTTTTCTTTTTTCTTTTTTATTGTAGTTAGATCAGACAGATATTAATATATTTTCCTATTTACTGTAAAAGATTCTTTTACATACTGAACATGGTGTGGTCATATAAAAAGTATTTTTCTATTTTCTGCAACATGGGTGATTTTCATTTATACCTTCATCCCCTTGAAGGAACATAGCAAGTGACGTATGCACAATACATCTGTTGTATTTTAGATGTCAGCATTCTGAATAAGGTTTGGGTACCTCACGTTAACTATACTTTGTACTCAAACAGTCTATATGATTGGTTGAATAAATTTAAAGGTCTAAGTGGCATAAGAGTTGCATTTGTTCATTGATTCTCAACCAGAACTTTAAAGGCAGTACTATTACACAATGGCAATATAAAGCCATCTATTCTGATAGTACTCACTGCTAAGTTCATTGGTTTGCTAATGTCTATGCAAGGCAGATTTACAAAATATTACTGCTTCCTTTCTTTTGTGGAAGTCAGGGTGGTGATAACCATTATGCAACTTGTGAGTGGCCTTTAAGGCCAATTTTTTGAATCTGGAAAAGGTAGCATGAAATTCAATTTCTTTTGGTGAACTTTCCCTCCACATTTACACATCAAGTTAACTTAGCTTAAGAATTTGTAAAAAGAATGTTTAAAACCAAATCAAAAAGGTTTCAGCTCCTGGTTTCCATGTTTCTAATGATCAATTTAATGCTACATTTAAAGGATTTTTACTGTTAAATGTTTTATAAAACTTGTATATTGTATACATACTGCTAAGAGTTTAATAGATTGTTCACAAATTAAGTATGAGAGATGATTTGTGTTCTACCCATCTTTATTCTTATTACTGAATATTTAAAAATTTAGCAAAACTTTATTAGACACCTTTGCAGAAATCCAACACCACTCAGCCCATCCAATCATTGATTTGTAATCTGAAGGAAAAACTGATCTTAAAGAAGTTAGTTAAATACATGACAATGAAAAAAAACTTTTTTTTGTTAACTAATGTAGTTAAATTATGAAAAATTGAAATGTTAATATTTTGCAATCTTAAAAGTTGACTTTCTTATTGACTTTTAACTTTTCAAAACCATTCAAAAGTTTAACAACTTTAGATATTTGTAAACATTTGCTCTTTTTCATATGTTTTTCTGTCAAGTCCCTAAATTATCATTTATTATTTTTATTGTCTCCATCTTAATGTTTCTCTGTATGCATCAAGGTACCTTGATAGTTATGTGTATAATTGTAAAATTGGATTCCTATTTACAGGCTGTCAAATTGTCACTTTTTTTTTTTATTGGTCTTTTTTGTTAAGTCTTTTTTTTTTTCTTTCAATTTTTTCAATTTTAAAAATTGAAAAAATTGAAAGAAAAAAAATTATATAACAGAAAAGATCAATAAAAAAAGAATGAAAAAAATGACAACTTGACATCCTGTATTTATTAATCTTCAAAAATTATTTGTTGCTACTACTTGTAATGCCTTATAGTATTATTTGTAAATATATAATACCCTTACATTATACCCTTACATTATACCCTTATATCATATGTATACATATATATATATGTAATGTAAACCCTTTTATTATTTATAAATAAAAACTCTTATAGCTAATAATAGTCCAAAGAAAAGATGTTTCTTTTAACACACAGAAAAGTCTTCTTTTAACGGTTTTTAAAATTGATTTTTAATTAAGAGAATAACTTCACACCTTCACTAATACTGTAATCTAGCTATACGTTATGATCTTTTAGGTGCAAAAAATATAGATTTTTTTAAAATACATAGGTTTTCTGTAATGAAAAACTTTTAATTCTTGTGATTTCTATAAAAAAAGAATTTGTTTGAAGCTTTTTTTTTTTTTTTTTTTTTTTTTTTTATGGCTTACAAATAGTTCTTGTTTGAAATAAAAAATTGAAAATTTTGCTTTGTGAAAGTTTACATCTATTGTAAAGGCTTAGTTTTAATTGATTGAAACGTTTTTCTTTTGGAACAAATGAAAATAAAATGAATGCCAGTGGTTAGTTGTAACATAATAGATATGTGTTAGTTGGGTTTAATTTTTTTTTTTTTTTCAGCTAATCGTAAGAAATTTATACAAGACAATAAATTCTGTCATAAAAAATACTTGTGTTTTTTTCCAATATAAAACTAGATTTTAAATTGGATAAGCAAGATTATGCATAGTTCCCTATAGCAAATGGGGCTGATTTATTTCAACTTAGATATAAATAAGGTTATACATAGTTTCCTATAACAAAATTACATTTTGTTATAGTAAACTACGTATGACCTGAAAGTAATTTTTTTCTTTTTTTAAAACTTTATGTAATTCTTTAAAACTTCTGTTGTTGTTAAAGGAAGTTTCAATTTAGATTTTCAAAAAAAAAATAAAAATATTCATGTGGTTTTAAATGGAATGAAAAATGTCTGGATTTGGACGTTTTTTCATGAGAATTAACTTTATTAAATTACTGTATTGATAATTCTTTTGATGAAAAGATTTTATATTTTTATGGGGGTTTTTTTAAGTATTTTTTTACTGATTTATTTTAATTTATGTGATTATCTAAGTCATACATTATTAGAGTTTTTCTGTTAATTTATTTTAGGGAAAATTTTGAGTTTGGTGTAGGGTATGTACTATGTGAAGAATTATTACCTATTGGAAGAATGTCTTTTATGAATTACAATCCTCTAGTGCAGGTAGGCGTTTTTTTTTTTTCTTTTTTTTTAAACTTTTGATAAAACATCTCGATATTCGTAATGAGTCAATTCTCAAAGTTATCTCTACTTTTTAAGAAAGTTCACCAAGAAATCGTGTCGAGGGTAAATCTGCGACATTCCGGTGACAGGGAAGATTTTGATCAAATTTCAGAACATGAAATGGCTGAGAGGTAAATCTTTTAAAATACAATTTTCAGACAGGTGCAGACGATTTTTTTTTTATTACATTCTATTGCATGCTTTCAATTCCTTGACAATGGTTTTTTTTTTACACGAGTTTCACATCGAAGTTCCTATTTCTGTTTTTTTGTTTGTTTTTTTTTTTGTTTTTTTTGTTTTTGAACGTATTGAATCAAAACAATTTGAGAATTTCGTGAAGAAACGCTTTTTGATGTACTTTTTATGTTCTTTATTTCGTTGATCTTTACATTTCTTTGACTTTATGCTAATCATTTTTTATTTTTATTGTTATATTTTCTGTATTTTTCTTGTATGTAACAGTATCCCTATTGTTTACGGAATTTTTCTGCGGCATATTTTTTTTTATAAAAGGAAACATCTGTGCGAAAATTAGGATCAAATTCATATCGCTTTTTTATGGATTCTTTTCTTTAAACGAATAATGTTAATTGCCGCTCTTACTTTTCAGGTACGAGAGTCTGGTTGGTACAATAGGAAAAAAGTTTCAAAAATCCAAACGAAAGTTCATCAGTGAGGACAGTTCTGATAGCGAGTTAGAAGACGAAAACTCTTTAGCAAACAGAGCGAAGCGAGGATTTATAAGACCAAAAGTGGATTAATGTATAAAGATTTTAGTTAAAAAAGTAATAATTTTACTAATTAGGGGTGATTTTTTTTTTTACATGATCGTTTATTAAAAACATTTGTGTTTTAGGATGGCTTGTGAACCAAACAGTCTTGCAAACTTATACCAAGATCAAGAGGAAGTCGCGAAAAGATTTTCTAGTTTAGTGTATAATGTTGTAAGCACCGTCAACTTTAAAAGAACCGATTTTAAACTTCATGACTTGCATTTATGCGAAGCATATTGTTTACTTTGGCAAAACGCTCTTACTGGGGAGGTTGACGGCAGGATGTTTGGTGTTCAGTTGAAAATAGGAGCTTTTGCGGCTCTTTTCGTCGATTTGTGTGCAGAAAACCTTATTGAATTATATAAACAAAGAGATGACCACGAACCTGAATTTCGTTTAATTGAAAAAAATTTAAATAAAAATATTTCTGTCTTTCTTAAAATAACTATATTTGATGCGATGAAGAGCGCAAAGCTACATGGGAAATTGCGTGAAACCATATTATGGAAATGGTTGATTCGTGCTGTCGATGCTGATTGCGTGGAATTAACTTTTGAAAGTTTAGTAGCTCGTGGCATTTTAGATGAAAAGTCAAGTGGGGTATTTGGTATTTTTAAGCGCTTTCCCACCATTAATCCCGAACCAGAGCTAAAGTTGGAAAAATTGATACAGAGCATTTCATTTGGATTCACTTCTCCGGACAGTTATATGTTAGCATTGCTCGTCCTGGCAAGAGAGTCTGATCGCATCTTTTTGTGCAAAGATCCTATTTTAAGCAAACACTTTTCACCAAATGAGTATGAATCAGCGAAGAAAAATTTGGATAAAATACTTTCTTCGCATTTCAAGTTAGACTTCGAGTGAATTAAGGATAAACTATTTCGAGGCATTTAAGTAGTAGTTTTTTAATTTTGTTTGCATCATTAGTTTAAAACATACGAAATTTTTTCCGGCATCCACGCCGAATTTTCCGATGCAATATTAAGAAAAATTGTAATTTACTGGTTTCGTCTTAAATCTTTTTGATTTTGTTTTGGATAAAGTTGAATTTCGAAAATTAAGTTATTGTTATCATATTTACTTAGTACGGCATAATATTTCTTTTGGTGTGAAGTTTCAATTTTATTCTTGTCAGCCAATCAGCTCTAAATTTTATTCTTGTCAGCCAATCAGCTCTAAATTTTTTGCTTAGCTTTTGAGCATCGAGAGTTTTGCTTTCCTTTTCGTACTTCGGTTCTTATAGCGATTTTGGCAAAATGTTTATAATATATTTTAGGATGGTTGTGAGCCAGGTGTTGGGTTTATAGCAAGCCAGGTTTTTGGATATGGCATTTTTGAATTTATGAAAAATTCACTGCAAGACTGAGAAAGAGATCGATCAGCTATGGTCTAAGTTCAGAATTTGTTGCTAAGGTATTGCACTGGTATAGTTGAGAACTGCGAGCGATGTTAAGTAGCCATAACCAAATATTTAAAATAAAATAAACAACTGATATTTAATGCAAACAATGAGAAATATGTAAAAAGTCAGGTTATAAAGGAATTTAAGCACAAACTTCTTTTTCTAAGGATTTAATGTTTTGTTTTGTTTTTTTCCTTTTAAGGAATTCTTTTCAATTTGCGTTCCAAATATTTCAAGCTGATTTTGTATGAAACTTTTTCTCGCGCTCCCATTATCTTTGCTTTAAGAAACCACATTAATTTTTAACATGCAAGGGAGGCGGTCAGGAGGAAAAAAAATTAATAAATTTTGCATAAAATAAGAAAACAATATTTTATTTTTTGAAAATCTAATGTTTTTGAAGAGCTTTGGACCGTTAGACAGGATGGGCTTTATCCTATGTTTATAAGCTCTGCATATTTCAAACAGATTTATCAAAATAAGCGTTAGATTTTTTAAAATAATTTTAACTAAGTTTCTTTTTGAAATTTGAGCGATATAGGTCGAAGGTTTCGTTGCATAAACAGAATTTTCGCGTGAGCCTCATTAAGTCTTTTGTTTAAAAGGATTTAAAAACCTGTAAATTGTAACACCTCAATTTTGCCTGGAGGTTTTTTTACGACATGAAAATTAATATAATTTTAAAAAGTTTTAAATTAAGTTTTTTTAAATTATAAAATTATAATTTTCAATAAAATTTTTTCTTGGAAGAAGGTATCGGCAAATCTTTTAATTTAATAGCACAATATGTTATTAGTGATTTTTTTGTTTGTTTGTTTGTTTTTTAAATGTATTCTTTTTAATCTACTTTTTAAGTAAATCTTTTTTTTTATATTGAACTTTTAATTTTATAATTAAATTGAAATTTTTAAAGATGTTATTATTGAATTTATTTCATTTTTTTTTGAATAGTCGCTTAACATGTGTCAAAAAAAAGACCTTCGTTTAGTTTTCGATAAAGTCAAAAAAAAAATTTCTTAATTTCCATTTGTTAAATTTGAGAAAAGCTTTCATGACGTACATATGACATACGGGATGTATGTGATTATTACGAAATAAAAACCTTTAAAAAGAAAACAATTTGTTCAATTGATTACTTTATTCAAACTCAGATTTAAAATCTATAAATTAAAAAATATCAAAATGTCCGATAAAATGTATATAAAAAAAATTTAAAAGCTTAAATCAAAAAGATCAAAAAAGAATATTCGCTGTTTTTATACAACTTTAAGAAAACTAACTTACCGCAATGGCTTTCTGATAACATTTTTCGCTTATGGTACTTGAAGCCGAAAAAATAACTCTCTGAACGAACTCTAGTTACCAAACTGATGGCATATTTCTCCATTAAACGAATTAAAATTGAAGTTCAATAAAATTTAAAACGTCACCAACTACGACATCTGGCTTAATTGTCGGCAATATTGACTACTATATAATACTGATGAGGTCTCCAAAGCTTCAGAATGAAGAATTTCTTTAATGTAGAAAATTTGCAGTCACTGTTTCAAATAATTCAGCTTCGTAAGTCTTTTTCATCAATTCTTTTTTTCTAAATGCATAATTTCAAATTTTTTGTGATTTTGTTATTTGGAGCCAATGTTGAAATCGATTCTTAAAACCCATTATTTTCCAACCGTAAAAACGGTCGATAGTCTTTAACAATAACAAAATGTTACAATTAAAGACTATAAATCATTTATATAACTACGGGTTTTTTTTTTTTGTATATTGTCCGATAAAAATCAAGAGTTGTTCGAGTTATCTTTGCAATAAAAACATGCTTTCAGCGTGGCGTATATAGGACCTTTATAATCAACATCAATACGGCCGTCATTCAAATAAATTGAAGCGATAAATTGACCGATTTATCGTCTCGGTTTATATTGGTAACACCTGTAGTTAATGTACATTTAAGTTGCTCCAGACTATAACCACTAACTAATGGAAGTTTATGTAAGTTTGTAAGGAAGAAAAAATATATATATTTGTAAAAGTGTACTGCCGTACACTGTAATAAACCGCATTTGAACGTAAACAAGTCGAACTCACGAACAATAGAAAAAGAAAAGTAAATAACTATGAATTCAGGGAACCTGTTTTCAAATTTTACTCAAAATAACCAGTTAAAATTATCGAGTCGATGTTAAAATTATCGAGTCTTGTAGCGATTTTTTTGTTTGTTTTGAAGTTTAATGTTTTGATTTAGCATTATTCGTTTCATCTCCACTACCACCCACCACCGCCGTCGCTATTTTAATAACTTACATTCCAAATTATAAGATGTGTAGTTTTTAGATTAAGAAAAGATTAAATTTTCTTCTGTGGAGTTATCGAGGCTTCGTTTAAATCTGTGACTTAAGTATATTTTTTGACCTATTGTGAAGATATGTAAATATTTCCACACTATTTAATATTTTAACAACATCAGGATAATTATAAACTCGAACACGAATCCATAAGACGAATCGCTTGATTCTAATAGCCTGGGAATGCAAAATTAAAATAACGTTAAGGCTAGAAGTGTCTTATCTCTTTCAGGAAGTATGCAATTCCACAGAAAAAATAACGAGTGCGTCCTTACGTTAGTAGGAATAACAGGTTTACATGAGATTTTACTAAAAATTTTCAGGGAATTCTGGAATAATTGACACAGAATTTCTAATGAAGTTACATTTTACTCAAACTTTTTTTCTCGAAATGAATTCAAATGTTCTCCATACTTTTATTGCAGACTAAACTGTTGCAACTAAGTGCAACAGATTTTTAAGAGCGCCATTGTTTGCAATTTTATTGTTTTATTGTATTTTGGTGCATTGAACCCAACACGTTGCTAAACTTGACAATGTGACAGTCACAGTATCACCCTTAAGCACAAACGCTTGATAACTCTTTTTAACCAATCTGATTAACTTATTTTAATAGGGAACTATTAGGACTATTGCTTTTAGGAAGCTCGTCGTTATTCTCGACAGATCTTAACAGCCGGAAAAGACTTGCAGCTTCACGTATGTTACTAAACTCAATACAGAAGGCTTTTACTTCGATGGATATATCTTGGATGTTAATACTTTTCATGCGAATAAGAGACTGAAGAAACACGCAAACCTAATCGAGAAAAACAATTTATTAGAAATCAATGAAGATATTCCTCTATACCATTAGCATTTTCAAAAACCTCTATACCATTAGCATTTTCAACATTAACAAATCTTACCAAACGAACTAATCTGCTCTGCATATATTTATCCTTAATGGTTTCACATTTACTGATACAATTTGAGATATAGAAGTGAATAAATTCTCTTGGAACGTCGGCTGCAGTCGTTAGTCTATTGACAACTTCCATAGAGTGAAGCGACATTTCCATGTTTACCAAGACAGAAAAGTACCTAAAAATGATTCAAGCAATGACATTTTGTTAAAATTGAAATAATTGTGCAGTTTAGTTTAAAAAGTTATAGAAATTACTTAAAATTTTACAAATGCCGGTTATAAACGGCGATAATCTGATGATGAACCGATATCCAGACGATAAAAATCTGATCATGAATTTGCTTGGAAACATTACATTTAGGAGTAATAGAAAATCACAGCTAAGCATGACAAATAATAAACCACATCACTTGATCAGTTATGAATGCAAAATATTCATTTTATCAAAATCTTTGATTGATCTTCAAAACTCAAAAGAAATATGTTTATGTTTTGAAGATTAACCCGCTCAAAAGAAGAACAAGAAGCTGTTTAATTTTTGTATTAAAGCAATAGATTTAAAGTAAAGGACTTACTCGGTTATTTGGGAGGATTGCATCATCTTTAGAAGAACTTCGATAGCCACTAATGGGTTGTTCTCTACAAGGTCCGGAAGTTTACTTGGCGTTAACCCAACATGATAGACAAGTTTGCTGTCTTTCTCTAACTCTTTTAGCAGTTGCTATGGAAACAATTTTTTGAAAAGAAATTTCGATGCATTAACTTAGATTTATATTATAAACTTTATTTAAAATTATCTATTCGTCATTTTGATTTTAAATAACTCAAAAAAGTTATGATTAAAAGCAATTATGAATACACATACACAAAATGATGTTTCAGTGTCAACATAAAGTATGCATACAAATAACATAGAGTGCTTTCAAAAAAGTTTTTCAAAGTACCATTGAAAATTACAGTAAGATATTGTCTTTTACATTAGAAAGTTTTTTTTTTTACATTAGAAAATATAAGTTCAACTGGATTCAGATTTGGTAATTAGGCTGGCCAGGAAATAAAATTTATTTTAAATATTTCAAAGGTAATTTTATTGTGCGAGCTGTGTGTTCAGGAATTTGACTCTGGGAACCGATTTTCAAACAGCTAAATACTTCATAATTTCTTCAAAGTTTTTCGCAAATTATACTCTTGGATTGGCTCATACTTGATGAAATATTAAACTGTACTCACATTTTTTTAACCTTTCAGGTTGTTGTCATGACTGATGCAACTCTTTATATAGATTGGCTCCCATTTATTGTTCTTAATGCATTTTGACCCATTTCTTTTTATGTTAACTTTCAAAATCTCAATTATTAAACTTGCCAGCATTTATACTCAATTTTTTACAGAAAATAAGCAAATTCAATAACAACTGATAATGAATTCATGATTGAAGTTTCTTTTTTTTTGAGAAGAAACTAAACGCAACTTTTTAAAATTACTTTTTCTAGAAAGTTTTTCATAAAAGTAAAGAAAAAAACCTGCTGTTGTGGTAAAAGTAATGCCCCTTTGAAAGCTTTTGCCATTAATTGGCGAACTTCTACTTCAATTGAGTTTTCACTGCACATCATTTCATCCCATTCTACAAAAGAATAACACACGCATAAGATGTAGCAGAAAGTATTTGTAAGGATATTTATAATGATGTTTATAAAAAAATATGTCAGGATATTTGTAAAGATATTCATAAAGATATTCATAAAGATATTCTACTTTATAACAGTTGTTAATCTAAATAACTATTTTAGTTGTAAAGTTTCAGCCTCACTAAACTTATCAAACAGTTTCATAATAAACTTAAAAGGAACAAGAGGAATTAATAGTATAAACAACTAATCATTTCTTAACAATAGTAAATTTCTTTAGTTAACATGATATTTCCTACCTATAGTGTAACTTTTGTCTGTAGGGTTTAACCATTGCAGCTCATTATCAAATGATTTGTGCAATGGAGGAGCTAAATGGATGAAAGGTGGCATAAAGGTGTCTTCTAAAGGTGGATTAACTGTAGTGCAAATCAAAGATTCAATCACATGACGAGCAGCTAAAAATATTGAAAAATCCTTATTTTTTTACTTATTCATTCAGTTTTTTAGCAAACTAATTACAAATAATTTAAAATTTTTATGTTAAAATAGAGTTAAGACTGTACCAGCCATATTAATAACCCCATTGCTATCTGGATCAGGATCTGGTATAATGGTACTCATTCCAAAACGAGTGCTCGTAGGAAGATCATTTAACTTTTCATTTAGAGAAATTTGCAAACCACTAATATCAATTGGTGGATATGCACTTATGTCTGCAGAAAGTATTTGACGAGGGGTTTTTTTTAAAAGCTAAAATTGGGTAATTAAAAAAACTGTTCATATTTCAGACTTCATACCATAGTTATCATTTAAAAAAATACATTTCATATTATTCTTGTTACATACTTTGTTGTAAAACTCTATAAGAGTTTTTACAACAAAGTATGTAATGAGAGAAACTAAAGAAAGAGAATGTAACAATCTGATTACAAATGATATATCATGATGAACTAATGTTGGGTTTAGATCAGAAAAAAACAAACTTAAACTACCTCTCTTGTAAGTGCAGGAGAAGTAAGTAACTGATATAAAAAAACTTTCTCCTGTTTTGATATATCAGCATTTTTGCTTTCATCAAGCAGATGAACAAAGAGTCGCACAAAGGGATTCTTTACCACAGGTTGATTTCTGTACATTTCATATAGAAGAAACAAAACACTCACACGTTGATTAGGATCTGGGAGCAAGTCGGGCTGTTGATACATTATCAACTAAATTAATAAAATTTACTTAATCTTTCAACAATTTTAAAAAACAACCAAATAACAACATGTAAATATAAAAAAAACTAAATCACTAAAAAACTAAAAAATGTAAAATTCTAACTAGTGCCATTCCAACTCTGAAGTAATCATTTGGACCAAAATAATGATGCAGTGCATTGGCAATCACTTCAAATGATGATGACCCAGAGACAGCTTCCTCAGACAGAATACTCAAAAGAGATGTTAGTTCTTTGATGGAAAGTGTCATAATTGCGATAATTAAATAAAAAAACTGAAAGTGAAAAGTTTCACAACGTTAAAATTTACATAAAAATTATTTAAAATTTTTTATTAAGATTTACATAAAAATTATTTACTCTTTTAATTTACAATCCTTTATACTTTTATGTCTTAGTTTGTATATAAGGTGTAATATTTTACCCTTATAAATTTTTTCTATCACTTTTTTTTAAAAAAAAAAAAAAAATTAAAAATAATAACCTCAATGTGTATGAAAGACTCAAAATATGTTTGCAAAATAAAATTTGCATAATGTATTTGAAAAATGTGTAGATCAAAAATAATTTTATATTACCTTTAAAAAATAATTAAAAATAATTGTAATTATTTACAAGAAATAAAAATTGCACCTTAAAAAGAGAAAATTAAGATAAGAAAATTTTGAAGTTTAAAAATTGTAAAATCTAAAAATTTAGACTTCAAACTTTTTTATATCTTAAAATTAAAATTTGTAAGAAAGACTTTTTAATGGTCTTTATAAAAATATTTATCATAAAAGATCATAAGATAAACAAAAGATCAGCAGATCAGAGGGAAATCTTGCTAGTGTACTCTAAGTAGATTTGATACCCCTGTTTGTAATGTAGTCAAACAATACCCTTCTTCACCCAACAAATAACTAAATTATGAAAAAATCTTTATAAATACTTTTTGAAAAATAAAAACTTCCTAAACCAAAAGTAAATAATATTACCTACCCTTCATGTATAAACTCAAGCATGGCATGACACTCAGACACAATTTGTGGTAATTCGGTTTTTAAAATGATGTACGATGTGACTGGCACCAAGTCATCAGAACCGCTTAAAGAGATTAAAAAATATATGTTAAAATGGGCATAAAAAAACAAAATAAACATAATAACTTAAAATATATAAATATAAAACTATAAATCAAAAAAAAAAAAAAAATACAAAAATGGAACACATTCTTACACTAAGGGAGGTGTTAGACTTTGGGCTAAGTAATATTTTTCAACACAATCACAAACAGCTTTCATTGTGCGAACTAAATTTTCCAATAGATTACTAACATGATAACTAACATACAACTATGATAAACGAAAGAGAAAGTTGTAAAGGGTGAATTAGAAAATATATGTGATCACTTTTTTAAAATACCTGCACACTCAAGTTTTTCGAGAGGACTTGTCATCCCAACAAGAAGTTTTAATTCATCAATTGCTTCTTGATAAGGAGGGTTTGAGGAATTCTTAAGCAAAATTTTAAATATATAAACTTGCATATTTTTTACATTTTCAATTTGATATAAAAAAAAAAGTTCAAATTAGTATATTTTAAGCAAAAAAAAAAAAGTAGTGTAAACCCTCTTTATTAGATGATGAAAAAAGTGTGACAAAGATGGAGAAACAAGGTTAAAAAGACAAGGGTGAAAAAACAAAGGTGAAGAGACAATGATGAAAAGATAAGAGTGAAGAGACAATTATGAAAAAACAAGGATGAAGAATCAATGATGAAATGACAAGGTTTATTGAAGTAAAATAATAAACAGCATGAAATTATCAATGAAGTGAGTTTACTTAAACTAAACATTTTTTTAAAATATAAGAAACATAAGGCTCAGTTTGCAGAAAAACTAATAAATACTTGATAAATACTTAAGAAATATAGACAGGCTCAAAATGATGACTGAATAAATACAATCAAAAGCTTTAAAATGTAAACATATTACAAGGAGGCTTTTTAACAACAGTTATTATTTTGTTTTAAACATTAAGTATATCAAAAATATTTTTATCTTCCATGCTTTGCTCCTCAACAATTATGACATTCTTCTCTTTATAATGATCAAAGTTAATAAGTATTTTGTTTATAACTTTTCTTCTTTGAAAGTATAAAATGAAATCATTTTTATTCTAATCTTATTCTATTACAGAGTATTTTTTAAAAAAAAGGATGCAGAAGCTTAATAGTTTTTCTTGAAAAAGAAAAAAAAAAAAGGTGATTATAACAAGATTATTGAGTTTTATTAAAGTTAATTTTTTTTGCTAGTATCTTGTTTCTTTATGTTTGACATAGTGCAGGTAACAGCGCTTTATGAAGTTATCAATTACACAGTTTTTTATAACTGGATTTTCATCCACTTGTTGTTCATGATAAATGAGCCTTACTTTAATAGAATTTAAGCTTTCTAAAATTCATTTTATTTTTCTGCAGATTTCATTCAAAAATGTTTTTACAGTGCCATGTAAAATTTTATCCTCCATTTTCAGCCAGTTAGAGATTTGCAACCTGTTGACATTAAATTGATCAATAATTTAATAGATAGCTTTTCCTCCTCTCTCTACAGCTGCAATAGCTTTTTAAGTTTCATACTGTATATATAAAATATGAAAATACTAATTCAATAAAATATTCTTAAAAATAAATTGAGAAAGGTACATTTTAAGTGTGAAAAATTTGATTTTATTCACTGAGTAAAAACTCAAAGTGTTTTGTATTTTGTGAACTCAAACATTTTATTAAAGTTTGAGTTCACAAAATACAAATTATCTTGAGTTCACAAAATACAAAATATCTTTTCTAAATTTGAGATTTTTTATTTGTATTCGTAAAATACAAATTAAAAATTTGGAAAAGGCAGCTAGGCTTAGATAGCTCTAACTGAAATAGATATCATTTTTTGGTGATTGCTTGCTTTGGTGAAATTTACACAACAATCTTTTTCTACTGCAGGCTCCACAATTTGAATTGGTTCATTTTCTATTTTTTTTGGCTTGGACTGAAAGGGAGGTGGATGGATATCATTTGTAGAATCTATCATTGTGTTAGTAGCATTAACAATTTTAGATTGATTGCTTTATTTTGGTGGATCCTTACATTTAAAAATAAAAAAAAAAAAGATCTTGATGGTTTAGAAATTCCTGATTGAAATTGTGGCATTTTGATTGAGACAAAGTTTGGTGCATTTTTTATTATTTGCCATTTTAACACTTCTGTGCATGATTTCTTTTTTTTAAAGAAAGACCATGATTACACTTTGTTTTTTTTAAACAAAAGACCATGATTACTCTTTGTTTTTTTCTGAGATAACTTATTTCAAATGAGATTACTTATTATTTTCTGAGATTTTATTCTTGAGTTACAGGAACATAAAAATACGAACTTAGTATGTCTTACAATAAAAGCTTGCGTTAATAAGGAATTCTTTAATTTGAAAAGTAGGTTCATAACTTTGAAGATTAAGCGTTTTCTTATGAAACAGAATCCTGTTATCAAAAACTATAAAAAAAAGCATTTAAGACTGAAAAAATTAAGAAACTTTGAGATTGAACTTGTTAATTGTGTTTTTTTGTAATAATAAAAAAAATGTGTATTACTTTTTCAGTGAAAAAGTATTTAAGAACAATTTTACAGTAGTGTGAATAATTATTCATGTTAATGATAAATAATTATATAAATATTTATATTAATAAAAAAAATAAATGAATCTTACAGGAAGAGTAAACTTCTCACGAATCATCATATCTTTGGGTTTACACTCAGCATACTTTTTCATTAAAGACTCAAGCTTCACCTCTTTTTTTGAGTTGACTTTCCTAAACAGAGCATAACATTAAATTGATCAAATAAGGTGAATGTAATTTGGAAAATTGTTAAATATTTCTTATATCATAAATGTCTCCTAAAACTTTTTCTACTATTATTATATTAATACTATTTATATACTTTTATATTATTATATTAATATTAATACATATTTATTAATAGTATTTCTGTTAGTATTATTATCAAAAAAATAACAACCTGAAAAGTTTAATGACCCACTGCCACAATGGCTCAAACAACACACTCTCAAATGTAGCATAGGCTTGATCTCTGCCTAATGGGGTGTCAAGAGTTTCATATGTCAAGAGAAGTACAGAGTATAAGCGATCTGAATATAAAGAATGATTTCAAGTATGTAGCATCATATATTAATTCTTCCTTTTTTTGTTTTGAAATTGCACAAAAAATTAAGTTAAAATTGTTTAATGATATTAAGAAAATTAAATCAAGAGATTAAAGAAAAAAAAACAAACAATCCATTTATCTAATATTATGTTTTATTGAATTTACCAATTCCAAACAAAATCTCATGAACAATATTTTCAAATTCCTTTGTAACAACAGCATCAGCAGAATATTCATCTGCTTCATTTGGTTTTAAGCTAGTGTAAATGCAATCAACTATTGCATTTGAATCATTATTTGTTGAATCTAGATTGATTGGAATTGATTCATAAATGTGATATTCATTATCATTATTTTTTTTAGCATCATAAGAATCAGTGGAGACCGTTTCAATCAACTCTTCATAAATATCTATGTTACTCTCATAGATAATCTTTGTCTCACCATCTTGATCATTACTTATTGTGTTATTAGGCTCAAGAATAGAATAAGGGTTTTCACTTTGTCCATTTTCCCAAACAGCATGATTACTGTAGTTTTCTATAGAAGATATTTTCTCATCATCAGTTTTAAAATCTTCAATTACTTGTTTGTTTAACATTGTATAACTGTATTCATTTTGAAGGTAATCATTTTGTCTGTCTTCCCGATTATCAGTGCTAATAAAGCTTCTTACAGAAGACTTTTTCTTATTACCAGTTTTAAAATCTTCAATTTTTTGTTCATTTGATATTGTGTTATTGAATTCATTTTGTAAGTCTGTGGGATCAACTTTATTTTTTTTATCCAACAACTTGCTTGCATTAAAAGTTAAGATATCATACTTCTCATTTTCATTCATTTCTGAATCTGAATCTGAAAACATAGAATTCTCCAATTCTTCAAACTCGTTTTCAAATGAAATCGAATACTGATTTCCTTGAACTTGAAAATCCTTTGATGTTTTTTCAGTAAAAAATGGATTTTCAGATGTATTAGATGCGTTTTTGATAACAGAACTTGAATTAGGAATTTTATTAGAAAGAGAAAGCGATTGGAAGTTTACTTGCTGGATTATTTCAGAATCAGAGGGTGAACAGTGAGAATGAGAGCTTGAGTAAGGCTTAACATCTGCTGGAAAATATTCTTCATTAACAAATGAATGAATTTGGTTATAAATACTCGTTTGAAGGTTTACCAGAGCTCTTCCAAGGGGATGATCTTTACGCCTTTAAAAGATAAGAACATTACTTTTTACTTATTAATATATTAACTGCTTCATAATTTTCTAAAAAAATATATATTCAAGGAAAAAGAAAACCATACATTATAATAAGTTTCAAAATTTTCCCAATTGCAGCATGGTCATCTTTGTTAAGAAAAACTGCATCTCTGAATTTTAATGGCCATTGCTAAAAAAAAAAAAAATAATGTTTTTAAAAAACTACTAGTGTTTTTCAGCATTTTGCAAAAAACTTAAAACATTAAGCTTTAATGCATACATTGATACTATAATTTAAATACTTGTGCTGTAGAATTTTTCTATTATGTTAAATGACACTTTACCAAATCAAATGCAAATTTAATTGAAAAATAAATACAACCCTTTTTTGAGTTTTCTTATTTTAGAGGAATCTAAAAGCATCTTATTTTATTTTAGAGTACAGTATATCTTAGAATATCTTAGAATATTTAAAATACAACTGCATTTTTAAATAAGGTAATGCACTGATTTTTTACGACCATATTTTTTACCATTGTTAAGTTAAAAAGTTTTTCAAGACTTTTCAAGGCCTTGCACAGGTAGCTCAAAATAAACTCATCTTTTTTTTTTTTTTTTTCAAAATCTTCAATCCATTCTCAACACAGGTATCAAAGCATGCATCAGAATTTAACATTTTAAAATTTTCATAATGCAGAATGCTTGCAGCCTTTTATTATTGCTGACAGCGCTGATCTCCTTTTTAAATGAGTGAGTTGTTAATACATTTATTTAAATTCATTCAAAATTAACACTCTTCATAGATATCGTTTATAAAACATAAAATGAGAGAAATATATATATATCTTTATAAGTAAGTACTGCTTCATGCTCAAATGCAAGTATTTCTGTAAGCAAACTTTGGCGAAATGCTTTATCACTATTAGATCTTTGCTGCAGCTTGTTGCATCTTCTTCATAAAAAAAATTATATAAAACAATAATATAAACGTAATAAAAGTTCACTAAGCTTTAAGGCTAGTTTAACTTTTTTTATAAGCAAATTCATTTATGCAAACAGATTTTAAAATTACATGATTTTATAAAATCTTAATAAAATAATATACACATACTTTAAGTAATTTTAGATTGAGACACACAAATAAACTAGAGAAAAACAGAAGTTTTACAAATTCTCTCTGTAAAGAAAATGAAAGCAAAGGAAAAAGTTTAGAGTTGACCATCTTTTAAGCAAATCAGTTTAAGCTGGCAATATATATAAATAATTACATAATAATTAGGCATTTCATGATAAGAATAAGTTAAATTGATAAAAAAAAAAGCTCTTCTTGACCAGCTAATGGGCTTTGAAGCATTGAACAAAAGTTGATACTTGAACCTATACTTTT
This sequence comes from Hydra viridissima, assembly GCF_058129835.1. Taxonomy (NCBI): domain Eukaryota; kingdom Metazoa; phylum Cnidaria; class Hydrozoa; order Anthoathecata; family Hydridae; genus Hydra; species Hydra viridissima. Next base: position 9,799,779 of record NW_028324314.1, read on the forward strand.
AGTTTTTTAGGCTTTGCATATCTTGTCAGTTACAAGATATGCAAAGTTTGCATTATGCAGAAAGCATATTGAATTTCATGATTTAAAATTTTAGATTTTTTTTTCTTTTTTACAAAGTAAACTTAAAGGCAAATAACTTGAATTTAAAATAACTGATAAAAATCCTTTTAAAATTTGTCTTAAATCTCAGTGAACACAGTTCTTCATAAAAAGTTATTATATTAAAGCAAGTTCAGGTAAATAAATTGGTCAGCAACTTAACATCAATTTCTAGTTTAGAAAACCAGCAATAGGATTATTTAAAAATGCAAATAGAATATTTCCTTCCTGTAAGCGGTGTACCTGGAAATTTTTTTTCTTTTCAACTTCTATGAAGTCTCTCAGTCCATGGTTTTTTAGGTCTAACAATTCCACATGGAGTATCACAGACAATATTTGAGGTTGTTTTTTTTAAACTACAGTTCAGTCAATAAACTTTCTCATTCTTTTACTATTATTTGCCAGAATGTTTACCTTAGAGAATTAGAGCTTAGAGAATTATAGTTTAAGTTTGAAAATAAAGATAATCTTAATTTTATTTGAATGTTCATATGATCTTACCTTCATTGTTTCCTTACATTTCATTGTTTAATTACAAATTACAATTATATAAATATTTAATAGCTATAAATACATAAATATTTACAAGAATATCTAATTACTGTATAAGCAAGAATTTCATGAAAAAAAAAATCAGAAAAATCAGTAAAAATGAATAATAAATCTTTCAAAGTTTTTATTTGGCCTTGGAAATTATCTTCTCTAAGCCACAAAAAATAATTCCTATTTTTGGCTGCTATCCTACTCAAAGGGTATAAATCTGTAATGTACATCCTACTCGAAGGGTATAAATCTGTAATGTACATTATCTTATTTCCAAATCTTTCCTGGCTAACTCACCCAAACTTTGTTACATAGGTTTTCAGGAACCTTAAGTTCAATACTTTTGTAAGTAAAAACGACAAAGGAGAAATTATACAAACCCTAAAATAGTCTGATTTACCTTTCTGCTTCTGCTTTCATTGCGATGACCTGCTCAGCTATTTTCTCTTTGAGCTAATCATGTGGTTAAAAAATGATTTTAAACGATTTAGAAAAAAGGACAAAGAATAAAAACGACTAAGAAGAACTAAATATTTAACTTACTGCTTTTTCTTTTGCTTGAGATAACGCCATTTTCTCTGCAGCTTGACGGAATAAACTTAAATTCTGAACAAAAGTAAAAAAAAAGAATTAAGAAGATTTTTGATTGACAGTAACAAAAAATCTTTATCTTGATAAACAGCACACAGTGTGTCCAGAATGAAAACAATTTATTTTTTGAAATTTTAAAAACCAATTTTTTAAAATGAGTTTTCTAATATAAATTTCTTAAAATATATGTATCTTGTGACAATCTCACAAAATTTTAAAGTAATTGCTTTATCAGAAATTAGTTAGCAGCTATTCAAAGTTGAATTGTTTAGGATTTTTTATTTCAATGTTCTGAAGTTGATGAGTATTACAACATTTTACATTTTTATAAAACTGTATGAACTTGATTGAAGGCTTTTTTAAATGTTGAATGCATACAGAAATGTAAATATATTTTGATCTCATTAATAGGTAACTTTCTTTTCCATATATTTAAGAGCCATTTTCTGTAAAACCAATTTAATAAAACAATTTTACAAAATAAGCTTTTTTAAAATCTAAATTGCGAAAAAGTACAACAAAGCACAAACAAAAGGTTGAGATTTTTAATTTAAAATTATGATATTGGACTTAAGAATTAAGGGAGTTCCTGTTCACAGGATTTGAATAAAAAGAGTTTTTAAAAATGTACTTAAAAATATTTAACTGTAGAGGTTGCAGGATTATGAAATGTATTTATACTAAAATTGTTTCAAAAAATCAGTTTTTATGCAATTTACATACTAAATTAGAATGTACACTGGAACAGCTAGTGTTCAGTGTACACAAATACATATAGTATAAAAATACATATACAACATGTACAACAGGTGTACATATGTATGTAGAGTACAACACAAACTATCAGGGTGCTCATATCATTTCATGATTTAATTTAGTTATTAATTAATATTAGTTATTACAGTTTAATGTTTAAAAATATGTTTATAGAATTTAATGCTTATTGTTTGCATTTATGACAGTATTTTTGTTATTTGTATGTAACTTATACTAAGCTATATATAAATAATAAAATAATAATGTCATAAATGCAATCAATATAAAAAGTATATAAAAAAGTTATTTAAGTAAAATCAAAAGTTAAGAGCTTTGGATCATTGTTTAAAGAAATTTTACCATTTGGTTGCTGCTCAAACCCATACTTCATCTAAAGCAGATAGAAAGATTAAACTTTTAAGCAGGCTTAGGTGCAGGTTAAATAACCTATTAGAGTGACAACAGGAATTCTTCCATTGGAGGTAACAAACAATGATTGAATTACAGTTTGATTTTTCAGCTGTAAGGAAACAGAAAACATCTGTTCTAAATACTAAAGATAGAGAAAATTTTAGCAGCTTGCTATTCAAATTAGATGCTCTAATCAGCCTGATTCAACATGTTGATGTAAATAAAGCAATCAATGCAACCAAAATGAAGGAGGTAGGTTATAAATTTATGATCTTTTACAAACAGAACTTCAGTTGGGCATCTCCAAACATATACCAAATATTTGCCCATTGATGTGAGTTATCACAGATGGCAAACCTATTGCTAAGTTTTCCAGACAAAGTGAGAAAAATTGGAGCAAATATGTAAGGTCTTACAAATCCAGCACCAGTTCCAATACCTGACAAATGTCTGTCATGCAAAATGCATTAGACTTTTTTTATCAAACCATAATTAAAAATCACTCTTTTGTTGCTGCTAACAAACAGCAACAAACCTGCTCAAAACCTGCTTTCAGGGTTGGTCATACAGTATAGCTTTGCAAATAAGATCAAATTATGGTAAATCAGAAGAGAAGATGATGATTTTGAACAGTTTCATATTAATTTATTGAAATTTTTTTTCTATCAAGAATATTACAAGTATACTATTTTAAGTAAAATAAATCTAAAATATCTACAAACAACCAGTGCACTGAGTGTATTTTCTATCAAGAATATTACAAGTATTCTACTTTAAGTAAAATAAATCTAAAATATCTACAAACAACCAGTGCACTGAGTGTATTTTCTATCAAGAAAATACATACATATAAATATCTACAAACATCTTGTGAAAACAACCAGTGCACTGAGTGTATGAGCACATAAAAAAAAAAAAAATTTTTTGTTGGGTGCAAAAAAAAAAAAAGGTGCAAGAAGTAGGTTTTTTAAAAAAAGATTTTTTATTAAAGAATATTCAATTATCAAAAATTATGAATATAAAATTATGCACCCAACCTTTGCCTAAATCTTAAATTTTACTTCTAAATTAGATTCCTTTGATCCCAAAAATAATTAAAACCAAATTTTCAAAAAAAATTTTCTGTTGTAAATTAGAACTAGATAATTTTTTCAACAAAAAAACAACTTGGACAGCATATCTCTACGTTATTGATATCATAATGTATCTTGCACTCACATAAATAAATAATAAAAAATAATTTAAAAAAGATTCTTTATTAAAATATAGCTGAGTCATTGTACTTTGCTGCATTTTACTGCATGTAAACATAACATGTTTTAGTTTTTTTTATGCTTAAAAGTTTTATCTAATTACATAAAATCAATTGGCTTTATCCAAAAATAACTTAAACCCATAATGTTAGGTTATTCATATAATTAATCACTTTTAAGATTATCGAAGAAAACAGTAATAATATTCATATACTTTTTTGATGAAATTTCTATAAGCCCCAATTGAAAGTGGTCACTTAAAGATAGAAAAAGCATACAAATTTATTCACTTACATATGTTGTTGCATCAGACTTTTGCTTAGAATTTTTAAAATTCAAGGTTTTGCGTCTCTGATAAGCTTCAAACATGGAATGATTTGGATCATTTTGTGAGCTGAACATATTAATTTTTTGTACATTTTATATAATAAAAAGTTTATTAAATTCATATACTAAATCTTTCAAAAATGAAAAACCTTGAATTTGAAGAAAAACTAGGTGGTGCTGGCAAAGAAGACCATACTAAGTCATTAAAGTTTTTAGAACTTGTATTAGATATCAAAGAAGAACTGGTGGCCATTGATGTATCGACTTTGTTGTATGTTTGCGATTTTTTCTCGTTATTAGATTCAGAAGTCTGATTTTCATTTTCTTAACGAAAGAAATTCAAAATTTAACTCAATAAAAAGTCTTGAAATCAAAAAAATATTGACTAAACAATTGTTTAATTACAACCTTAAATTTAACTTTGATAAATTATTAAAATTACGATTTAAAAAAAAATTTATCAATTAGGAAAATACCTTTCTGTGTTTGGGTTGCATCAAAAATATCAATAACCCTTCCCAAACATTTTTGAGTCAGTTTTAATAGCTTGGATGTTTCATTGCTTAAACTCTTCATATCTAAAAGAGTAATAGAAATAAAATTACATATTTATAATATAATTTAAATCAGATCAAAGACTTTTGTTAAATCTCTATACCTTGCTTATTCCAGGCATCATCTTTAAGAGATTGAACCATAAATAAAATACTACTCAAATATTTGCAATATGCAATCTACAAAAAACCAATGTAGTGTGACAACAATTATAAAAAAAATTGAAGCAAAGAAAAAAATTAATAGTAGAATCCTACCATAAAAAGCTTTTAACCAGATGGCAAATATAACAAAAAATATGAAAAATATAACAAACAAAAAGCTATCAGATATTTGCGACAAATCTTTTCATGCTGCATAAGATAAAATTTTTTTTTTTCAAAACGAAACTTAAATATTTGAATTTGAAAAATAAGCATTTCGAGAAGAATAAAAAATACCTTAGTGTCTCCCTCATCATCTTCAGAAATGGCATCACGTACAGTTTGTGCTGCAATAAGATAGCTTGGTTGTGTATAATGCAGCGCCATTGTTATGTAACTTTACTGATTAACAGAAAATACTTATTACTAAAAAAGCAACAAATAAATACACAGCTAACTGCCTAAGATTATAAGAGCTCCATTTTAAAATAAAAACATTTAAAAATACATATACTGTAAAAATGCTTATATCAAGGCTATGTTGATTTGATTTTTTAGTATTTTGCTTTCAATTAAAGTTGAAAGTTTAGAGTTAAATGTAGCTTTTTTTTATTTAGTTTGAAAAAGGAGCAAATAAATATTCATTGCCATCAAGCCAACAAAAAATTATTATTTAAAAGACACTGATTGAAAAAATACAAGAAAAATGAGAACACAAATGATAAAACATTTATTCTTTTCAAAAAAAAAAAAAAAAAATTCTACATAAGAATTGATAAAATGCAAAAATAGTATTAAAATTTAGAGTGTTTAAAAAAATATTTACATTAATAAATATAACCAGATTTTAATTAAAACTAATATAAACTTTGATTGACATTTTCAATCATGATTAAGTCCCTTTTTTCTTAAAAATTTTGATTTTTTTTTGTTCATAAAGACCTGCTCTACTTTTAGAATATAATATTGTCTATGAACAAACATGCATCACAAAAAAAGCATTTTTTACTGAAGGTTTTTTCCTGCACTCAAACTGTGATTTAGAAATTAATCACATGAAGCTTTTCATCAAACTGGGATTTAGAAATTAATCACATGAAGCTTTTCATCATGAAAAAGATTCAAATATCTCGGAACATGTGATCAAGATGCTTCCGCTTAACAATGCCCCTTTGTCTTGGTGTAAGATAATAGAGAAGACAGTCTTTTGTGTTTGCATCATTGCTCAGTAACATGTCTACAAATGATTTCCATTTTTCAAATGAAATAGAAGAACTTTGTTCAAGATGCAAGCAATCTTTTGTTTTCTTTAAGTAATGTCTTTGCCAAAATATCAGTAACTCCCTAATAGGATATGATAAACTTTCACAATTCATCAAAAATATCAAGCAATTTTTCAAAGTAAAACTCCTGATGCATTATGTTAAAATGGACTAGAGGCTCACTGTGGACCAGAGTGACAGCCAGGTTATGTTGTTTCCCAGGCCTGATTTTATTTTTTGTTAGTAGTTAGGTATACATTAGACATCATTTATGACATTTCAAACTTCTGAGGGGTAGGACAAAAAAATCAAAAAAGTTTTGCTCAAAAATAATTATTTTTAACCATAAAAATGTTAGTAAAATTAGGCAAAAACATGGTTGAAAATGCACAAAATTAAAAATTGTGTAAACAACGGCAGGCTGTTCACATAAAATGTGTACTGTTTGATACAAACCATATAGATTATGCGAACCAGCTAAAATCCAGTGTTGTTGAATTTGCATTTAAAAAAATAAAATAGATTAAATATATAATTTAATTTAATAATTATAATTTAAATTATATATTGTAAAGTATATCATTTTTAGCATTTAGAGTTATAATATAACTTTGAATGCTAAAAATAATATACTATGCTAAAAATATAACATAAAGCTTTCTTATCTTGTACTTTAATTTTTATAGCTTATAGCTGTTTTTTGAAATTGTTTTAAAAATTTTTCAAAAATTCCTACACCCCAGAAGTTTTAAATGTGTCTACTAATGTATATCTACTAACGGTGTCTATTAATGAATACCCAACTACTGAAAAAGAAAAACTAGACCTGGAGAACAACTTAACCGGTGGTCTAACTGTTCAATAATGAGCATAAATATATAGAATACTTCAAAACACATCAAGATATAGGAAATTTCAAAACACATGCAGGACTTACCACAGATTTGCAAGAATAAGTCCAGGGTGTTTCTGAGCTTGTTCTTCAATGACAAAAGCTTCTAAATACTGGCCTAACACACCATGGTTGTAAGAAAACATAAGAAATATAAGTGTTGTATTCAAGCAACTCACATTTTCCTAAAAAAAAGTAGATATTTTTTAAACTTATAAATATAAGAATATGGTTTTTTTGGCCAAATTAATTTTATAAAGAAACCAAAAATGTTAAAAAATAAGTAATCTTTTGAAAAAGAAGAAACTCACCTGTGTAAGACTGTCAATAGAGATTGAGGTTATAAGTTTATATAATAGGTAGACTTTATTTTCCCATTTCTGAATGAGGTTACTTAAGAGACATTTTTGTACATCGTAAAGACCTGTACTTAGAAAATGTTCATAAGATAAAACTGTGCAGCGTAAAAACATATTTGAATCCACAATATTTGTAGTCATTATTGATAAGAACCTTTCCAGCTAAAAAAAAAGTCAAGCATTTTGTTAATTTTCAAAATTCTTTTATTATAGTTTTTCATATATAAAGTATAATAGAGATAAAAATTTTATATACCAAAAATGCAAAGTAATAAATTCTAGATTAAATATGAAGTTTATTGAGTATGAAATTTTTTTAAGAATTACAAAAAACTAAAATCCCAGATATACCTGGCTAGTAGATTCTATGCACTCATTGAACTGTTTATAACCACTAGCATTAAATTTCATCAACTCTCCCAGAAGGTCAAAACTACTTTGAATTATTTCTTTGGACTGTAAGTTTTCATTAATCAGGTGGATTACTAAATGCTAAAATTTATACGAAACTAATAAAATGCTAAACTGTATATGAAAGTAATAAAATTATAAATTGTATATGAAAGTCATAAAATGCTAAATTGTATATGAAAGTCATAAAATGCTAAATTGTATATGAAAGTCATAAATGATAAATTGTATATGAAAGTCATAAAATGCTAAATTGTATATGAAAGTCATAAAATGCTAAATTGTATATGAAAGTCATAAAATGCTAAATTGTATATGAAAGTCATAAAATGCTAAATTGTATATGAAAGTCATAAAATGCTAAACTGTATATGAAAATCATAAAATGATAAATTGTATATGAAAATAATAAATAACAAATTTGTCCATTATATCATTGATTTTAAAATTAAAAACTACAAATTTGATCATCGTATCCTTAACTTTAAAACTTAAAAAATATAAGTTGTTAGAAACCATTTTTTTATTTTAACCTTTATGAGATCTCTATCAATCAGAAACCTTTGGTCTAAAGGAGTAACAGCTCCTCTCAGAAAACCTTCAATGGCTCGAGATAACCAAAACCTATGCATAATTGAATTAACTTTTCAAAAAATAAAATACTTTATCTAAATAAGATAAAAAATGAGAAAGAAAATTATAAAAGGGAATAATACCTCAATGGGTTATTTGGAGGGCATTGTTTTAATACATTAATAATTTTTGTAAGGAGTCCTTCAGAGCCAACACACATAAATTTGCTAGAAATAATAAAAAATATATATATAACTATTGTAACTCCTCAAATAAGTGCCCGGATGCTTATTTGATTTTTGATGTGAATGAAATGCTTGCAACCATAAGTGAAAGCCTATTTATTCCTTTTCTTTCTTTATTTTGATTGAAACTACTAAGGGTTAAATTGTAGAGCTAATTGAATCTTCGCATTTTGACATAATTTTCATTCATAAAGTGAACACTTATTTAAGGATTTACAGTGATATTCAAATTTCTGAATATTATATGTTATTAAAACAAAAAAATTTTATTTATACATAAATAAAACATAAGCATAATACATAAAAAAGAATGCACAAAAATTTGCTTTTGTGATTTATGTGATAATACCCACAATGCACTGCATACTAAAATATTTTATACTATTAAAAAGAAAATTACCTTTGAGAAGGATGAATTGCTTCAGGCACTGGATAGCCTTCTTTCTCTAAGTAAAATATACTTTATCATAAAATAAAACTGTTTAAGACATATTACTCCTAATGGGATAAAATAAAACTGGAAAAAATCTCAGGAATAAATAAACATCAAAGTACACCAAAACATTAAGGAATTTCACTCGGATCTTTGACAGATTATCTGTATCAGAACTTTATTTTGTAAATTATGTGAAAAAGAACATTCAGTTAAAGATCTCAGGGAAATAATTTAATATCTTAAAGGCTTTTGTCACTGGTTCCTAAGACAGGTCACATACCACACATTCTTGTCATCTCAATGGCTTCCGAAACTGACAAAAGATGATAGCGATTTCTATTAATTAAAAAAAAAAATCTTTAAAACAGCAGCTGATCCTCATATCTTAAAAAATACAAAGGATAATAACAAAATTAAAGAATTATGGCAACCAAATAAAACTCTAGGTCTTAAAGTTATAAACAGTTTAAAGAAACATAATTTAAACCCTTAATATATCTTAATAACCTTTTCTGAATACAAAGCAAAAATTACTTATTATGATCACAAAGACTGTGCATGAAGCGTAGAAACTGAACTTTTAAAGTAACTTCCTGAAACAAAAAAGAAAGGTAAATAAAATGTGAGATATAAAAACAAAGCCTTGAGATATGGGAGCATTACAAAAAACTTATTCTACCGGCGTGCAATCACAGTCTTCAGAACCCATATGATTAAGTCTGAGAAACAGCTCACTGAAAATATTTAAGAACAAGTAGCAATAAAGCATAACTTAAAATCTACAAATAAGAAATCAAAAATATTATTCCACCAATAAGAAATCACAAAATATTATTCAGATCAAACAGTAGTGATTATAGTTTCATCAACAAATATATCATTAAGTTCAAGATTTCACATATATGTAACCCAAAAATATGACAGTAAACAAAATTAGACAAAAACTTAAACCCCTTCATTTACAGCTATTACTCCCTAAAAAAAAAGTAAAGCAAGAAAAATTCTCAATTGTAATTAATTGTCTTAATCATTTAATTACTTTTTCCTTTACATCTAAAAAATTCATTCTTTCAAATCTTTAAAGAAAACTATCAAATCTTTAATGAAAAGTTGGCAGAATTTAGAACAAAATAATTTCCATTATCTTTTTTTTTTATAGCTTTATCGTAAAGTTAAATAATTTCAAATAAGTTTAAAAAAATTAACTCAAATTTGTTCTCTTAACTACAGATACATAGCACATCACAAAGCTTTACGCTACAAAAAAACAAAAGCAAAGTTAAATACCATTCTGAATTCCAACCCAGGCTATCAAATAAATTTGAGAGGGCAGGTATGAACTTTAAATCAGATAACTTTTGCTGCATCTAAAAAGTGAAAATGTTTGAAAATAACATTTGGCTAAGGTTAAATATATTGAAACATGTGCTTTGACAATTCATTTGTTGAAGCTTTTCTTATGCATCAATTAATCTTACCAACTTCCATCTAATCTAGTAGTAAAACCAAAATAACAATACAGCATAAAACCTATTTGACATATAGAATGCTACTTAATTATTACATTTAGAAAGATACACAAATAAAATATATACTATTTACAAACTGCTAAAAAGTAAAAAACCTGACAAAATGTAAAAACATAAAAACATGAAAAGGGTTGAAAATTATGGACTGACCTCAGTTTTGTTTTTTCCACATAAAAACAATGATAGAACATACAGAAATTCTACTTTTCGCATTACCTATAGAAAATTAAGTTTTATACAAAATATCCATAATTACAAAATATAAACATTAATTCAAGAGAGAAAACAAATAAGAAAAAAATACTTCATTTAAATCTTGGGGTGACAACCAACTCCCACTTGAACTTTCATTAATGCTTCCATTGTCAGCAAAAAAACCTTTATAATTCAAACAAAAAAATGAAAAACCAGAATAAAAAGCAGAGAAAATTTTGTTAAATGTTGAAAATAAAAGTGCAGTTCATACAAAAAATTGTTAAATTATTATCTAATGATTGTTATTTTTTACTATTATTATTATTATTATTATTATTATTATTATTATTATTATTATTATTATTATTATTATTATTATTATTATTATTATTATTATTATTATTATTATCATTATTATTATTATTATTATTATTATTATTATCATCATTATTATTATTATTATTATTATTATTATTATTATTATTATTATTATTATTATTATTATTATTATTATTATTATTATTATTATTATTATTATTATTATTATTATTATTATTATTATTATTATTATTATTATTATTATTATTATTATTATTATTATCATTATTACTATTATTATTATTAGTAGTATTATTATTATCATCATCATTATTACTTTTTTTAAAAAAAAATCTTTTATACAACTTCTTATAAAACTAGGAAGATTTTATATAAGCTTTAAAAAAAGTTAACAAATTTTTAACAATTTTTTTTTTATTACCTAAGTTGCTTTGTGTATTTGTATCATTATTACTGCCATCTACTGGTTGTTGTGATGCATGAAAGTGACGGTAGGCTGGGGAAACAACTGGGATAATAAATATAGATATATAACTTGATATATACTAAATGTGACACAAAAGAAAAATCAAAAATTAAGATAAAACAGCACAAAAATAAATTCAAAAAACTTACAAAAGGGTTTACTGCACAGTTTAACCATTCTTGGAATGAAGTGTTTATTAGCAAGAAGTATTACTAATAGGAAAACAATTTGAAATTAAATTGAAAATAATATTACTTTTCTTTATAAAATAATATTTGCTTTTCTTGCATTACCAGCAAACTGAACACAAAATGGTAATTAGAAAAGAAGACAAAATATTGGTAAAGAAGGAACAGCAAGCTCAAAAACAGAAGAATAGGTTGCTTGAAAGACTTGCACAGAAAAATGGAAAAGATGTTGCTCTAATCCATAACCATGCTGACCTCTCAGTACCAAGTAGCAGTGATTGTTCAGAGAAGGAAGACGACAACCAAGTCTTTCCAGTGCCAATGAAACTGACATCAATTCTACCTAAATGATGTCACTTAAAAGCTATGGATGCTGTTTTGCCATTGGTAGCCTCTGCTCTTGATTGCACTGGAATAAGTAATAGACAGGCAGTTCACATCCTTGCTGTGATGAGAGTTGGTAATGGAGAAGCAAATGATATCGCTTTGTCAAGGAGTAGACAAAGAGTCAGAAAAATACATTGATCCAAAGAAGCAACTGATATCAAATAAAGTTTCCTATTTGATGGTCTACTGGTAGTCCATTTTGATGGGAAGTTACTTCCTGCAATAGATAGTAGTCCAGAGAAGGAAGACCGTGTCGCTATCCTTGTCTCTGGATTAGGTGTTGAGAAGCTTTTGGGTGTGCCAAAAGTTAAACAGGAAACAGGCAAACTTGTTTCAGAGACAGTTCCAAATATTTTAAAGGATTGGTGATTGACAGAAAAGATCAGCACTTCATAATGTGACATCAAAGGATTTTGTGACCTAGTCATCGCTGCTCTTCTTTAATGCTCTTCTGCTTCACACAAACTTTCTCATGACAGATACTTCCAACTGGCAACAAACTCCATCCTTTCAAAAGGCGACAGCAGTTGTCTCTTCCTTGAAAATTGTCAATGACTGTGCCGAATGGGGAATAGCACTGGCGTCATCATTCAACTTATCTCTCACCAAATCAGAGGAGGAAAAACAGTACTTACTCTAAATTGTAGAACAGCATGGCAAAGAGTTTCCAGATGTAAAAATATCAACTGCGCTGAAGAGATCACAACTTGAAGACCTTCAAGACTCAGAAAGTTCAGACTAAAAACTTTTAAAGTGTATTTTTGAATGGCGTACTTAGAACTACTCTGCAATACAGTCAGATTAGTGTGTCATGTAACTAGTATTATTTTATTGTTTAATTCCTACTGTTTAATATAATTGTTCTTTGAATCTAAAAAAACAGCATTTTAAACCTAGCAAAATTTTCATTTAATGCAACTGCCGAATACCATAAAACATATATAAATATATATATATATATATATATATATATATATATATATATATATATATATATATATATATATATATATATATAACACACACATATGTATACACACATATGTATACACACATATATATACATACACATACATATATATACACACATACATATATACACACACATATATACACATATACATATATATATACACAAACATTTATAGTCTTATTATGATTGTCTTGTTTTATAAAAGATTTGACAGTTGATAAAGTAAAGAATTTTCTCTTTGTATTATTTAGGAATTATTTATATTTTATAAACGCCTTAAAAAGATGAAACAAAACCTTAATTAATAAATTACAGTTTTATAGCCACACTTTGCAATAAAAAAAAAAAAAAAAAAAAGCTTAACTTTAAAAATCTGAAATCTCTTAAAGACTGAGATAAAGAGTCACTTACCCTGATTATTCTCACATAAAGCTTTCTCTAATGATCTCTCATTATCTTCTTTATCTTGTTCTAGCACTAACAAAAATTAGAGCACCAATCAAGAGATTTGAAAATATATTATGATGTAATGGATTTCCAATTTTTATTGAGATACAAAAAAAAAAGTGAAAACACCCACAGAAAAATTTAAAAACAAAATCATTAATCAAACTTAACTATAGGATTAGGTCAGATTACAATAAATAATAAAATGAACTATTTTATCTAACAAATGAACAACTAATTTTTTAAGAAGAAGCCAAGTAAATATTTTGTACATTTTTACATAATGGTTTGTGAATATATTTCATATTTATTGGTCTAAGGTATCTATTTCATTCAAAAAACACATGGATTTTAAATCTATAAAAATCAGTCCTACTCCTAATTGAAAGACATCAGTAACAGATCAGTTGTAACAAAAATATTGTTTGATTTTAGTTTTTTAATTGTGAAGAATTTTTTCTCTTTATTTATACTAAAAAATTTTTAAACATAAAACTAGCAAATAAATATAAAACTAAAATTATAATAAACTATAATGGAATATTTTTAAAAAACATACATGTGTTTCTTTCATAAGATATATCTGCAACTAATGATGACAAGATGCAACAGAATGATGGAAAACTGCTTTCTCTGATGTTAGCTATTAAGTTACTTAAATTTTCTAAAGAAAAAACAAACAAAATAGTAAGATCTCTGTATAGATAATAATTTGATAACATCAAATGCATTCTTAGGTTGATTCCTTTCTAGTTAATCAAATTATCATCTGTAAAATAAATGCTTTGCACAATAATTTCTTTTGAAATCAAATTCTAAAAATATAAAAGATAAAGGAAAAGTCATATCTTTGTTAAGTTATATCCCAGTGTTTTTTCAAATTTCATGTCTGGAAAAGGAATTCATTTTTGTAATGGGTGAGTTTTGTTAGAAGTTCACTTTTATTATTATTTTTAATATTATAAAAGTTTTGTTAATTTTATCATCTTTTTAAAAGTATTTCTTTATAGCTCTTATTCATTAAAAAAATTGACTCTATTACTTACTTATTTTTGAAAATTGACTCTATACTTACTTATTTTTGAAAGGTCAATTACTTTACGGTTAATTGCCAGTAATTCTTCAAGTAATGCTGAAGCATCACTAAACAAAACAGTTTTAAAAAATTTTATAACAAATACATAATTTTTATGCTTAATTATTAAAATATTGAATAAAGCAAATAAATATACTCAAATATTGTCTTGTGTTCTAAAACTGTAAAAAGAAAAACTATGAACTCATCATGGCAGCCAAGAAAGTTAGCCACAGAAGTCTCCTAATTAATGAAAAATTTTTTGAAATCATTCAAGATGAAAAAAAGTAAAACAATCAAAAAAATTTATATATCATGTTTAAAACCTAACATAGATATGTAACATTTGTAAATATGTATCATATATAAATATGCAACATACATAAACATGTAACATAAATATGCCGCATTAAACTATAAAATGAAAAAAACTAATCACTTCTCTTAGATGTATTAAAATGAAACACACAGAAAAAAATTCAATATACCAAATAATCAACCTTTTGTTATATATACATATGCATACACATATATATATAGACATGTATATATGTATATGTATGTCTGTATATATATATATACATATATATATATATATATATATATATATATATATATATATATATATATACACACATATATATGTGTGTCTATATATATACACACATATACATATATACATGTCTATATATATGTATATATAACCAACAAATTAAAATTTTACTACTTAAAACTTTGTTTACTATTTAAAAAATCATAAACAAATGTTAGAAAATAAAGATTTTAATCCTTTATTAGAAACTTACATAATGTACAATAGGTTGTAAGATTTGTAATCCGTACAATATAGCATTATGAAGGGGATTGCCTATAACACAAGATTTTTAATTAATGATTGGTAAAAAACACCAATTATTAATTGAAATTGAAAAGAAAAATGTAATAAAAATGATGTTATGATTAAAAATAAGAAACTACCATTATATTTTGTACTTTTCATATGTGCTGCAGTATGGTCTTTGGTGAAAACAACAGAGCACTGATACAAAATTCTCACTAGAACCTAAAAACAATACTTTTGATCAATATAGAAAAAGTCAAGCTGCATTACAAACCTGTTTCTGTTATATTTAAATTTGAAATATATCAGAAAAAAATAACTATTTACTTTAACTCCATCAAGTTGGTTAAAGATTTCAGGAATAAGTTCACTTTTTGATGGACTATCTGAACCAAATTTATCCAAAGGAGAACCATTTATGGATGCTTTTAGAAACTAAAATATATAGCTTTGAAACCTTTTTAAACTATTGAACACTTTTTTTAATTACATGAAAAGTGTTTTAAATAAGAAAAATATTTTGTCAATTTTTTAAACTGCATACTTTTAAACACTCAATAACTTGAAGGCAATCAAAAGGTTTTGTTGAATATAGAGTATCAAGCTCTTGTATACATTTTTGTATAGTACAGTAAGATATGTGCTTGCTTTCAAAAAAGTTACATGGAATCTAAAAGAAGTGATATACATCTATTACATAATTATTATACTCATTTAACATATCAATAAAAGAGAGGGCACAAACAAACTTTTGTGTATAAAAAAAAATAGAAAATCTCCTTTTTTAGTGCAGCTAAATAGTGTGTAAAAACAAAGTAAATAAAGAAAAGGCTTTTTAAGGATTAGTCAGATAAACAGATAATAAATATATAAAGAACTTTATACCTGAGATGATCGGAATGTTGTTCCAACTATTTGGTGTCTCTGCAATTGTTGATAAATGTTATTAGATGAAGAAATATTTTTTTGAGGCATACTTCAAACTATTTTAAATCTGGAAATTAAAAACTAGCTAAGATAAATACAACAGCATAAGTATTACAGGTCATTTTCTATTCCTTTACTATTTGAGAATATTTATATGTATGTATGTATATGTATGTATGTATGTATGTATGTATGTATGTATGTATGTATGTATGTATGTATGTATGTATGTATGTATGTATGTATGTATGTATGTATGTATGTATGTATGTATGTATGTATGTATGTATGTATGTATGTATGTATGTATGTATGTATGTATGTATGTATGTATGTATGTATATCTGTGTGTGTCTGAGTCTGTTTGTCTCTATGTGTATGTGTCTGTTTATAAATATGACATTTATATGACAGATACAGCTATAGTGTAAAGATAAGAACATTCACAACTTTACGATATTCATATAAATAGTTATAATTATGGTAAAAAATTTTTCCTAGAGCACCGTTCCGGTAAAACATAAATGCTAGAATAAAAACGATTTATCTATTGAAAATGACTAATCTCTTCAATAATAAAAAAAAAAAATCAGTTTTATTTAAGAAATGCTAAGTAGAGTCAAATTATTGGTTACTATATACTTAGAAAAAAGTAACTTTTTGGAATTTCAAGTTCAGCCTTCGCTTTTTACACTTAATTATGCTTTAAGTTTAAAGCCACTTATTTTTAAGTATTTTCTTTGGCACAGAAAATAGGGTTAAGTTCCGGACTGTGGTTGAGCGATTGGGAAAGACATTCGCATAAAAGTTGATCTTTTTCAATTTTTTCCTGAGGGAAAACAACAACAAAAATAGTTTTTTTTTCGGGTTTCTATAAATGAAAAAAAAAATAAAAAGATTTATTGCACTTTTAGAATTTTTTTTTTATTTATTTGTATTTTTTAAAACTTATATAGGTTTTTAAATGATGTTATTAAAATCGGGTTAGTTCTATTTTTAAACACCATAGAGGAAGATGGGGGAGCATTCGACCATGGGTTACTTTCAATTACTTCAAATATTTATCGTGATATTTAAACAATACCGCTTAAAAAGCTTTAAAAATACTGCTTAAAACCATAGGGGAAAAAAACAGATACATTTCGCAACTTTTGAGAAACATGGATTTTAAAGCTTGAAGGTGTCTTATTCTTCCATAGGAATTTTAATTGTATTTATTATTATTATTACTCTCTCTTAGGATTTTGATAGCATTTTTCACTCTTCTTTACTAGTTTATAGATGATTTTATATAGGTTATATAGGTTAATTTTTTTGCATAGTCAAATCAATTTTAACATGGGATGAAAAAAAATAGGGGGGGGGGGGTTCGTAACTAAAAATATCAAAACTTGTAACATGTCTGGTTTTTCCCCTGTGGTCTTCACATATACTCATGAAGATGGATCTATACTAGTTTCCTGCGCTAGATTACTCATTGATGAAATAATGATAAATGCTTGAGGTAGTAATTTAAATATTGTGATAAATACTAGAAGCGGTTGAATGTAACCCATGGTCAAATGTTTCCCATCTTCTACTATATAAACGAGTCAATTGTTAAAAGTAGTATAACTTGATAAAATAATTTCACTTGTGCTGCTTTTAAACTCACCGATTCAGATATTTCAAACTGAAAAGTGAATGTTGATTATGTACTTTGTGATGTTCAGAGGTAATTTTCTCACGACATAGAATCCGTTCTGCTGTCTCTTTTTACAACTAACTTGATAGTTATAAAAAGAGACAGTTTATTTAAGTCAGAACTGGGAGCTAGGTTTAGTTTATCTCTTGGATAACCATAAGCCGCACAATAACCTCCTAACTTCTAAGTAAATCAATGTCTAAATCATTTTTTTCCAATTCCACTGCATGGCTCTAAATTCATCATCATTCTAGAAATAATACGAATTTTATAAATTTTCCATTAATGTTTCATAAGGGAAAAAGAAATGGCAGTGGGTTTTGATTTGATTTTGAAGTTATTAAATTTCTAGGATTTCGGATTTGCTTTGCATTTTAAAAAAATTAAATTCAAAAACGATTTAAAGGAAAAGTGTTTTTGTTGCATCTGGAAAAAAAATATTTTTCTTCGGTTGACGGTTTTAAAAACCACTCCAAAAAAATTGTTTCAAATTCTAATTTGGTTTTTAAACTGATAGTTCTTGAAATTAGGCTTTGCTTTGAGATTATGTAAGCAAATAAGTATTGCAAGCATTGAACTGAACTGGAAAAATTACGGAGTAAATAAAAGAACGACATTCTTTAAGAACTGCTACCGTTTCTCAGTGTAGAACTTCAGTACATTGTGATGGCCAAATATCGAAAATCTTATTATATTATGTACAAATTTTATGCTATTTTTTAAGTTATACTATGGTTAATAGAGCTGATGAGAGCCCTAGATGATACTATAGTCCGTACAAAAATGTCTTTAAATTCTCTCACAAACTTACTTTAAGAGTGTTTTCTATACCGACATCATGATTAATAGCTTCATTACATCTTACTAAGTCTTCTATTATACTGTCTGTATCAATTCTTGCTCTAGTTGTCGTATTATTAGTTTCTTGATAAATGAACATACTATTGTTGTTTGAGTTTGCAAACGTCGTAGGATCAACAGAATAATTGAAATTGATCGTAATAAGAATGATGCTAAATCTTATTGTCAAATTTTTATCTATACTGAGAACTTCATTTAACAACGCTGGATTTGAAAATGCCTTACAACAGAAATTAGCTGGTTCCTGCCCCTTCAGACCTTGGCATGTCCAACTTGAATCCAAATGCGTCATTCATTTTTTTAATCAACGTTTTTCTCTAAATGTACTTCGCCTTGAACTATATAGTTATTCTCAAAATTTTGATTTCAAGTCTATAAGATACATGGAGTAGGCATTCAAAAAACCGGATCCAAGCATAAAGTGGTGACATGCATGGATTTCGTATTGGTGATGTAAACCAAGGCTTTCCCATCGATCATGGTCATTGCGAAATCAAAATCCACTAAAACCAACTTTTTATTTGCAGTTCTATTAGAAGTGGTCCCAACTCAGCCATTTGTGCTTCTATTTCTGCATTGATTTTTAAAACCGTTTCTTTTGACTCTTATGTAATCAAACTTTACTGGACGATAGAATCTCACACTTTGAGGTGACATATTTAACCAATATACTTTGTCTTTATTTATATAGGATTATAGTCGTAGCGGAGTTGTAGTAGTTGCCAATAAATCAACTTCACTTTTACATCATGATCAATCTTTTGGTTATTTGTGCCTGATGTTCCATCGAATCTCCGTGAACTTAGAAGAGCCATGTTTTCATGCTGTTTGTTATGTTTTTTTCAATGTGCTTCAAAATATTCTTTTCGTTCACTTTTACAATTCTATCGGCTATATGTTTCATAAGTGCTTTCAATTTTACTCAAATAGAAGAATCAGAAGTTGAAATAGCTTCTGGATTAGGACAGCTTTTATCTTTCATTTTTTGAATTGACCGGTAGGGTGGGTATCTGTCTGAATCTTCCATGTGAATACCATGATATGATGATTTACTCATACTATCGTCAATTAAAGCTCTAAAGGCTTCCTAATCGGACTACAATTGGCTCTAATTTAATTGATGCACTAACTTTGTTGCATCTGTCTGGTTTTCAATAATCTTACTAATTAATTTTGCCGTACCAATATCGTTATTGTTGAATGCCGTTCTCTTTGCTGCTGTTAATAGCATTTCCATTCAATCTTTTGTTAGATGCATAGAATCATTCGCAACTCTTCGTCTTGTTCTATTACTTGTCTGAAAAAAATCTTTAGTGGATTGTCTTCTTTTATTACTATTTACACAAGAATTTTAATTATATTTTTCCATTTTCCATTCCAAATTTATAATCAGTTTTACACAACATCAGACTGTATGGAACACTTTTGTAGAATTTACAAAGCCCTGCAAAAATGCTGTAGTTCTACTGATTTATTTTATGTGTCACTGATTACTTACACAAATTTTTCCATTTTTTTTATGTCGCTGATTAGAGTTTTCTCTGTGTTTTCATGCAAACAAATTTTTAGTTCTTAAATCGTTAATTACAACTTTAGCATTTTCAGAATTAGTATCATTTCCGTCGAAATAACCGATTTCTCGTTTTGTTGGATTATATGATTCAGCCATTTTGAACAAATACTTTCCAGTTTTAATTTTAAACTAAAACGGAAATTTCATGTAATTTATATGAAGATGAAATACCTAATTTACTAAAAAAAATTTTACCTAATGATCACTTAATGCATTAAAAGTATGAAATTTCATTTTGAGTAAAACAAAACATTTTCAAATCTATATATCTTTCTTTGGGATAGCTCGGGTCAGCCGATTTTTTTGGGGCAGCTCGGGGCGGCCTATTTTTTTTGGGTGAACTAAGGACATATTTAACTTTGATTTTTTGCAAAATGGAGATGTTTTGAACGGTTATTTTTCCGGCTCTATTAAAGTTTACTTTTAATGCTTTTGTAACAATAATTCTTGTTAAACGGCTGATTTTCTAAATTTGAAAAAATTTGTAAAAGATACATTTATTGCCATTGAAATGTAGATTTGATTAGCTTTTCAACGATATATTATAATTCAGTCAAAATATATATAATTCAGTCAAAATAATAATGCAAGTTCAGTCAAATCGGTCGTCTATAAATATAAATTTATCACACTAAAAAAGCATAAAAAATTTGAGACACCTCGCGTACTCTCAATTATTTTGTTTTAACCCTTCAAAATATTGCACAATAATATTGCACAATATTGCACAATTCAGTCAAATCGGCTGTCTATAAATATAAATTTGTCACACTAAAAAAGCATAAAAATTTTTTTAAAAATCAACTTCCCAAAATTCTATTCATCTTAAAGGGTTGGTATGGAAATTTGAACTTTCTTCGTTAACGATTGAAAAACCAAACGTTGATATTTATTTAAAGATTATTACCCACAAACGTTGCTTTTGTGACCAGGACAATGTTTTGTAATTTTAAAGCCAAAATTGTATTTTACAGGGCTATCATGACCTGCTTTAACAAAAGCCTGGGTACATCATTTAAATGTCTTTCTGTGTTTTTGATTAACAAGCACGAAAATGATTTTAGTAGTTAAATCTCAGGTTGCACATTCACCTAACTTTCCTAACTCTTGGGCAGCTCAATTAAGGTTACGGAATCCGAATGTTCATGTCACTATTTGGTGTTCACCTAAATATGCGTCATAATAATATAGCGCCATTCTTATTATTTAGTGATTTTAAAGTTACGCCAAAGTTAAGGCAGCTCTTAGCAAACGTGACCTTTCTTGCTTTAATTAAGCTGAGCAAGTTTCTAAAAGGTTTGATGAATACTATTTCAGTTTGGTGAATGCCGATAGTTTAAGGTTGAACTTGCGCAAAAACTTACAAAAGTTATTTTTAAAACGTAGCTGCGCAAGTTTCGTGAATACGACTTTCACCGTTTTGAACTTAAGCCAAACTTACGCAAAAAAAAAATTTTGACGAATAAGCTCCCAGTTTCTGAAATGCTCCTTACCTAATCGATTTCATTACGAGACAAATGCGGCTTTATAAACCTTACGTCATGCCGAGGTTACAATTTTGATAAAACAAGTCAAAATTGACAAAATCCAAAAAGGTTTACGCGATTGGACAGTAACGTTGACATTCAAATAAATGCTAATATTTGCGCAAATTATTACTATTTCACACGATAAAAAACTTACAAACATTTTGTATTGCAATTATATTAATTGTGAAACTATTGCGGTCTTTATCTAGCAGACATTACCCTAATTTAAAATTATCAACGTATTTTCGTGCTTCTAGCTAAAGATGATTTTATACCGGTTAATTCGCCTCCATAGCGATGTATTTCTTTTTTAACTTCACGAACCTGTAAGAGAAGTAAAGAATCTTGCATGATAAAAGAGAAAAATATCCGGATAGTACATTAAATTATGACAAATTTGTTTTCTTTATTGAAAATTAAGGTAGCACATATCTAGGGCTGGCAGACTAAAACACGTAAGTTGAAAAGGCTATGAAACAAAAAATGAATTAAAAAACAAGTTGACAAATATTTTATTTATATCATTTTTAAATTACTGTAAATTATAAACATCACACATATACGGGACTTAATAAAAAATAGATAAAAAAAAAAGTTTTTAACTTCCGTACTTTTAGTCCGCCGACACATGTAGAGAAAATCAAATTAAGAAATTACCTGTCCTTTGTGTTTGATAACAGCTTTTTTGAATTTCATCTTGTGCTTTACACGTGGATTTTTTAACTCTTTACGACGTTTTCTTATTAAACCTTTGTTTTTAGACATCTAAAAGTAACAGTTTATACTATTTTTCATCGATTTACTTTACAGAAGTTTGTGAGATTTATTAATAAATTTTAATATTAAAAACTATTGACATCTATTTACGATTCTGTTTACGATTTCCGGTGTATTTATTTTTAGAGAAGAGTCAATAACGAAATTGAAGAGTTTTTACATATATCGAGAATTACTGTGACATTCTAAGACCAAAACTAAGATATCATCCCAATACGTTTCCTATCAAAAAGTGCATCTTAGTTTATCAAAGCTTTGTACCTCGTACGTAATCTTTCTTTTAGCTTCATCGTCGTACTCATCATCATCTCTATCATCATCTGATCCGTCATTTCTTAAATAAAATGGTGAGCAAGAAGAAAATATTAAAACAGCAGCGAAAAAAGAAAAAATCATTCTATTTTTTCTAACTTACTCGTTTGAAATACGTTTCAAACGTTTTGCACTTTCAGCTTGTTCTTTCATTTTATTGTAGTACTCTAATGGATCAATATCATCCAAAGAATCAGTTGATCTTTTCAACTGAAAAAAGAACAAAACGATTGATATAAAACATTTAGTCAAAGTCGAGAAAATCAAGTAGTATCTTAAGAAAAGTAATGTAGCATCAGTACCTTCGATGGATTCTTTTTTTTCTTTTCTATTGGCTTCTTTATTACCTACGGTAAAGTAAAGATATTACAAGAAATAGAATTTGTATCACCTTAAAAATGAATCTAAGAACTCCTAACCATTTAAAAGAAGAAAAATGAATAAAAAAAAAAAAAAAAGAAAGAAAGAAAAGAGTTTCCATACTTTGCGGCTTTCAAGGTCCGTATTTTCTGAAAATAGAACAAAATTTTATACTGATAACTAAAAAATTTACAAGAGCATAAAACACTTGTCATAAATTTGAGTCAATAATATAAAAATATAAAAATAAAACCTGTTGCCACATTTTTCCATTCACCAGTTTGGTATTGCAAAATAAGAGTTTGAATCTGACTGGCAAGATCCTGCTCGACAGAACTCAATTTTGAAAGTAACTTAAAGAGAAAATAAAAATCAAAAGCGAAATTAAAAACAGAGTCTCCCAACAAAACTTAGAATAAATTCTTTTCAAATACAAAAAATCACCTCTTTATGTTGCACCAAAGCATCAAAAACAGGATGACCTTTAATTAAACTTCTACTTGCTCTTAATGCCATGTAAAAAGCAATGTTCACACAATAGCTAAAAATGACATTCACTATTAAACTCTTTAGTTTATAGTAAAATCATTTGAGCTAAAAATAGCTAAACACTATACAAATCTTTACTCATTACTTTGTTAATAGTTGATGTTTTGTGTCTACAAACAACTTCACCTAAATGAAGTTAAAAATAATTGAAACTATTTTTCCCTTTTAAAAAGCAAAAAGTCACCACTAAAAACTTTTTACATGTTTAAATACAAAAAATTATTATAGACTTTTTACTTGTTTAGATGCAATGCAACCTTTTTGAGACATTATGAACAATGGATGAAACTTCTCTTTTAATTCAGTCAGCTACAGAAAAAACTCTAATTTGTTAAGAATAAAACAAAACTTGTCTAATAGAGTAAACTTTTTTATGACTAAATATTAGCTAAAATTCATAAAAATAACTCTCACCCTATCCTTGTATTCTTCTATCAGAGGAAGTAGCTCAGGTGACTGTTTTGATAAAATCTAATTTGTACATAAAAAATTATTACCTGAACAAACTTTGTACATTTTTTTAAAGTGAACTCATAAATAGCAACAGAAACAACTGCAGATATCTCATACATTTAACTAAAATTTTTTATGACAATTGCACTATTTGTTGAGCATTTTCAGATTTTTTGTCATAAAAAAAAAAAAAAAAAAAATTACTTCGAGCCTTTCTCGTTTGGAGAGTTTTGAATAATCTGTAATAACATTAGATTCCATTACCTTAGAAAAAAAAAGTAAAGTTATAAAAAAACTCAAAATCTTTTAAAGTAACCAAGTTAACTGCTAATTATTCTTCTTAATTCTTACAGCTGCTTCTGTATCTTGATTCTGCTGCTTTTCATCCACCTAAAAAAAAAAAGATCTTTTCAATTATAAAGTTAAGCAAAAAAAAAAAAGGAAAAAAAAAATCAGAAAAATAGATGAAGACCTCAACATCACACTTATAGAAGTCATCACTGTCAAGTCTATCAGCCATTTGCTTTTGAAGTAACAAAGCTTCTCTTTCCTCTTCTTCAGCAGCCTCTACAGCCTCTTGATCACTCACTAAATTTTAACAACATCATCAAGAAAAATTCTCTAAAATCACTAAAAGATTATTATTGACAAAAACTTTTAATACATAAATCTTCTTCATGGATGTCTGTGTCATAATATGCTTTTTTGCTTTTCCCCCATGCTTTTGAACTAGGAAGACCTAAAAAATGCAATTAGATTAAATTTGATGATTAAATTGTAAATTAACACTCATCAGTATGATTATTATAAAGTAAAAAAGTAAATGTTTCAAGAAATAACTTGATTCAAATTCATATATTGGATTGGTTACTTAAACTGCTCATTTAGACTATTCATTTAAGACTAAGTTATCCTTTTAGTCATAAAAGGAATTATTGGGTATAAAACATATTTCTAGTTACCATCTTCATTTTCGCTGGTATCATCATCACTATCTTCATAATCAATTTCATCATTGTCATCATCGCTATAGTCATCTTTTTCATTACCTGCAGTGTTTATAACCTTAAAAAATAAAAACATAAAATACAAAGAAAATTTACATAAAATACAAAGAAAAATTTGTGATAACAATTTTCATTTTTTCTAAAATTAATCAAACTAATTGTTATATTTTTAAGTATGCCTCTGTATTGAAAGAAAAAATCATTTAAAGAAATAAATTACATTAAAAAAAAAAATCTTGCAAAGGCACATTGTAGAAAAATACTTCCCAATCAATAACCAAGTATTTATTTTACTTCTGTTATTTTTATACAAGCTCTACCTCATCATCACCATCATTTTCTTCATCACTTTCTGAATCATTTATCCCCAAAACCTCTTCATCCTGTTGACAAGAAGAAAAAGAAATTGAAAAGACAAATATAAACTTTTTTTACTAAAAACTTAACAAATTAATGCTTACAGATTCTTGCTCATCTGATTCATTAGAATCTTGTGCTGGATCCAACATGATCTAAAGATAAAACTACCTAGGTTTTTATGGAATTCTTCTTGTTTTAACAAAATTTTTGTTTTACACTCGTTGCTCCAGAATAACCACTAGATTTGATTTCTCCACACATCAAATTTTGTTTTATGCATATTCAGTTACATGTAAAAGTTAATATTTGATTGGAAAAAAACCTCCAATGGATTGGAAAAATATAGGAAAATCAAAAATGTAAAGGAATTTTTAGTTAAATCTGCCATTTTTACTAAAATACAATTGACTTCTCAATTAAAAGTCAATGTTTTTGTATTTAAACATAATCTGGTAAACTTTTTAAATGTAGGTCAACAAAATGTGCTGTTTGGTGTAAAACTTTTGGTAAAAAGTCTACAAAGCTTCATAAAATAACTAGAGCTACTGTTTGCCACTAAAATCAACTTCCTAAGTATGATAAGTATGATAGCAAAGAAGTTATGACATTTTAAATAATCAAGGTCAAGTGAAAAGGTCAAGACTTTGAAAGGTTATATCTCAGGAAATAATTGACCTAAGTCAAAAAAATTTACATGTTTTTCTTCTGTCCATATGCCCAACAAGTGAGCCAATTTTCATCAAAATCTGAGTTGGTGATGTCGGATAGGTGGTTCCACTTGACGTGTAATGCCCCCATAAGTAACCTTGTATCATCCCTACCCTTTTCATTAAAAACTTAAATGTTTCATTTATCTATATCTAATAACTCTATTAAATTGAACTCTATTAAATTAACGATTACTAACACATAAATTAAAAATAAATTAAAAGTAGGCTTTTTTTTAAAATAAAAAAACAGAAAACTTATGAAGAAACCCCATGAAAAACTTTAAAAAACTTACTTTATCTTTACTTTGGTGAAATTTATCAACTTCATCGTATATATAATCCTCCTCATTCTATGTATAAAAATACAGAAAAGTTATCAACTTTTTTTTTAATTACTGTAGTGTCTTGCAATATTTCAAATCCAAGAATTAGTTTTAAAGCATGCTTTGAGTATTTTAGTGCTGCATTCTTGCTATAATAAAAAATATATATAAGAAATATTTTTTAAATCTAGCAATATGTCATCAAATTTTTTCAGAAAAATTTGATGACATATTGCTAGATTTAAAGTTAATTATGTTAGTATTTAATGGTATTCGTTTAAAAATTTAATCATTGTAAAATTAGTTTCAAAGATTGCCTGCTTCACTGTGGTGCTGATAAGCTAACTTAGAAACATTACATTTTTTCAATCATTGTAAAATGCTCCCATACATCAATTCAATGAGATTTTTTTTGTAACTTATAGCCCTTAGCTATCTTAATATAAATGAATTTTTAATATATGGTCTTATAATATACAACAGCTTGCCCAAAACACAATTATATCTACTTAAAGTGTTAATCCACATTTCACATAACTTGCTGTGATCTATTTAGTTCACACATACTTGAAGTTTGAATTAATATTCATATTTTTCTAGGAGGATGTAAGGAAATTGTTGAAATGTTCAACTTCCTGGTGAACTGAAAAACATTGGTATTAATGCTATTGCTGGAAAAAATATATGGCCTTCATCTAATATTAACTTGATGTCATTTAAACATGATGGACCAGGAAAACCAGCTTGCAGTTGGATTTATGAAGATGAAGATATTGAACTTAATACAAGCAAATACTTGAAAAAAAAAATCTTAATTATTTAACCTCTATGAACATAAGTCCTCTTAAAATCCATGTTGTCACTCAAGAGTTGCTTTTAATAAAAAAATTTTTTACAAATTAAATAACAGTAAAATTACGAATTGCAAAAACACTAAATATAAATCCTGTTCAGTTAAGCCAAGTAGATTCTCTCAATAAAGAAGTTCAACATAAAGTAAATGACAGGGTTATACTGATAGGAAAAAGTAAAGAAAAAATATTAAGTTCCAAACACAATTAGAAAATTCAATTACTAACACTGGTTCCAATTTCTTGGTCCCAATAAATATATCAAAGAAGAGTTCTGATCAAAGACTTTAATGCTACTAATTACATGGTATCAAACAAATTGCTGCAGAAAAAGAGGATTCTATTTTTCCCATAAAAGAAATATCCCAAGAGAAAGTTGATTATATTCTTAAATTTTATTATAACAATGAAAAAAGGAGGCAAATGCCTGGGAAAAAAGATTTTATGAGTATAGCTCAAAGATCTCACATGCAAAAGCATTTGATTTTCTGAAATCTAAAAGGACTGTATGCTAAGTTTAAAAGCAGTTATACAGATGTAAAGACTTATTTTTCTAACTTTCGCTAACATTTTCCAAAATAGTGCATTACAGTAGGGGCATTAGGTATGCATATAGTATACATTTGTATCTACCATTAATATGTTAAGTTAATGATTAGAGCAGTTAAGCTATCAAAGGATTATCATAAACTTATTACCATATTCTTATTTGTAGTAGAGCTAACAATAATTGCATAATACATTGATGCCCTTTGTGTCCAGAGTCTTTTATAGATTACAAACAAAGGAAGACAACAGACAAATCTGAGCTAACAAGTCTAACTGAAACCAAAAGTAGCTTCACTCATACTCTACATTCAATAAATTACAAAAACTTACTTTCATTTTTATATTGCAAAATGTCATATCCCTTCTTTAATAAAAATAAAAAATGAGTTAATAAAATTCAAAAATTGTACTTAGGTCATTGTCCTCTGTGAGTTTGAGGAAAGTTACAAATTTGTTGCACAAGTCAAATTATTAAGTTTAAAATAGAACAAATTCAAGCAATTCTTTGCACAAAACAGAAGTTTACTACTAGGTAAACAGTGTCCTCAAATCCAATTCAATGTTTCACCTCTGATGATGAACAACATGATCTAGATATATATCATGTGTTGAAGTTAATGATTGAGCATGTTAAAAGCAACAACTTTTAGGAAACAGAAACTATTTGTTATTTTTCAGATGAGTGTGCTAGCCAATATAAAAACTACAAATACTTAATAAATATTAAGGAACAAGATTTTGCTGTGAAATGTACTTGGTCCTTCTTTGAACCAAGTTACAGTAAATCACCCTGTAATAGTATTTGTGGGACTGTGAAAAGACTAACTTCAATTGTTAGCCTTCATAGAACAACAAACAACCATATACTTACAGTATCTGTAATGTTTGATTTTTTCCAAAGAGATAGGAATTAGTTATTACATGATAACAACCCATGGATAGGACTATTCGAGGAGATTTGTATTGAAAATAAAGACTTTCAAGTTTCAAGATTTATGCATCCATGTTACTCCTCAAGGTCATACTATTGGCTTTTCTAGAGATGATTTATGTCAAATTCCATAAACAAATTTATTGTTAATGATTAAGATTCCAACAGACTCTTAGAAAAGACAATATAACATCAGTGAGATTGAGCACCTAAGTATAAGTAATGAAGACAGCTGAACTTTAAATCAGAGAACTTTATCAAACTATTTAAGATTTCTAGTACTTATTACAAACTAATTTTATTGTTTAAATCATTACCTAATTCTCATGGTTTACTTCTATATCTTTCAATACTTTTTGATTTTTTTTTCTTAGAAATGGAGTTAGCTACATATCCATAAAAAAGAAAATTCAGAATCCTTTAGGCATCTTAAGGTGTACTTCTACTTATACAGAAAATCTAAGAAAATTGTTACATTTAACTTTACACTTAACTTTAAAAAGTTAAGAATATTTAACAATATTTAGCAAACATTAATCATTCTAGCCATTTCCTACTATTGAGATTAGTAAGTGGATTTTTTATAAGACTAATCCACTTACTAGATAATCAAGCAACTGATTGATCAGCTCTAATTTTACCATAAATATCATTATATAACTTTATACATTCATACATAATAGTTATGTATATATATTTGTAAAATTTTGCAAAAACCTGACCAAAAACTTCTTACAGGATCAGGGTCTTTTATAGTTGCTTTTTCTAAAGTCTTCTTCGCTTTACTTCTAAAAAAATATTAAACCTTTTTTTTACTTATTCAACTATTTAAAGAAACTTGATTGCAAAATGTTTTGTAATTGATTATTATAATTTCTATCATTAAATAGACATTTTAATATCTGGTTATTGTAATCATTATCAGTTAAATGATAATCTTTTTATAAAAAAAAATAATAAAATTAAAAAGTAGAAAGTTAATACCTAACCTTTTTTTAACCATTTTTGTTAAGCAATTTTATTGAACTAAGATAAAAAAAGTATTTGGCTAGAATCATAAACAACTTATATAAAAATTAGAGAACCATGTGATGATGTGCGAATTACATGACTTCAACATCATAAAAACTATCAGCCATGATGAAGGTAAGGCTTAATTATCATGTAATGGGTAATCAAAAAATAAATATAGATCATAACGCTTGATAAAAAAAAATCAACCTTAGTAAGTAATCTAAAACTTAATCTGATAAGAATACATAAAAGTAGTTTGAACAAACTATACATAGAGAATTCTGTATCAACTCAACAAATCTTAGAAAGAAAAGTTACCCATCAAAAACTGAATTCTGGGAAAAATTATTAGAACTTAATGCAGAAATGTACCCTTTGAATTTTTATGGCTCCTGAAATATTGAATATTTAATTTGAGTAGAGAAAAAAATGTACTTATCCAATTTAAGAACTAAAAAAAAATTATCAAAATGTATCATAGAAGTGTAATTAAAACTTTCTGATAGATATCAAAGTTGCTTTACAGTGTGGCTTATTACTACCTATATTTAATAAGCTAATAAACTTTACAAATATAAAAGGCTTTCAATCTAAAGCGAAAAAAGGAATAATATTTTTTAAAGAAAATATTTTCCTAGGAAAAAAAAAGTTATTAGGAGCGTGAGAAAAACTGATCCTAAACACTATTTATTACATGATTTAAAAATATGTATAATTCAAAGTAAAAATTCTCGCTCTAAGAATTGTTGTGAGCCAAATTTCTTATTAGTTTACAAAATTTCTTAATAGTGTAAAACAGCTTTTTTCGTGAAAAGTTTCTGAAAATTTAGTTTGATTGTCTTAAATAACAATCAAAGCTTCCATTGAAATTATTTACAATCTCTCTTCCTATTGTAATTATGTGTTAAATGAATTACAGTAAATTTTTGTGTAAGTCATCTTGCATAATTTCAGTTTATCAGAAAACATCTGAATAGTGCATGTTTTTCACATGCACAAATTAGAATTAGAACCATTTTTGATGATACCCTATATGAGTGGACAAAAAATTATATATTTTAAATATTACTGAAAAGTCTTTTCATTAAATTAAATTTAATTGCCTACAATATTATTTCAAGGCAAAAGATCAGATATAAATTACTGGGCTCTATAATGCACCATTTTTACATTTATATTACATAGTACACATGTACCCAAAAACTAATAATTGTTCCATATAGTTAATCAAGCCTAAAGGATATAAAGGATTAATAAAACCTGTAACTGAATCACAGATATTTCTTCAAAAAAATAAAACCTTTTAAAAATGTTGAATGTAGGATGACCTTTATCATTTGATTTGTCAGTAACTTCAAAACTATAATCAATTTTCTTTTTCTGTTTTGTTTAAAGGACAATGGAATGATTTATAAGATTAAACGTAGACAACTCTTTTCATAAGCACACCAAATATAAACTAATACTTCCTAGGATTTTTCATTTAAAGTTGTTTCAGAAAGAATAATCTCAGTCAATTTTATTCACTAGTAAGGTTTTTTTTTAAAAAAAAAATACTAAAAAATAATGATCCCTCTTTAATCAAATGCTCTAATTTTTTTTTATTGCTATTATTTTTCCAAAGAAATCAAAACATAGATCTTTAAAGAACTGTAATGATTTTTAAAGAATTATATCGTAATTATAATACTGCATTAAATGTTGAGGAAAGCGCTGTTTTCTCTGGGTCTTAAACTTTCTTACCTAAGTTATTATGTTGATATTTGTTATATATCCTAAGAAGAAAATTTATCAATTACTTAGTATAATAAATAATAGATGAGACTATAGGAAAGTAACACGTGAATTGTATCCTTGACTTGATTAAGCTTTTTGTTCTGACATTAATTACTAATCGAGATAAAAATAAAAGAGGTAAATTAGTTTAAGATTTGTTTATGAAAAAATGGCAACGTTCACCTTTACGCGATTTGTAAT
This sequence comes from Hydra viridissima, assembly GCF_058129835.1. Lineage (NCBI taxonomy): Eukaryota > Metazoa > Cnidaria > Hydrozoa > Anthoathecata > Hydridae > Hydra > Hydra viridissima. The sequence goes on from NW_028324314.1 coordinate 9,831,822, forward strand.
TATCATATTTTTAGGATATATTTGTAATGCAATATATGTTATTTACCATTTATTTACAACCGAAAAATGCTACTCGAACTGTATTTCTCCTGCTTTCAATATTTCTGATTTTGACAAATTAAAGGTGATAAATGTTAAGTTTATTTTTGAAAATTATAAAAAACATAGGTTGTTAAAATTTAGTCCTAGTTTATTGACATTCTTATAAACTTTTTTTTTCACATAAATATTCAGGCCTACTTAGTTGACATGTTGTTCTTTAAGTCATAAAAAATTGCAATTTGTTTGTTATTGGAATGTATATGCTAGTAAATTGAATTTAAAATCTTATGTAGGTATCATTTTATGTGAGTCGCTCAAATGAGGGAAAAACTTCAGATATGAATTTGGTTTGGGACTCTGGAACTAATTCAGTAACTCATTCATTTGATGAGTAAGGTGCTTCTTGTGTATATTATTTAAAATCTTTTGAAATAATATGCACAGCCATTATCATTAATTAAAAGATTTTTTAGAGAAACAAGTTCAAATAAAAACTAAAAAAATTTAAAAGACCTAAAAAAATTTCTTAATTCTTAGTTGTTTTTTTTTTTAGTAAACAGAGAGTTGTAAGAATGTATGATTGCTTCTGAGGGGGAAAGAGAATTGTAGTATTTAAGCTTTATCTGCCCATAATTTTTTAATTTCGTGCTATAAAAGTAGGTAGAAAAAAGTAGAGCTGTTGTCAACTATGTGGGTAAAACCCTTCAAACTACTAGCCTTAAAAGAACCTTGGCTTTTTTTAAAAATAACTTTTTTACTTTTATAAAGGAAAGTTAGTTTATTTATTTGTTTTTTTTATTGTTAAAAATTAGACGTTTTTGTGCAGAATTCTACCTTTGTTAGATCAATAGCATATTGAAATTTTGGACAGTTAAATATGTAAATGCCTCTCTATGCCTTACAAAAAGTAATTTATCTTCAACAGCAGATCTGAATAAAGATTTTTTTTTTATATTTGCACAAATTACCTTATATAAATTTCTAATGGCAAAAATTTGTTTTTGCTGATGATGAGAATAAAAACTTGGACACATTATTTTTAACTTGTAAATATTTTCTTTGAACTTGTATCAAAGAAAATGTTTACAAGTTAAGCGGATCCTAAAGTAAAAGAGTTTGATCCTTATCCAGCTGTGAAAATGTGAACAGAGGATATAAAATTTCCCAAACAAATCAAAAGCATTATCCTTTGTTGATATAAATCTCATTATTAGGCTTGATATAATTGCTAAAGTTTTTTGTTTGTGGAAATATGAAAATATGTTTGCTACATGAGTTTTAATTTATTTTAAAATTTTACTCTTACAAAGATGTATTTTTAATCAGTTTTAGTCATAAAAAGTGCAAATATAGATGTGTTTTTTCAATATTACATAGCTAAATTAAATAACTTTATCTTAGTTTTATTATCAGTGAATAATTACAACACCAATACCTCTGCCATTCAATTTATATTACTCAAGACTATAGATTATGGGTAAAATCAGTATTGAAAAATGATCAGGTTTTCATTTCTTATTGATAAGGTTATTTTAAATTATTCTTTAAAGCCTATACTATAACATTTATGTTTAGATCAATAAATGTTACATTACCATTTGCAACCCGGCGTAATGGTTCATTATATGGTTATATTTTTGTCCATCCAATTGATGTTTCTCCATTTTCTATGCTATACAAAAAATCAACTTTTCAAATGCATGAGCTTACGCAATATGCTATCCCTAAAGATAAAAGCTTCAATTTAATAGGGGGAAACAAAGAAAATGTATGTTTTAATTTTTCTTTCTTAATTAAAAACAGTATTTGTAAATTTGTTAATTTTAATGTTATTATTTTCCTATTCTTTCTATTCTTTCTTTAACTGTCACTATTTTGATAAATAGTATTTAGTGCCGATACATTTAATCATTTACTTTGCAAACAATCTCTTTTTTTGTAAATTTTTAACAAATAAATATTTTTTTATGAGCTAATTATAATTAGTTCTGCAGTTTTTCACATAATTAACATAGCCAAGTATTTTAAGCACAGCAAGAGTTCTCAGTTAATAAGTTTTTCAATGTTCCAATCTGTTCACAATGAAACTAGATTTATGATAAGAGATTTTTGTTGAAAAATTTAAGATTATTGTAACTATATACTTATGTAAGTTATAAAAATTTCATTTTAATAATTAAAATACATATACAAAGTATGATTTTTTTATTTCAGTCAAGTGATATTCCTATTTCACATATGCACTCAAAGTTATCTATTTATTTGGCAGTTTATGATGAATCAATTGGCCGCTATTCTATCCCAGGGGATATTCATCATTTAATTATTGTGAACAAAGAAGGAATATACATGCCAGTGTTGTACATAGACAAGCTAACAACTTTGAGTAGAAATTTACTTGTGAGTTTTTTCATAAATTACATTTAAAATAATTGTTTGGGTTTTCTCCTGTATTGTTAAATCAAAATATCTTGTATATAATTGTGCTCATTTTTCTAATATACTTTTTGTTTTTACTATTTACAATATATACTACTATTATTAATTTTACCACTTATCTACACAGGCGATAGCAAAAGATACCAGCAAGCTTCCATTGCAGCTCTCCTTTAAGCCAGTCTCGCTTGGTCGATTAAGAATATGGTCATCTGTAGAACAAACTTTGGTAAAAATGAAAGAATACGGTAAAATAAAATTTCTTCTAATTAGTCTGGCATGTTCCACTCACACATCATTTGTTAGGATTTGTTGTTCTTCATTGAAGTATCAATTTTTTTTACTAGGTTTTACTGAAGATGATTTAGATGACATAAAGGGGATATTTACAGACACCAACTTGTACTTTTTAGCAATGACATTTACAGTAGCATTGTTTCATGTATGGTGAACAAATTTATAGTGAAATTTTTTTTTAAAGTACAACTGTATTTGAAGAAACCAGTACTTAATTGATAAATGATTTTGCAACATAAAAATTTAAAAAGGTCTAATTTAAATGTAATTATATTTGAAAAAAAAAAAAGAGATTTCCACATTTTAAAATGTTGATTTTAGTAATTTAAAACTGTAATTATTTGCATGTTAAATTTTTTTCAGACATTGTTTGATGTGTTGGCTTTCAAAAATGATGTAAGTTTTTGGAAAAACAAGTCATCAATGGAAGGGATGTCAACTAGAACTGGTTACAATTTTAATTATTTAGATTTCAAACAAATATAGTTTATGAAGAAATAAATTATCAACCTGTAATAAATCTCATTTTTCGGTTTTTAAAATAAAAAGTAAAAACTTTAATAAAAAGTAAACTAACTGTTCAGAGATTTAAAGATACATGTTTCATTTGAAGTTAAAAGAATCTAAGAATTTTTAGTTCTTGTTGTATAAAAATTGTAAGTGCTTCATAAATTTGCAATGGTTTCTATTTGTACATTTTTTTTAGTGGTATGGAGAAGTGTTTCAACAAGTATTATATTTCTCTATCTACTTGATGAAAAAACAAGCCTCTTGGTGCTGGTTCCTGCTGGAGTTGGGACCATCATTGAGGTAGTCAGTTTGTTTTGTTGCTGTTAAAGTTATTTTATTATGTAATATATGTTCTGTAACTTATAGTGCTTTCTAGTTTTGGAAAGTGAGCAAAGCATTGAAAGTAAAACTGGAGTGGCACTCTTCGAAATTTCCTAAAATTCAGGTATAATTACACATGTTGTTTATTGTTTGTATCATTTTGCATTTAAGATAAAGGTTTTATTTTTCTTTACTTTTTTTAAATTTAGTTTGGCACCAAATCAAAGTCTGAGCAAGAAACTAATGAAATAGATGAGCAGGTTAGAGCTGATTAAAAAGATTAGTGTTCAAGTACCTCTTTAATTGATTAGTGAAAATTAAAAATTTTTTTTTTTAACTTCTTTTTAGGCAATGCGATATTTATCATATGCTCTTTATCCGCTATTGTTAGCAGGAGCCGTATATTCATTAATATATCAACCACACAAGAGGTCGGTATTGTTACAATTTAACCTTTCTAAGGAAAAAGTACTTTTAATAATTTAGTGCTTTTTGTTATTTAGTTGGTACTCCTGGCTCATAAGAAGTTTAGTTAATGGTAAGAATCGTATGTAAAAATCACATTTATCTTCAATGAGATTAATGTGAGTTTTGTGTATTATTTGAAAGATTGATATTAGTTAATTTTTCTATTTTTAAGAACAATTTTAAAAAAGTAAGAAAATTGTCTGTTTGTTTTAAGCAGTATTTTTCTTCTGGTTTTTAGGTGTGTATGCATTTGGCTTTTTGTTTATGTTGCCACAGTTGTTTGTTAATTACAAGGTTGCCATACGTTTTCTGCTGTTTTGAATAATCTGCATTAAAGTTTGTTTTTCCCATTGTCCTTCATTGATCTACATTGTTGTTATAAAGTTTTGTTCATTTTTATCCTGAATAAATGTACTTTTTATGGAACTTTAAACTATTTTCTTTTATTGCTTTTTAGTTAAAGTCAGTGGCTCATCTTCCCTGGAGAGCATTCATGTATAAGGTTAGTTTTATTTTAAGGTATGTAACACTTTAAAAGGTATAATTTGTAGGATTTCGATCGTAATCGAGCAATTTTTCGTTAAAATCGATTATACTCTTTACTTATGTACCACTTCAAATTTATCTTCTCTCAGGCTTTCAATACCTTTATTGACGATATTTTTGCATTTATCATTGTTATGCCTACTGCACATCGATTAGCTTGTTTCCGTGATGATGCAGTGTTTCTTGTTTACCTTTACCAAAGATGGTAGGATATCCTTTTTTTTTTTTTTTTTTTTTTAAAAAAAATATTTTGGCTTTTTGACTCCAATACAAATCTCAAACATATGCACAAACTCTTTACGCGTAGACATTTACCTAATTTCCATTACGATTTTATGACTTTTAAAAACAAGTTAATAACAAGAAATAACGTAATTAGTTACACAAATCAGCTTATGGTACTGAATTGCTTTTTAAATTTAGGCTATATCCTGTTGACAAAAGTCGCACTAACGAGTTTGGAATGGTATTTGATGATGACCATTCAAAAGGTACGACGAAAGATGTTCATGCAGCTAAAATTGAGGATAAAAAAAAAAAATAGTTATTTTTATTAAAATAGTTTTTATTATAATAGTTCAAGCCATTCGAGGTTTCTAATGACCTGATAACGAGTTATGAGTTTTAAATAGTTTTTAAACTTCAAACGGCGTTCAACCGATTCCTTGCTACTCATAATAAATCATTATCAAGGATTTCAATTAGAACTTCCTGTGAACCATCCTCAAGAATCTTTAAGTTATCTCTAAATTTTTTTTTTCTTTTTTTCGCTGTTTTTTGGAGGCTAATAGCGATTCTTCTTTTCGTTATTATTTATGTGGAAAGATTTTTCATCGCAATTACTTGATCAGTATAATCAGTGTGGCATGTTACATCAGATAAAATTATTTGGTCAATAACATTTTTTAATATAGCGATTCCTAGTTAATGTTCAGGTACCGAATGGAAGCCGAACTGACCCGGACAGGTATCGGGCCCCGATAAGAGCAAAAAAAAAAACTTTTTTGTCGATCCCTAATCGAGTTAAACCCGATAGCACCGATTTATAAGATTTTTCTAAAAAGACTAGACTGTTTATTCAAAAACTTCGAGTGATGCAAAGCATACGTTACTTCACATATGCTCCGAGAGGCTAAAACCCCAACATGATGTTCTGAAGAAACTCTTTGGGGGGGAGTGATATATACACATCCCTGGTACCAATGCAAAAACTGAGATGAAACTAATTCGTCCGAGAAAAGAACATCAATTTTAAAATTCTCATTTTATCAAACATAATCTGTAAATGCATTTTTTACAGCATTCGTAATACTTCTTTAAAAATGAGTTCTGAAATCATCCTTTGATCTGATAATAGCACATGACATGAAATTTTTCAGCCTATAATGCATCTTCTAATAAGAATCAATCACAAAACTATATGAACATAAAATTTATGTTTGCATATTTCTGTTATATCTGTTGCAATTTACAAATGTTTACTGTTGTAGTCCACAACACAGAGTTGCATCAATTTCCCATATTCAGGATAGCTGTTTGCTCTTTTGTATCGCTCCCAGTGAGAATGAAAGCTGTGATGCAGAGATTCAGTTGCTTGTTCACTAAACTTACCAAGAGGCTCTTTTCATTTTTAATGAACTATGCAATGTAATAGAATACAGCATGAACTTTGGGAATCACACTTACCCTTTCGAAGACTGTAAATGAGTACTAAAATTCAGTAATTGTTAGGGCGTAGTTCTCATCAAGAAATGTTCCAAAACAGGAAGAAATAACATTTCCAAACTTTCTCAGTGTGTTAATGATGCCAAAAAATTGGAAAGCACAATTCTGTTCAGCAAGCCTTTGAACCACATCAATGTTACCTCCATGAAAAGGCTGGATTTCGATGTAAAGTGCAGTAGGCCATTTTTCTGCCTTTGACCACCTGTCTTACAATACTTTGTAGAGGAGATTCACAACACCCAGAAGAAGATGTTGTCCATGGGTGGAATCAAGTCAAACATAAATTCACTACTTGACAAAGAGATAAGGGGCTCATGGACTACATTTTTTGCTTTTTTCATGTCTTTTACATCAGCTTTGAAGGCATCAAAGTAATTTCGAAAAGACCCAAGTGTACGAAGATTCCCACAATTTTCCAAATTTCGCGAGTGTCGCACCATGTGCATGGGTGACTATTTGCATGTGGCTGTAAACCACAGAAAATATTTGCCAATTTCAAGTCACATGACACAATAAATGAAACATTTTCAGGGCGGATCAGGGTCAAAAGTTTCTTGACATTATCATAATTTTCTGATACATCTTCAGCAACTGCAACAAGAAATTGTTGTTTCACACTGCTGTCTGCTGCAGTTTGGCAAGTCAAGGTCTTTTTGCGGGGTGAGCATGGAATGGGACTATTTGGATTGAGCTCTTGAATGCCCAGACCGGTTTTAAAAAAGCCACCACCATCATCCAACCCCAGCTTGACAAGATGTTCTGAGTATATTTGTTTGTGTCAAGATCGCATTTTGAATCTCTTTCAGATTATCGCAGTGTACAACAATTCGTTGCCTTGTTTTTGTTTAATCCAGGGAAATGTCTATTGTACCCTAAGAAAAATAATTGTTAAGTTGACTTCCAAATTGCATAAATTTAGCACTATAATTTGGTTCAACAATTGGTGATTTTTTAACTTGATTCAATGTGGTGGGAAGTTTTTTAATGCATGATTTAAACAACCCTGTATTTGACTGAACTTTCACTAAATCCTCTGCAGCCAGCTTTGGTTTACTACCAAAAAGGTTTTTTGAGCAAGAAGAATATAGAATTACATTGAAGTATTTTTGTAATGAATAGTGGACATATTTAAAATATTAGTTGTATTTACTAAAACTAAGACTTTGAAAAAATACCTTTGATAAGTAACTGTCAAAAAGTAAGTTCAAAAACATTCACTTATGTTTAACAAATGCAGATAATTAAAACATACGAAATATGAAAAGTATAACTGTTGCTGATTTTCAACAAATTTAGATAAATAAACATTTTTGAAAAGTTTCTTCAACTTACAAGAACCTGGTCACACCTTGTAGACCTAATATTACTTCTTTTATTTCCAATTTTAAAACAAATAACTTGTATTGAAGCAAAAAAACAAAATGTTTTCTATTTTTCTCAAGCCCATCTCATAAAATGTTGCTGAGTGATGTTAGCTTAAAGCTTTACCTTGTGTAAGAGGAAGAGGTCTTCCACCCTTTGCCTGTGTGACTCTGATAGTACCATGTGGTAAAGCATCTTTACAAGTGATAACTGAAGATGCAATTTGTCCACCTACTGTGGGATACAATTGTGTGCCTTTTCCAATTACTGTCAAGCAAACTGAACATCGTCTTTCAAGTATTGCAGGTTAAGAAGTGTTCAAATTTTTCAAGGGTGTTTTTCATTTAGCTTTATATAACCAATTTTGCGAATCAGACAACCACAAATATGAACCCTTGTATTGGGGCGAAAGACTATTGTAGAAAATTGAAAAAGAGTTAGAAGATTGATATTTCCTCCATTGTGCTTTCTTTGAAGACTAATTCTGTAACTGTCACAAATGCCTTCTAGCAGTTGCATCATGAAAGTCAATTTGACACAAATACAAAGCATACACAGTTTTCATGTGATTTTGCTGTATTTGGGATTTTCAAACCAGCGAGTTTTGTTGTCACTTGATACGCAAACTAAATGAGCAACCGAAGTTTCCCAGAAAATCGATAAAAACACCATTTTGAAAACTCTACTAACTACCACCAGAACAAAATTTATGGTTGGTATAAAGTTCGATTTGAAAGATTTTATGGAAATTACTTATATATGCAAAAATAAGAAGTTGTTTTATTATTCAATGCGTAATTTTATTCAATGCGTAATTAAATGAGAATTTAAAAAAAATAAAAAAAATTTAGGAGACAAAAAACTTCGTAAATCATATTTCTATTATCAAATCAAAGGTAAATTTTTATAATTCAATAGAATTACTTACACTGTAAAAATGCAAAATATATGAAGCTATCATTCATACTATGTTATAGACTGAGATTTTTAAAAATGATTTTTTTTCGGACGAAAAACTTCTATTTCAGTTTTTGCATTTTTGATATTAGGAATGTGTATATATCATTCACTCCAAAGGGTTTCTCCGGAACATCAAGGTGGAGTTATAATCTCTCGGGCCATATGTGACTTTGGATTACAGAACAAAAAGTATGCTAGTTAAAGGTTAAGATGTAAGACAACATCTGACGTTTGTGGAATTATCAAAAATAATTTTAAAAAATTAAAATTTTGATATTTCCTAATAGACTTTTCGACAAAAAACTGGTATGTTTTTAAAATTTGACTTTTGGCATAGTGAAGGGTTCATAAAAGAGAGCCAAAACTTAACTAAAAGTCAATATTAGTTTCATCCATTAAGGGAAATTTGTGGAATAAGCGTCTTATAGAAGCAAAAGAAGACAACATTTTATGTAGGATTATATAAGATGCATTTATTATATACAAAGCCTTTTTTTTGCATTATCCATCGAAACCATAAATAAAAAAGCTTCTATCGTTTTTTATGTCAAATAACATTAAAAAGCAACAAAATTGTTTAAAAAAATGAAGCAAATCAAGTTTGACGAATTATTGACAACTCAGTGTTTTATTGACATAATTTTAGGATAAATTAGACCTAAGCGTAAAAATATTTACAAGTAGTAAGTATTCAATAAACAAAAACAAAAATCACACAATAAAATATCAAATATATATTCTTTGTTAAACCTAAAACGAAAAACAGAAATGAATTTCAAATAACTTCCAATAAGTTGGTAAATAGGATTTAAAATGACCAATTCTAACATTAAAGAAAGAAGAACCTAAAAAAACATTTTTAGTATCTTTTTATTATTTATAGTAATTGTAAATGCATTGCAAAAAAATAAGTATGACTGATTATTGTTAATCAAAATATTTAGTTTTGAATGAACTTTTTACCTTGACTTTATTTTGAACAGGCAAATATAGTTTGAACTCTGCCGGTAGTTCATCCTCTGAGTAAAGTCGATCAGAAAAGTATACTCGTCTGATGCGGCAATTAGCATGAATCTATAGTAGAGCATAATTAAATTTTAATTATTCTTATTAGTATAAACTATGTATAACAGAGTGTTCCTTAATATATGGGTTCAAAAAAAGGTAACTAAATCAGAGATCCATATCAATTTGATCCAATTTATAAAAAATTTAACATAACCAAATCTAAAAATTTTAAAGTTTGTAAAATTCAGTTTAGGCTTTATGCTAATTAATGCTTAACTGATTGTATTCATTACTTTGTTTGTGTGAAATTTTCGTTTTTTTCACAATTATCTTTGAAACCAACTAATTAATATGATTAAAAGTGTATTAAATGTCTTAGTTAATTGATTCTCTATCGAATGGTATATAATTCAAACTTGTTAGGTTAACCAGTCTTGAGTAATTATTAATTCAATAAGAACATACCTCTATTTCTAATGTAGCAAAAATATACAGTCAACTAAAATTTAATGACTTAAGTTGAAATATCTCAACAAAATGTTTTCCGAGCAATCTAAAACTTGGTGGTTGATTTCTTCCAAACTATATAAGTGTTCTTGCGAAAATAAAATTAAGTTATCTTTTTTATATCTTGAGTTATTCGCATTGGTAATTATTTGGTGAAGTAAAAAGACAAAAAAGGGCAGAAAAGCTGTTTCAGACAATGTACGATGGAAAATTGTTGGTCTGCTAAAAGATAAAACAAAAAGCCAACGAGAAATAGCTGGAATGTGCAATGTTTCGCTTAAATGTGTACAAACAATGTTGAAAAACCACAAGCTACATAATGATGTCAAAGATTTAGAAAGGCTTGGTAGGCCTTTAAAGCTAACTTCAAGAGACCAAAGCTATCTCTATCAAAAAGTTAGACAAGACCCTAAAACTTCTTACCACGAACTTGCTGAAGGGTTCACAAATACACCTGGTAACTTTAGTGTTAGTAGATGGACTGTACAAAGATGCCTAAATAAGAAAGGCTTAGATTGCTATGTCACTGCTCAAAAACCACTTTTGCGTGTCTCAGATCGCCTAAAAAGATTAAAGTGGTGTAGAGAAAGACTTCACTGGTCTGTAGAAGACTGGGCCAAAGTCATTTTCAGCGACGAATCCAATTTTGAGGTGATAAATCGTAAGTAAAGATTAATCATCAAGAGGCTGGCTGGTAAAAAGTTCAAAGAGCATTTTTGTGTACCAAGGATACAAGGTGAAGGAGGATCGGTTGGAATATGGGGATGCTTCTCCCATAAAGGCACAGGGTCATGCAACATTTATAACGGCAGAATTAACCAGTACAACTACAAAGAGACCCTCGAAAGTAAACTTTTACCAACAGCCAGAGCTTTTTACGGAAGACAACAACAATGGATTTTTCAGCACGATGGCGCAACAGCTCACACTGCAATCTCGGTTAAAGAGTGGCTTGATTGGAAAAACATTACGGTCATGCCTTGGCCAACTCGTTCTCCAGATCTCAATTCCATCAAGAACACTTGGTCTTGGATATCTTAAATTTTTGTTTGCTTTAAATTTTAAAAAAACATAAATAAAATCATATTAAAAATCAAGTGACTCTATATTTATGCAACCTACTATATATCAAACAAAATTGTTGCAATTATCTTTTATGAGGTTTTCTCTTTTAAGTTTGTTTATTTGGGGTTACAATATTCTGCATAATGAATCAACTGCTTGCAAGATAAACTGCTTTTACTTTTCAGTTATGGTGCTTGCAGAACAGCCATTTATTAGTCAATAGCCTTCAACAATTCTCAAATCTTGCTTAAAATCTTTTTGTTTAGGCCAGCAAGTAAACTGCAAAGTTAGTAAATATTTGTCAGTATTTGATAAAAGCTTTGTTTGTTCCATGCAAGTTACCATTATATCTGTAGTCATCTCTCTGATGTTTTACTTGAAGAAGCTCAAAACAGACCCTCTATCTCTCTCACATGTGCAACTTTTATTTCTGTTAAAATTCATTGTAACTTTAAAATTTTACTCAGTGATTTGTGCGTTTAATTTCAAATCAAGAAATAACCAGTTTAAAAGTATAAATAAAAAATTGTTAGACTTTTTGTCCTTAAAACTGTCATGAATTTTAGTTGCCTTCATTCAAATTTACAAAGTTATATATCAATTCTAATTATGATTCAGTATGTTTTTAATTTACAGAATTATCAAGTTCACCTGTACACGAAGTGTTTCAATGTAGTTGGTACCATAGGCTCTTCTGGTAAAATCAAGCAAGTTAAACTGTAAAAAAAAAAGACAGCATTTGACATAAAAATACATAGACTTCTGCTCAAAATGATAAATCCATTTTCTTTTAGTATAAACTTAAATGGTTTTCTATCTAAAATCTAAAAATCTAAAAAAATTATGAATGCTGAATATGCCCAGATTATTGGTTTATATATTATTATATATTATTATATATTATTATATATTAGTATATATTATTTTGGCTTAACATTACAGTTAGATTGAGATTTTTATAGCTCATAGAAGAGATAAGAAAAACTAAGTGATAGATAGTTGTCATAAAACTTGTAGGATACCAGATCTTAGTTATCAATATTTTACATTAATATTTTGTCTAAAACTTAAATAAAGTTGAGATAAAATATACTACAACCATATACTAAAACAACAGTTTGAGTATAAAATGGTCTTTTTTTTGTTTAAAGTTTTGCTCTTCGATTAGTATAATATAATATTAACATATGATATTAGTATACTAATTCATTAAATGGAAAGACTTTAAATACACAAATATATTAAAGTTGTTTCTAGTACATAAATGTAGAATCCATACACTTCTTCACTATACACTTATTTTAATTGACTGACCCTAACATATATATGTGCAGCTTACCTGTATTTGATTCCAACCATCATCTAACCTCATAGGCATTGTGCATATAAAAGGTTTTACTCTAGTGGTAGATTGATAGTTAGAGGCACGAAACCTTCTTTTGACTTTCTTGTCATCTAATACCTAGTTTAATAAAAATAATGCATTTTTGAATTTATTAGTTGATGTTTGAAACAACAGTAAATACAATAAAAGATGAAAATAAAATGTTAAACTTACTGTAACTTCAAAGGTAAAATATTTCTTTAGATTTTTTATAATCATAACTAAAAATGGAAGCTTTATACCAAGAGTCCTCCTCTTAGAAGTTGGATCATTTGGACACTCTATGTAAGTAGTACTAAAAATGAAGAATACAATACGATGAATATCATTTAATCAACTTATAAACCACGAAAACATTTAAAACCATCCTAATAAGAGTTACCACACCTTAACAATAAAAAATTACAACTAAGAGCTAAATACCAGTTTACAGGTAGTAAAAATCTTAAGGCTTGTCACTGGATTACCAAATGATTTAAAGTTAATAACATAATTCTCCAAGTGTAGGAGATTTTTTAAAATCAGAGAAGACTAATTGAAAACAAAAACAATTTTTGATAATGAATTTTAAACTTCTATGTCAAAAGTACCATTTTTATAAGTAAATTTTTAATAACTTAGCTTTTATTAGAAAAATTATTATGATATGTAATTGGCTGTGACAGGAAACTAATAATTTATAAAACACTTTTACCTGACATTGGTGCCAACTATTTCAAGAACAAGAGACTGTATGTCATTATCTGTGATTCGTTTAATATGCCCATTTCTTACCTGAGACATTAAAATTATTATATCATTATATCTTTCATGTAAAATAAAAATTACCATTTCAATTTCTCACTACAAAAATTCAACTAAAGCAATCAGTAAGTATAAGTAAAGTTTTGCTAATAAAAAGACTTAAGTTAAAACACACCAAAAAACAAAACTATAAAATGTTTTATAAATGATAAAACAAAAGTTAAATTAAACGTTTGCTACTTACTTTTTTATCCCATATTTGTAGAGGTTTACTTCCAATACTATAAAGAATCGATAAAAACCCAGATTGAAATGTGTTTTTAAACATTTTTGTTTTTAAAAATGTTTTTTATATTTTAACTAATAAAACCGAAGCTGAAATAAGATCAAGCATAAATTTTATGACTCAATGATAGAAGGAAACCAAGAAGATTATGGTAGCTATCGTCAACGGTCTCGTTGATTTTTGTTGTTTGGTTACAGCCTCTACAAAACTTGTCTCGCTTTCAAGAATGGGGCGCCAAAACTCTGCGAATTAAATTAGTGACATGCGAAATAAAATCAAATTAGATTAGGGTAAACCGACCTATATCTAGCCGCGTCCTAATTCTGGTCAATTTTTAGAAAGCCTCAATGCTTTAAAGTAGTAAGTCTATTAACCTTACTTACTTTAACTTAGTTTAAATATATAATTTTAACTGCAATTTTTTTTAAAATATATAGATTTGCTAATGCTTTGATAGCATGCTAGAAATATTTGAAATTTTTTGCCTCCACACACTCGGTGCTTGATGTTTTTAAAGTTTTTTTAATTACATTCAAATATATATCTGTATATACCCAGATATACCATATATATGTATATTCTAGATTTATTAATTACAAAGATGATAATATTTATTGTAACGCCTTTTGTGGGTTTCATTTCGTTTCCCTATTTAATTTCGACTGTAATCAGCTGCAACTAAACCTCACTTCTAAAAGAAAAGTATGTATTGGTTTTGAATTGTTTAAACAGTAGAAAAGATAACTTTCATTTGAGCAACACATCTGTTTGCAATGTAGCGTTCTAAACAAAATTAAGTCATGATGAATGTGTTGCAGTTGGTATTTTGTCCAATCAAGGATTAACAAATCCCTAACTTGGTAGAAGATTTGGTGTGTCTCATACAACAGCCGGTAGGGTTCTACAAAGCTTTGTAGAGACCAATCATCACGCTAGACGACTTGGCCAAGGCAGACCACGAGCTACAAATGCCGTGCAAGACCGATTTTTATCGCTTCGAACACTGAGAGAACGGTTCACTACTGCACGATGTCTCCAAATACAACTTGCTGAGGGTCATGGAACTGTTGACTTCGTGCTTTAAATTTACCACCTTGGGCAGCAGCAACTGGTCCCTAATTGTCTGTTGACCACCGAAGAAACAGACTGGCTTTTGCAAGGAGGCATATGAATCGGTAAATACATGATTAGGGACAGGTCTTATCTACAGATGAGTCAAGGTTTTGCCTTGTAAGTTCTGATTGCCGCCCAAGAGTGTACAGAAGACCAAATGAAAGATATTTCACTTGTAACACTCGAGAAACTACTTTATATGGAGGCGGCTCATTGATGGTATGGAGCGTAATATCTTTATTATTGATAGTGGACGTCTGACTTCTCAACGATACATGGCAGACATTTTAGAATCTTTTGTGGTACCTTTTGCACCGTACTTTGGAGATGGGTTCCTTCTTATACAGGATAATGCTAGACCACATACGCCACATATTGTTACTGAATACTTAATATTAATATTCAAGCTTTGGAGTGGCCAGCTTGCAGTCCAGATATGAACCCAAAAGAGCATCTTTAGGACATAATGGGACGCTGTGTTAGTAGCTAACATCCACCACCTAACAGCCTAGACGAGCTGCGACAAAGTCTTATCTGCATGTGGGAAGTTATCCCTCAAGAAGTGATTAGATGTCTAATTGAAAGTATGCCATGGCGCTGTCAGGCTGCAATAACATCAAGTGGTGGTAACAGTAGTTGTTTGATAAGTCAAAAATGATTCAATTTAAACTTTTTAAAATTAAAATATCCGTGAACTAGAAATGCTGTTAGACATCATTATCAGGCGCGAATCCAGAAATTTGTAACTGTGTGGCCAAATTTTATTTTCGATAAAAGATCGATTTTTAATATTATTTCGCAGCATTTATTGATTGAATAAAACATCGGTAACGTATAACAAGAACCATTGTGGTCATGGCAGGAATCTCTAAAGTCAAAATCCGTAAATTACGGCAGACAAATTTAAATTTTTAGGGATATTCCTTAAGCGAAAAAACCAAAAACTAACGTGGCTGCCGTTAAATTTCAATTATGTGGCCATTGCCACAATGGCCACCCCTTAGATCCGCGCCTGATTGTATGAATGCTTGTAAAGTTTCAACATCCTTTTCTATTCTTAAAAATATATCAATGTAAAACAAATTAATTAATAAACTGCAGAATATATGGAATATGGATAAAACAATCATTGTTTTAGTGTGTAATGTGTAATGTGTGTAATTTGTAATGATTAACTCTCTTCCACCACAAATTTAAAAAAATGGGTCACTCTTTAGCTTTTTAATTGAAAATGCACCAGAAGGTTTGTTGGATTGTTTCTGATTTCTCTAGTTTACCAAATCACTTCCAAAAATTGGTTTTGACAGACCTCAAACAGACCTTATTATTTAAGATGGTTATGACTCATACAACATTGTAAAGTTATTAGATAAAGCAGTGGTAAATAAAATACATATTGTTGAATTACCAGCTCACAATTCTAACTGGTTTCAGGCTTGTGATCGAATGATATTTGGCCCACCCAAGAAAACTTACAGAAAAGTATGTGAAAATTTGATTAGTAATTTTCCTGTTACACACAGTTTCAAAAGTAAGTTTTTGAGGATTGATGAAACAGGCTTGGAACGAATCAATCACCCCAAATAGTTTTATATCAGGTTTTTGAGCTTGTGGAATTTATCCATATAATTTAAATATAGTTCTAGCTCAAACTTACATACCTAATTTTTTATACATAGAAAACAATAATTTATTGTCAACATGCATGGTATTCTTTTAGGATGAATCCAATATAAATGAAAGAAGAGCTCTTTTAGGTACCGTCTAAAGTTTAAAATCGAGACACATGAGCAGATGAAATTAGACCAGCAAAACTATTACGTGAGACTATTAGGTAATTAGCAGCAAGTGATTTGTTTTGGCGGTATGAGATTTTATTACATCTATTCTTCACCCTTAGTAAGTGTTATTAAGCTGATCAACAGAGTTAGACTCTTCAGTATTTTACATCGTTTGTATCGTACAATGACCTCTTGGCATTTAGAACTAAGATTTGAATTAGAAGAAGAAAGAAATCGATGTGATCAACAACCACCTGATTGTATATCCTCTCCTGGAAAGGTAACAGTGTAAACAATCTAATTACTCAATGCATTTGGTAAAAACGATAATTGGTTGCAGTATTGGCATCAAAATATTTGCTGATTACAGTCAAATATGGTATTCTAAGATTTTGTTTTGAATATTAAAAAAAAATTCTTGCAATACTTTTTACATATCACTGAAAGAAAAAGTGATAACTAAATACTCATAAAACAGCAAGGTTGAATAATAAAATAGTACCACTCACTGGTGCGACCATTCCACATCATCGAGCGTTTTTTCTATTTCGTGCAAATACTCTTCTAAATTTCTTTGAAGAGCAATTAGGGTTGTTAACTTACTGAAATTCAAATCCTTGTCCATTTAAACGTTTCCGTGACACAGTGCATTGGCTCTACATCTAGTGTGTTTGCATGTACGATTTTACTTTGCTAAACTATTCAAACGACAATGTTGAATAGAATAATTCAAATATCAATTTTAGAAATGTCAAAGAAAATTCTTTGAGTCACTTGGTGCAGTTCAAAGCTTAAACTTTGTCTTCAAAGTTGCTTTATTTTAAAAAGTATAAACGTTTATTAAAATTGATGGTTTTTCTGAAATTAATCGACATAACTGCATATTGTTGATTCATGCCATAATAGACCTTACAAAGCAATGTTAAATCAAAAATACTTTTTTAAAGACCCGGGGATCTATTGGGTTTAAAAAAAGCAAATTCGGGTTTAAATTTTATTTAATCTGTAATTGTGAGGTGGTTTTCAAAGAAGTAAAGCCAAGGTAAATAAAAAACCAATGTGCTGTCGTTTCACGTTCATTTAAAAGTGTTTCATTTTCTGTTTTTTAAAATTAATTTTAGGCATAAAAACCAATTTAGAAGTTTCTTAATTATTTGCAAAACAGACCCGTTGAAAGCAACTAAATCAGTCGTGACTGAAACTGCCAAACACTAATGAAATGTTTGCTAGCAAGTCTTCGGTCTTCAAAAATCTTGATATTTTCAATATGGACAATGAAGAGAAGTACGAAGGTGAATGTCAGAACTGAATCCAAATTATCTGAAAATCCAGATAATAAAAACAAAATTAGTTAATCACGATTGCCCAAAAGATGAATTAATTATATCCAAAAAATATTAGTCTGCTCTGTAGCAAACAATGTCATGAAGTGCCTCTTTGTCAAGTGTCTTACTAAGAATTAGTTAGTATTGCTAAAAATTTAAGGGTGAGTAAAGCTTTTGAGTTGTTCAAGATGAGTTTGTTTGGCAACATTAAATCATTCTCTGATCATTTCATTATTATTTTAAATAACATTCATCGTTTTAGATGGCCACACAAGACTGAAGCGTTACGTACTCAAGGAAGCGACAAAAGTGCAATCCAATAAATACGGTTTTTCATTTAGATGTATTTTAGGGACAAAACTAATTCAAAAAAAGGAACGAATTGATTTACATTTGCGGGTCTTGGGTCGTTTAGTTCTAGAACCCAAGATTTCAAAAGAACGAACTTCAATCTTCCAATCTAGATATATTCTAAAACTCTACGCCGAATTAATGGCGCATGAACAGCTGGAAAACACAAACTTATAGCATTCTGACAGGCAAAAGTTTCGCTAAAAAATTAACTTGAGCTGTAAGGAATCGCGTGTGCGCTAAGAATGTGTAGAAGAAAGAAACTAAGACTACGATAAAAACAAAAAAAGGTTCGTTTTATTTACATTTTTCCAATAAATTTATTTTTTGTTTTAATAAAAACTTTATGTAAAAAAGCACCACTATATTCATATGGGGTCTTTAGTATAAATTCTAAAAATGAGACCTCATTCCAAACCAAGTGGGCTCAACTCAGATTAAAAAGAACTTCGTTGAATTGGTTTATATCAATAACATAAGCAAATGCTGAAAATTTCAGCTCAAAACTTTAGAGAATCATGATACACGATCAAATTTCTGATTCTTCCAAAATGTTTTAACTTTAGCAGCAAAAACATGCTTTGTTCTTGCATTAAAGCTCTATATTTTTAAAGCGAAATTTCAGAAAACATTTTTTTTTAGATGACTCTGGACTTTCTTTTGTAAAACATGAAATTTTTTAATGCCATATTTTACTGATGACCTATAAAGCCTAAAATATTCAAAAAATTAAAAAGTTAATTATTTAGGGGTTAATATGCAAAACAGTTTTAAAAATATCTTATCTTTTTTTTTTAATAAACAGCAAGTGCAATTTTAAATCTAACTTAATGTTGCGTTGAAAAACAATAGGGATCTCCATGAAAGTTGAAATTATCAAGAACTTGTGTACTTAAGATGTTAAGTAAATCAAAATCAAACTATCTGTAATCAGAATTTAAAAGGTCTACTTGGGTAGACTTCAGACTTCATATAATGTAAGTTTTTGCTGATATCCAACTGACCAACAGGAAATTAAAAATAATTTAAAAATTTATATTTTAAAATAACTTAATTCAAATTTATATATTGATAGCCATTTACTTAAGTCACTCTTTACATGTTTTATCTTTTTGTTACTTTTTAGAATCTCTCAGAATGATCAGTGTTGCTGTTGCAAAGGAGTTTGATTTAACACCTGGACATAAACTTTGTACAGAATGTCAAGATTGTGTTTAAGAAGAAAACAAAACAAAACAAGATTATGAATGTTATTCATGTAATCACCTATTGAATAAATACTCCTAAATGTGTCAAGGAAAGAGACAGTATGTTTTAATCCAAGCTGAAGGTAAAAAACAACATTTTCAAGAAAGCCACTTATAAGTCAATATAAAAAAGCTTAACTTAGAGTTTATTAAAAATGTTAATGATCTCAAGATTGGGTTTTCTAAGTTTTTTGAACTTAGACCAAATTGGGGATACACCAATTTGGTCTAAGTTCACAAAACATTGGATAAACAGTCGAGCAATATTGCATCCTTTTGTTATTTACGTTATGGAAGAAAACGAGATGAATTGTAAAAGTGTCTGCATCATCGAGGACCATCTATCAACATGAACGAGATACTGAGGTACCTGCAGAATGGTATTTTTGGATATATTACACAGAAAGAGTTCCTGTGGTGCCGGAGGCTGTCAAGCAAGTTGTAGCAATGGGAAACTTAGTGTAGATAGAATATAAATGGAATACATTTTGTTCAAATGATGCAATTATATTACATTGCACAAATTTTAAGTTAGAAGAGCCTTATACTACATGTTAAAAAATTCCAGAAACAAGAAACCACATTATTTTATACCATAATCACTAACCACATTTGCAGTTTAAACAAATGTAAATGCTTCATTAATGTAGCAGACCCATTGAAAACTACTTGCTTCTCTCACCATGAATTTATGTAGAATGTCTTAATAACACAAAAATATCTCTAGTTTCTTTATTTTTAATGTATTTTGTGCAAAACTCAATGTTCTGATATGTAAACTTTACAATGGGTTCCTACATTTTATTTTTTCTGAAATCTCTATAATAAAGTTTAATAAATTAGTAGAAAAAAAGTTATTATTAAAAACTGTGTCTTAGGTTTTTGGTGGTTTTAAGTAAGGACAAATCTTTGTAGCAGGAGCCATTTTTAAGATTCCACTATTACTAAATTATGTCATATCAGTAAATTTCTAAAAATTAGCAAGCCAACTAAATATAAAAACTAAAAGAATACATCTTCACTTCTAAAATTGCTCATTTTGAATATTGACCCCTCAAGAATATACTTTTTAACTTTGTAAACAATTTTTAAATTACCAGTGTAAGTAAAAAATGGCATTGAAAAACTCAATGTCTTATAAAAGAAAACCCAGAGTTATTAATCATTAAAAAGAAACAGGCAAACAAAAGAACAAGGTCCTCTGAAACTTTGTTTTAAAAATACAGAGTTTCTAAGTATATATGTAAAAAATTTTGCTACTGAAGCTTTTACTTTTTTGAAGAGTTGGAAACTTTAAAAGAACGCTCATATACCAAAAAAAGTTTTGAGCTGAAACTTTTTGGATTTTCTCTTCTCATTAATACAAAACAACCAAGTTTCTTTAAAATTCTAAGTGGCTCATGTTGAAACTCTAAAACTTTAGTCCATTTGGCATGGAATGAACTTTAAGTAAAATAATTTTAATTGAAAGCTTTGCTGCTTAAGCATTTGCATTAGAACCTAATCTGACATTTAAAATTGGTGACAAATATTTTTTGGTGTTTACTTTCTACAAGCAAAGAAATCAATATTTGATTATAGAATAACTTTAATTCCTGAATAAATAAAAATACCTCTCTGGCTCATAATTCTTCTCAATAATTTTCCTGTACAAACATGCAAAATGATCAGAAAAAAATGCATTTTGTAAAAAGTATGGATCTTGAAATATCAAAGAATGTTTTTTCAGCATTTGTTTTCATGATTGATCCTTAAAGTTCAGAAACTACTCAATGAGTAACTTTCAACACAGATTGCTGCAGTAATTAGCCTCTGAATAGTTTAACGTCTTCCTGGCCCAGCACCTCTTGGACCACCACGACCACGTCCTCTTCCTCGCCCTCTAGGACCACCACGACCACGTCCACGAATGCCTGAAAGTTTTACAAACTCTTAAATAAGCTTATCAACAATATATTTTGTATGACTCAAAAACTAAGTTAGAGAATTTATATCGAAAAAATTGAGTTCTCTAATTTAACTTTCTTAAGTACTGACCTTTTTCACCTCTGGCTTTAGATTTAGGTTCATCATCAACTAATAATGTATCTAGTGGCAAACTTTCAGGCAATATAAAGTAGCGAATATTATTTCCACGTATACTCAAAGTCTCCAACTGAACTGGATCCTTTCCTTTTAATGTCATTTTCACAGCTTTTAAATGTGTATTCATACTCATGTCAACACCTTAAATAAATTTACATGGTAAATAACTTGTATACAAAGCAACATATCACATAACACAGGCACACAAAACAATTTTGAATTAAAATCATTTCACAATATCAATTATAATAAAAAAAAATCCATAAAACCAATTACAATTAAAGTCCATATTCAGATTCTTCTTAATTTAGATGGTTAAACTAATGGTTCTTACAATGTTACAAAATTCTAAAGTTAATACTATCACCAAAAAAATATTTAAATAACCTAAAGTACTTTTAAAATTCTACAAAAATATTTTTGGAAAAACAAAAACTACGCAATTAGATCCATGTTGAAACAAACTAAATTCAATAAGCTTGAAGTGCATAATTTACAGAGCAAAAAACAAAAATGAGTCTGTTTTTGGTTGAGACATTTATAGGCTAATAGTTTACTTACCTGTGATAGTTCCATGTGCAACTGTTCCATTCTTTAATTCAATAGTAACTGTCTCATGACTTAATTTCATCAGAAATCTAGTTTAGAATAGATTCACAATTAATGAAAAAAAACTAAAAACAAAACAACAAAAAAACAATAATGAAATAAACTGAAATTGTGAATTAATCACAACTTTTAAGTTAAGCTGAAATATCTTATTATATATTTCTTTTATTTATAACCATGGCCACCATGGCTGGACGGGGAAGATTCCCGGGGCCCCGTGTGTGTACAAATAATTTTTTAAAGTAATTTTTAAAAGATTTAAATAGTTTTGACTTTTAAAAGATTTAATTCACTTTTATTTTTAACTTTCAATGACCAGAGTACGCTTCTATTGGTCCTGGTCATATAATCGATCATGAGGGCCCCTTAAGAAAACTTCCTCAGGGCCCCAGATTTCTCTCGGTGGCTATCTTTATAACTAATCTTTAATTACTTTTAAGATTGTATATAACTTCAAGGTTTTAATATCAATAACGAGCAATCAAAAAAAGTTACTGAGAAATAATTATATAGAGCCAAAATTTGTAAACAGAAAAAAAAAATTCATTTTATATAAGATAAACATTTCAAAGTAAAAAAAACCCCTCAGTATGTCATATATTGTCAGTGTATCTTTAGTATGAAGGTTTCACATGTGAAACTCAGGGGGGTAAATTTCACTATTGTAATTTAAGTATTAAAATTGTAACTAAAACAAAAAAAATTATAGATTTAACAAATATATGTCAACCAAATTTTATTACTAAGTTTATCTTTGAATAGACTTTGTGGGACGAATGGTTGACTTAGTTAAAATACATGGTCACTTGTTCTTAATTTATTGTATGGGATATTTTAGTCAATATTTTGTTTAATTTTAAATTTGCTACCTAGGAGTTTTAATTTCTGAGTAAAACATTGTTAAGATCAGTTAAGAGAAAGCCAAATTGAAGTCTTTCAAAATTAAAAAAAGTCAAGATTTCTTAAACCAAAGTATTGATTTTATTTTTGTTACTACAATAGAATTAAGAATCGCAATATAATTTAACCGAAGAAAAGGCATAGATTTTTACCTAACAAGCTTCATATTGCAAGCTATTGATGTAGAAGATAAAAAAAGATTACTTTCAACTCAGTGTAAGAGCTGTTTTCCAAAATTTAATCCGCCATGAAATTATAGCTAGAATTGACTGAACTTCCCGCTTTGTTTAATAACAATTTACTGACCAAATTTCTAGGAAGAAAATATAATTGTTTTGTCCTATTTTATGATTTAAGTAAGTTTATTAAGTACAGTTTCAATCAGAGAACTATGTAAATTTCAGTTTATTTGTTATTTTGAATTTTTTATTTTCGATTTGCTAATAAATAAATAATTTCAACATGATAAACACGCAAAATATATAAATTACTTTCTGCATTTCTTTTTTGCAAAAATATAGAAACGTAACTGTCGTACTAAAATGGCACGTAAACGATACGACTGAAGTGAAAATTGATTGTACATGTAATGACGATCTATGAAGTGATCTATAAGATATCATAGCTGATCATTATTAATAATTGATTTATAAATATAAAAACTTAAAGGAGTTGTAGAATGAGTGCTACTTTACCACCACAAAAGATTGAAAAATTGCAGCAAATCTTAATAATTGAACCAGAAAACGAATTGGTATTTCGAGGTAAGTTATTAAGATTTAGGATATAAAAAATATTTTTTTGCAGCTGATTTTTGTTTTCAAGTAAACCATTAAATTTCCATAAAATTTCTAGATTTTAAGAATCTGTTATAACCATGATGAAATAAAATAAACTCAACCCAAATTTTCAAAACACACAAAATTAGTTTGAAAAAAAAACTCATAGATGTTTTTAAAAAACAAAAATAAATTTTGGCTTATGTATGTGTGTGTGTGTGTGTGTGTGTGTGTGTGTGTGTGTGTGTGTGTGTGTGTGTGTGTGTGTGTGTGTGTGTGTGTGTGTGTGTGTGTGTGTGTGTGTGTGTGTGTGTGTGTGTGTGTGTGTGTTAAAAGTTCTAATCCTACTCAACCAATTACAGAAATTTTGAAGTTAATATTTTTTAATTAATGTAATATTGTATTGCTCTGAAGTGTATATATCATTCAATATCTTTCTTAGAAAAAAAACTTTATAAGCCCAACATTCAATTAACTGTTAGTAACTTGACTCTTAATCTTAAAAATAAGAAAACAGTAGTCCGCTTATATAAAATTTAAATAATTGTTTAAGGTTTAAAAAAGTTGCAGCAAAATTATTTAACATTAGTTTGAAAAGTTTTGATTGCTTGTTATTTTTCTCAAAGGTACAATTCTTGTATAGATATGTATGTATATATATATATATATATATATATATATATATATATATATATATATATATATATATATATATATATATATATATATATATATATGTATGTATGTATGTATGTATGTATGTATGTATGTATGTATGTATGTATGTATGTATAAAGTTGACCAACCTTTTTAGAATCAAACTGAGAACAAATAAATTGTAATTATGCTTACACTTTTCAAGGAAGGACAGAAGTTACAAAAGGAGGATTGTCCCCCCTGAAGAAAAATGATTGGTCATTTTAATATATGTAGACACACAGTATATAAAATGTTGTGCATTTAATATACTTCTTAATATTTTTGTTAAGTATTTGTCAGAAAATCAGTTAATTATATCTTTTATATAAGGTCCTTTTAAAGATGTTGTTACAACAATTCTCAAGTTAAAGAATCCTTCTGATAAAAAGGTGTGCTTTAAAGTTAAGACTACTGCACCAAAGAGATATTGTGTTCGACCAAACTGTGGACTTATTGCACCAGATGCTTCAGTAAATGTAGCAGGTATTTAAGCTATATGATAATAAATAAGTTAGAAATTTTATAAATAAGTATGATATTGTTTACAATTATTTTATATTAACTATATCAAATAGCTGAATGTATACAAATGTATACAAATATTTATAAGTAAATTAGTTGTAATTAGCTTATACTGAATCCTTAAAAGTTGTTTGTTCTTAGTGATGCTGCAGCCATTTGACAGTAAAGATTCAGCAGAGGTTCGAAAGCACAAGTTTCTTGTGCAGTCAATCTTTCCTACTGATGATGTTGCAATTAATGATGTTGAAGCCTTAGTACGTTTAGTTTTAGTTATTTTAAATGAGTTGTTTTATAAAAAAAGTTGAGACTTTTTATAATTTATTGGCAAGAAGTATGACAAAGAAATACAATAAAAAAAAATTTTGCAGATAATATGGATTAAAAAGTTTACCATTAGATTTTCCTGCTTATTGTTTTGTTTCAGCTAAGTATTAGTATACTACTGTGATCAAAAAGTAAGGTGAATTTTTTTATAAAATGAAAAATCTTTATTTATTCTTCCAAATCTGTATCGTCCCCCTCAAAATAATCCCCCCCCCCCC
Organism: Hydra viridissima; assembly: GCF_058129835.1. Classification (NCBI taxonomy): domain Eukaryota; kingdom Metazoa; phylum Cnidaria; class Hydrozoa; order Anthoathecata; family Hydridae; genus Hydra; species Hydra viridissima. The sequence goes on from NW_028324314.1 coordinate 9,857,436, forward strand.
CCCCCCGGCCCCAATGCACTTTTGCCAACGTTTTTTCCAGTCTTCGAAGCATGTCGAAAAGTCCTCGGTAGGGATAGCCTTTAATGCGCATGCCGATTCACGTTGGATCTCTTCAATGGACTCAAAGCAATTTCCCCCGAGTGGTCTCTTGAGCTTTGGGAACAGCCAGAAGTCACACGGTGCTAAGTCGGGCAAATACGGTGGTTGTGGAGCAACATGGGTAGAGTTTTTGGCGAAAAACTCACGAAGAACCAGTGCTGTGTGCGAAGGCGCATTATCGTGGTGCAAAATCCAAGAGTTATTGGCCCATAATTCCGGTCTCTTTTTGCGAATAGCTTCACGCAAACATCGCATAATGCTTAAATAATATTCCTTGTTGACAGTTTGGCCAGTTGGAAGGAATTCCTAGTGCACGACACCACAATAATCAAAGAAAACAGTCAACATGACCTTGATTTTTGAACAACTTTGACGTGGTTGCTTCGGTCTCGGCTCGCCTTTTTCACGGTATTCACTTGATTGGTCGGTTGTTTCAGGGTCGTATGCGTAGACCCAAGTCTCATCGCCAGTAATAATTTGTTTGTAGATGTCTTGATAGTCAGAAAGCATTGCTTCACACGTTTTAACGCGACGCTCTTTTTCAAAGAAATTGAGAAATTTCGGCACCAAACGTGATTTGAGTCTTCAGAGGCCCAAACGATCCTTCAAAATCACTTGCACCGACCCAAATGATATTCCAACCATGTCAACAAGGTCTCGAATGGTTAACCGACGATTTGCAAGCACCAATTCTTTGATTTTGTTGATGTGGCGATCATCAATCGAAGTCGATGGTCGTCCGGAGCGTTCCAAGTCATCAACACGTTCTCGGCCTTCTTTGAAGTCTTTGTACCACTTGTAAACATTTTTTTGAGACATAGTCTCTTCACCGAAGGCCTTTTGCAACATTCGATACGTTTCAGCAGCAGAAATATCATTCCGCAGACAAAATTTAATAGCACTTCTTTGCTCAACAAAATTAGACATCGTGAAAATCGCCGAATGCACTTTTGGTACTTCAGAAACAAGTATAAACAAAAAAAAAAATTATGAGTTTGACATGTAATTTGGCGCAAATGTTAATGACATTCCTACCAACTTAAAAATAAAAAAGATTGGACGATTCGAATAAGGCAAGAAGTTTAAATTAAAAATTCACCTTAATTTTTGATCACAGTAGTAAATCTGCAGGTTTTTTTTTTTTTTTTTTTTTATTAGTATAAATAATCCATAATTTTTTTATATCTTATGAATTAAAATAATTTGTGTATAATTTACAGTCTAAATTATTCAATGAAATTAACTTGTATAAAACAAATGATGTTTTGACATTTAAATAAACAGTTTTTTTTTATTTTTAGTATGTTTTAATATCAGTTATTTACATTTTTATTAACTTTATTCAGTGGAAAAATTTACCAAACAAGTATCCAGTTATGGATTCAAAACTAAAATGTGTGTTTGAACTACCCTCTGATGAAAATGCAGTTGAAAAGGTAAGTACTTTAGTAGCATAAATAATCATATATATTTAAGAAATGTAAGACTTAAATCTGATTTATGCAGTTAACTTGTATTGTTATCAAGTGTTATTTAAAATATGTAGGAATCTGAAGTTACTGTACCTCCTGGTATCAGCTCTCAAGAAAAGCTTACCACTGTTACAGCACCTAAAGAAACCGTAAGCACATCAGCTACTATTCCAACTCCAACAATAAAAGATATGAATGAAAATAAACCTTTGGAGTCCAAAGTTGTGTCTAAAGCTCCTAAACTCCCTTCCACTCCAGTTGTGAAAGAGGTATTCTCAATTTGATTTTTGTAAATATTGTTAACCATTACCACTTTTACAATTAATAGGTATCTAATTAGGTAAATTATAAATGAAATTATTTATTTAGCCACCGCCACAATCTTTGGCACCTTCGCCGCCTATTCCTGTGAAGGTATTTTTGCATTTTAAATCTTTTATTTACTCCCCGTGAATTTTTTTCCATGGGAAAAGCAAGTAAATCCAAGTTTTACCTGAAATGACTTTGCAAAACCACCACTTCTAGGAAGTAAGTCCTTTGATTGGACTATTCAGCATTGTAAAATGTTGAGCGCTGTTCGAGCTGTGGTTGCCGTAAGAAGCAAGTCCAGAAACTAGCTGAAAAGCAAAGTGTTTTTTCAAAGTTGTTGAAAACTTGACTTTGGTGGTTTATTTACTTTTCCCATTTAAAGGAAGTATAGTTTTTGTTGCTGTCAAAAATTACTGACCAAAAGTTTATGACTTTGATATATGCATCTTGCATATCTAATTTTTAGAAAATTCCAAGCGAATCTGAAGATACTATTCCTCCTGCATTAGCCACACAGGAAAATATTTATCTTCGAATGTCATTAATCCTCGGAATGGTTCTCGCTCTTATATTTGGAATAATAATTGGCAAGTTTGTCTTGTAATGGAATATTCCAGCCTTAAATTATAATAAATAATGAATTTTTTTTCTTCCCCGTGTATTTGAATTATTAGGAATTCAAATTTGGTTAACGAACAATTTTTTCTTTCTGTTTAATGTAAATTGAAATTTTTATTTCGAATAACCGTTAGCTTTAATAATTCATACGGTTATAACCTACTCTTATTTCCTTATTTGTTGACCTCAAATCAAAACGATATTGGTGCTTTAAAGGTAAAAGTTCACTTAAGTGCGTTTTAGAAATGTATATTTTTTCTCTCTCTTAATACCGAAAATGTTTATATTAAGAAAAAAAATTCATCTGTGCATTTTTCAAGCTTGTTTCTAAGTTACAAAATATTACGTGCCACTTTTTTAACAGACAAAGAAGTTTTCAAGCCCAACTTTCTCTAAAGTTTGAAACTGTTACTAACTGACAAAGTTCACTCGGTATTCTGAATTCTTTATTTTCAATCTCTTTCTGTTAGGGATGGGAGACAATTCCCAGCCAGTTACTTAACACTTTTTTAATTTCTCTTTCTATTTAAATGGATTTGTTAATAGGAAAATATACACCAGTCTATTAAATAATTAACCTGTATACTAATAGTTAACCAATCTTTTCATTTTCAAACTGTTAACCAGAATTAAAACCACTCAAGCTTTAGATTTAGTAATATTTAAGAATTCAGTCTGGAATCGAAGTTCATTCAAGTTATTTATTAGTTATAAAGATTTCAAAATAACTAATCAGAATATCTGTATTAGTATGAATGTATGCTTAATATCTTGAAGAAAATGCGCTTGAAGTAATGGTGGTCACTTAAAACCTTTTTTTCACGCCTTTTTAAACGAATGTTCTTTATGATTAAATGATGATCCTATATATATATATATATATATATATATATATATATATATATATATATATATATATATATATATATATATATATATATATATATATATATATACACACATAGATATAGGATAATCATTTAATGTGTGTGCAGCTGTTGCTCTAGGAGGGTCAAAACTACTTTGAGCTTTCCCAAAGATTTTAGAGGTTGGAAGGGAAAGTATATGTATCCCTGATTAAAAAAACTAAAAAATTGAAATCGAACTCTTTCATCCTAGAAAAAAAAAAAGAAAGTTTTCTATACTTAGGCGCACAGGAATGAGATGTCAAAATGCATATTTTTAACATATAATTTCACTTTTTCTCGTAAGCAGCACAAAAAAAAACAACCAATTAAAAAACAAAAAACGGTTTTAAGATTCTATCACAGTCAGATAACATATTTTTTGTTTACTTTTGTAATAATCAAGATATGTTGCATCTTAATTATTCTTATGATAACCTTGCTTCTTCAAGATTTAAAGAATATTTGAAAGTTATAGAAATAAAATTTAAAAGAAAGAAGTAGTTTATAATAATACTTGCAGAATCCAAGTTGTCTTAAATAAATGACTTGCCCACATCCTTATTTTCTGATATTAGTACTTAAGATAAATTTTCTGATACACATACTTGAACAAGTCATTTTACAAGTGCTTGCTGTAGTAGTCAACGCGATATTTTTCCAAATGCCTTCCGTATTCTGGGTTTGAACTTAACCACCTAAATATTTCCTAGTGATTGCTAAAATTGTGATGAAGTGATTCTGTTGTCTGTTCACTAGACATTCCGAGTGCTTGATTTTTGATTTGAACAAAGTCTTTGATATGGTAGAAAAATGTATGAGCCTTTTGTGTTATTCTTACTTTTGTCAGTGAGAGATATGAGTTCTTGAACTAGTCAATTTTTCAATCATATGTTGGATCCATTGCTGAAACAAGTCACTACAGCATCGAACTTTCTTAGGGTATCAATGCCAAAAATCGCAAATGCACAGTTTTCCTCTGTTTTAGAAGTTATCTGTTTCCTCTGTTTTAGAAGTTATCTACAAACATTACCAGCAAACTGACTAATGTGGTATCTTTAAATGAGAATAGAGGCTTGTAAATGAATTCGTGAAGGATTTTACCAGTTTGAGGTATTGTGAAACGTGTTTTCTATGACTTGTAACCATTCGGCCAGCAATTGTAATAGTGTCACACACCCTAAATATCATTAACATTTTAACTTTTCCAGTTTTAATTTGAAAAAAATACCACATGTTAATGGGACAAGACGACCACCTTTACTTGTGCAACTCTAATTATCATATGTGGAGAAAAGAAATAAAAATTCCTTCTTTGGTAGAAAAGAAAATGTAATTTGTTCACCAACTTGTTGGTTTTGTAAAGCAAGTTGTTTCAAATTATCATGCAAGGTCAAATGACTGCACTAATGTGGAAAGCAATAATTGCAAGACAGTCTGAACATCTCTTCCTAGGTTTTGTTTGCGTTGCAGGCTGTGAAATGTCCAATAGGTGTTTTTCATCTAATTTCAGCTTTCCAATCCGGCAGATGAGGTAGCTGCAACGACGCAGAGACTTATTTACTCTGTCATGCAAATAAATGATAAGTAGATAGAGCAACAAATACAAACAATAATATAAAAGCTCAAAAATAGAGTTAGGACTTCTTAAACAAAAAAAAAAAGGGAAACTTTGAATGAACGTATAGCGTAATTGAAAAATTGAAACTGAACGGAAGTTGTGCGGAACAAAAAAAAAGAAAAAGAAATTTTGATGAACAGAAAGAGAGAAAAGAGTTAAACAGATGTCAGAGAAAATATTGGTAAAAGAAAAGTCAACGGAAGTTTTGCCGTTTCTATTAAAGGAAAAGAAGAATAAGATATTCGGTTAAAGAAGAGCTGGAAGAGCAATAGAGGAATAATTAATAAAAATAATTGTACATATACAGTATTAGAAAGTACAAGAAGAGTAAGAAAATGTCATTTGTAATTTTTATGAAAGTAATGAATAAAAAAGTGCTTACCATCATTACACATTAAAAGATGCTTATTTTGAGAATTTACTTAGGATGAACAACACAACCTTAACTTTTTAACAACTAACATTTGCTCTTTCTTAACCAAATAGTCCCCTCAACCTCAACCCTTACCTCCGCATTCCTTTATTATCCTTCATCACTCATAAATAGATACTAATCGCAATGCACCACATGCGTTACTGATTGCACGTTTAATACGTTTAGGTCCCTTTTTTGATTTGGATCTGTAGCCAGTAGTCTTTTAACAGCAAAAAAATTTAAAAAAAAAACAGTCTTTAGCATGATCCTGGGTTACTCTCCATAACATAATTGACTGTGAGTTAAAGGGATTGTTCTAAATTTCGGACTATTTTTGTAGTTCCCAAAAGGTAGTCACAGGATACTTGATGTGTACAGGTTCAATAAGCAGGAAAGTACGGGCAATATTGCCCGTTAAATGCCCGTACAACTAACATTATTTATGCAAGTACTTATATATGCATACACAACTTTACGGGTATATACAAGTATTACTTGAATAAAAAAGCTACTACTTATAAAAACCCGTTTCTTTTACCTAATATCTTTAGGATGCCCATATGTGCCCGTTAAAAGATTACATAAAATGATAAGATATTTTAGTTGTAAATCAAATTAAATACATTTATACACACAAACTGACATACGTATATATATACAAACATACAATTAGTTTATCAGAACTTTCAAAATTATATAAATCAAATTAAATACATTTATACACACAAACTGACATACGTATATATATACAAACATACAATTAGTTTATCAGAATTTTCAAAATTATCAAGAAAAACACACACATGCTACTTTCAGGGGGTAACTCAGTGTCTGATGAGGTTCCTTTCTTTATACTGTCAATTCCTGTAAAATTTGTAGTATATGAAGTTGCTAGAGTGTGAACGAATAGGTACGGGCAATGTCCGTACGATAATGCTTGTTGTACGAGCGTTAATACTTGACCCGTACCTGTACCCATGAACATCAAGTTTTCTATGACTACCAAAACGCATATTGCACAAACGTTATGTGAGACTCACTGCTTATTTTATAGACCTTCTTCAAGAAATTGAATATACCTTTTTGCTGTTATGTCAGCACGCATTAGCCAGAAGTTTAACAAAAATTTTCCGGTGAACTTTAAACACGCGATAACATCTTTTTTAAGTTAACATTAGGGATTGCACGTGCCTACTTATTAAGAGAAAACATAATGTCAGTATTTATAAAATAAATTTCTTCCTTCATTATCCCCTCTCGAGAAAGAAAAATAGAAATTTAAACAAAAAAAAATAATGAATTACCACCGATAATGATCTCGTCAGCATCTAAAATTTCACTTTTCTTAAAAATATGTCAAATAACTGAGTAAATTCTAACATTTTTCACAGAAGCTGATTACAACTATTTAATAACTTATGTTGGTTAGAAAACAGTATATTATGCATTATCTGTTTTTGAATTGGTCAAATAGTTAGCTTACTCAATAAAAGCTATTACTGCGTAGGCTAACTATAATCATGGACGTACTGGAATTTTGAAACTCGTATTTTTCTCGTAGTCAGCGTCCTTAAATCAGTTAAAATTAGTCATCGAATCGGGAGAAAAAGAATTGTGGATCTAAGAAAAACTATTGTAGACCTGTGTTATAGTTTAAACATCCCTACTTCGCATCGAGGTTTTTTTTTTTTATTTTTAACGATTAGACAAAAACAACAACAATAAAAAGTTTTTCAGATTTGGAAGACTTCTTATTCAAAGCTAAACTGTTAAAATCGCTTCAGAAAAACTTTTTTTCAATTTCTCAAACAATTTTAATTCAATTTCTTTGTTTTCTGCCATAATATTTCAGGTCTTCTATCACAAAAATTTGTATTTCGTATGTAATCCAACAGAATGGAGACGTTTTGTCAATAGTTCAAACTGAAGCCTGAAAGGCATCCTTTTGCATAATAGCAATATTTTTGGGTCTGCCCAAAAAGGTCATTCTGTTTGTTTGTGAGACTGATATTAAAATGATGTTTCATTTGATTAAATATTAGGAGCGCAACTGGATTATTTGTATAGATTTAAAATTGGTTGATTTCCACATATTTGCAAGTGGGCCAGTCGAACAAGAGATCAATACTGGATATAAAGAGAATGGCCCATTTGTGACACTTTTGCACTAGGCATGACTATTGGTGAGTGAACATATTATTAGAAGAAAATAAGTAGTTTTTTCACCACTCTAAACTTGGTTTAATAAAACAATTTATCGAAGCACTGAAAACTGATAGTGTTTGCTTTCAGTACATTGTTACAGCAGTTACCTGGTTAGTCTTCGATGGACTGCAAATTCTTATAAATGATAAAAATTCGTTAAAACAATAGATAGCGAGAAAACAGATTGGTTATCGTCGGTAGCTATTATATAAAATTTCTTGGTAATAAAAAACAAGAAAACTATGCAGGATTTAGTAGTTAGAAAGGTGAAAGCCTTATGATCTAGTTTGCAAAATGAGTATAAAACTTCATTTTATAAAAAATCATATTGACCAGTTTTCTAAAAATATTGGAGATGTGAGTGAAGAGCAGCAAGAGCAGTTCCACCAAGATCTTAAGACAAAAGAAGATCGTTACCAAAGACGTTGAGACAAACACATAATGGCAGACTACCGTTGAAGATTTATTCGAGGTAACTTAAGTATAGTTCAAAAAACGAAAGAGCTACAAGCGAAAGTTTCTTTCCGATTGAGTATTTATAAGTAAACCATATTGTCTGCAATCCTATTTAAAATTAAAGTTTACATTACTTTTTTTTTAAAAACCTCCAAAAAGCTTGAGATTTTGATAGGATCATATTTATGCTATAAAATATTCATTTTAAACATATAATTGATAATTTTTTCATCTGTTGTCTAGTTTTCTAATAATTTTGTAATAAAATAAAATCTTTTGAAACATACCGTCGAGTTTCCAAATGAATTTCAAATTTATTTTATCAGAAATACCTTGAAGAAAGTTCGTTAGCTTCCTAAATTTTGCAAAACAAAAGTAAAAAATTCATCGCAAAGTCTGTAGTTTGTCTTAAAAATCTGATGTCAGAGATGAATTCAGCAAATCAAAAGAACATAAGAATAATTGTCAAAACTAGTGCAGTAAATTTTTTTGTCAGACTGTGTTAGCAATGAATAAAATAGACCACTCTGCTTCCCTAAACTTTATATTTTATAAGTAATAAATACAGATTTCTTCTAAATATATGGATAACTTTCCTAAAATAAAAACATTTCAGATAATATACATATTCACAGTGTTTTAAAATCCTCACTTTGAAGATAATTTATATTTAAATTTTAGGTCAACAAGTTTATTGCATGTGCCTACAACAAAGATTCGAATTCTACATTTTTTAATTTTTTAGAGATTATTCAATCTAAATCACATAAAAAATATTTTTAACAATTCGCTGCTAATATTCTTCACGTACTTATCATCACTTTCTTTAGGCTCAACTCTCGCAAGATTTTCTAAGATGTACTGCATCTCACTTACGGCTGATTTAAACTTATCTTTAAGTGTCACATTAGAAGTGACATATCTTTTGATGACTCGTAATAAGATTTTCTGACGCTTTCGGTCGCTTGTAGAGATTGCCTGGAATAAAATTGCAATATTATTGACTGTAAACCAGCTGTCATTTTCTCCGCCAAAAAGCTCTGCGGACAGATACAAGCACCTACATGCCCACTCTTTTATATCGTCATCATCGAAAACGAGCAAGTTAGCGAATATACCATTAAGCTCACAAAGTCCCTTACTTAATTTTAGCAATTTTTCAACATCGCTTTTATCGAATAAAAGATCTTTATTCGATAAGCTAGGAGGCTTGTTCAAAAGGACGCTTTTAACTGCAGCTTCAATTCTTTTATAGGCTTGATGTATCGTGTCTAATAACTGCAATAGTAATGATGTATCTTCCTCTTTCGAAGAAGCAACCTCCATGAACGCTGACGTAAGATATTCAATAAGGCCTAATTTACAAAGCCATGGGAAGTCTAATTCTTCTTTCATTATAATGACATTTAATAAACCAACTGCGCTTTGAAGAGTAGCACTGTTGGTATCATTTTGATGAGTATGCAATAAATCAAGCAGAGATGACATAATCTTTTCATTAAGCAAACTAATAATAACTCTCGGCGACCTTTCTGCGCATAAAAGAACGAGTCGTAAACAGTAAGAAGGCAAAGGATCTTGGTCTAGTAGGAAGTGCTCCATCTCACTGACAAAGGTATTTTCAATTAACTAAAATTGAAAAAAAATATATATGGCGATTCAACCCCTTTTTTCATTGATTGTATATAAAAAAACTCTCTTTATAGATACTTATTCTTTGTAGAATATTTATTGAAGAATAGTTATTGTAGAACAATTATTGAGCTTTTTAAATACCTTGGTGAGAATATCCACGTCCGGTTGCCTCGGAGTGGCATCGTCTTCTTTTTCTAGGTAAATTGAAGCGATATTTGTAAATAATCTACAAGATAGCATTCTTAAATTCCCATTATCACTTCTTCTAAAACATGCTAAAACAGGGAAAATATGGTTAACTACATCGGAGAGATAATCTAATAAAATAAGTGGGTGCTGCCCGATTGCTTCTATGATTGAAAAAGTGTCGCAAGTTAAATTTTCAGCAAGGGTGACTGTGCTAGTTCCTGAAAGATTTACTTCACCAATATCAATTTTATAAACCATCTAAATAAAATTTACAGTGCGTCATAAAAAACCAATAAATATTTTTAAAAATACTAATACACACAATGACGCACAAGACATTTACATAATTATGATAAATTACTTGTAAAATCTTTCCTATATATGGAATGAAATCTATGGATTTAATGATTTTTTTACGAAATAGTGAGCTAGTGACCAAGTGTAGAGAAATTTTCAGTAGAGGTAAATGGATCTTGAGCTGCTTAGTTTGAGCTGGATTTGGATGATGACGACCAGTAACCACCTCTAAGATGTGTAATATATCTAAAGAGGTCAATTATTTATTTTAGGCATGAAAATTTTAACTATTAAAAAGAATTTGTTGCTATAGGCAAGTATGGCTTTTATGCATTTCACAACTTACCTTCAAATATAGTTGGTAGAATAGTAATTATAATGTTAGCAAGCACACCAAGACACTTTTGTGCATATTCAGAATGTTCACTGTTTTGATTGGTCATAACTTTCCTTGAGTTCTTCTCTAAATAACCAATCAATTTCAGCTCACAAGAATTCAGGAGGATTTCATGAGAACGAACAATCATTTCAGAGAGTAAAAGATAAACTTTGCCATGTAAAATATATGAAGGAGAATCCAAATTTTGGACTAATCTTTGCAGAAAACTTTCTTCTTGCATGATGCGCTTACAATGAATTGAACTCGTTAACAGTGTAACAAATAATGTGACAAACGAAAGCTGACTCTGTAAAGCCCCTGTAAAAAGTGCTTCCTGGAAAATATTAAAACCAGCTCTGTCAGAAACATGTTGTATAATGGTAGGAGAGTGCATTGAGAGATGACACAATGCTGAAGCAGCAGTTGATTTCTCTATGTCCGTCATAGCATGAGAATAAAGATTCCATAAACCCTAAATGAAAAAAAATTGACATTTAGTAAAAAAAACAAAAAAAAAACAAACAAACAAACAAAAAAACATGCATGTTAAATGCTAAAAACAAGATTTTTACCAAGCCGACTTCATTTGTCAGAAACTTTTTACAATACCGCCCAGTTGTAGTGGTAACATTTTCAATAATTTTTGCTGCAATATGTCTTGCAATGTGATCATCAGACTGCTGTAAACATTTGTTTATTATAGTAAACACAGCGCCTAGATACAAGTAACATTTCATCCTAAATTTGCTAAAAAGCTACCAAAAGAATCTCTAAAATCTAACCGCTTACCAGAAGGTTCCCATTGGTGAAGTACTCTGTCTTCACTTTCTTCTTGGGTAGCTGCAAAAAAAAGGAATTCCCCAATAACAGGTAAAAATGACTGCTTGATATGAGGAAGACGAAAATTTTGTTTTATTTGGTCTGCAGCCACGCTAAATATTTCAGCCATATTAAATGAAGGAGAAATGTAAGTTGAGCAACTAGCAAGCACACCCAATAAACGGCCTGAAACAAAAAGATATTTGTAAAATTTTTAACAATTTCAAGTCATCATTACATGGTAAAAATAAATTACATTAATACCTATACGTATTTTGATTTCAATGTTTTGAGAGATTTTCAGTTCTTTTAGCAAAGATTTATGATGACTTTCTTCTATAATCAAGTTTGAAAGTTCACTAAGCTTGGCTATGCTTATTAGATATGCAATTAAGTTCAACTTATAGCGTATACAAACTTGTTCTTGTGATTTGGAATATTTTAAGAAAGAATCAAAAACATTATTCAGATGCTGTTTTAAATAATCTTTATTACTGTCCCGCAACGTCTCCAAATTCACACCAATAAAACCCAGACTACTTGAATCCCATTTAAGAATTGGTTGCTTCAAAAGCTTAGAATTTTCCGCAATTGGTGTTACCATAAGATCACTTGAATGATACAGATGATCAATAACATTTATATTGGTGCCAACAAGCACATCACTCTGTCTCAAGGAAATTGCACTACTTTTCTGTGAGTCACTTGTATTTCGTTTTTTAGAATAAGAAATCTCTGGGTCATTTAGTGTATCATCGTTTATTTTGTTTGAATACTCATTTGTTTCTGTATTTTCTAGCACAATATTCAATTCGTCTAAGTCTTCTTGATGCTTTGATAGTATATATGTTCCTTTAGTAATAGAAGTATTTTTTTCTGACTCTAAAGAAAGTAAAGTAACTTTTTCTTCCTCAGGAATAACTAATGATTTAGATTCCTGATTAAGACTTTCAAGTGTTTGAGGTGATTCATTTGTAACACTACTTTTGGTTAGGTCTACACTTGCATTATTAGCTTTATTTTGAGCAAGAGCATTGTATAAAGAATCTTCTAAATGAAATTCTTGTGAGCTTTTGAGGTTTTCAATTAAATCTGCCAAATGACTGAGTTCGCCTTCCCAAAATGGATGCAAACATAATTCTAACCAATCAATTCTTGCAGCAGGATCTTTCTGCAGAAGACCTTGAATGAGCATGTATAAGTTTTCAGAAGCTTTAACTAAAACTCCATTTGCATCTAAAGTTAGTAAAGTTTTAATTGAAAACTAATGCATTAAGTTAATACAAACAGTTCATCTAATATATCAATTCAGAGATACATTACCTTGTACAGGATAAATGATAGTTTCTTTTCTAATTTTTTCACAAATCTTCTCATGTGAAGAAGCATGAAATGGGGTATTAGCAGTAAACATTTCAAACAATAAACACCCAAGGGACCATAAATCACTTTCTGGAGATGGTAAACTGCCATCTATAACTTCAGGAGCTTTATATGCAACTGAACTATGTTTAACAATTTCATCTGACTCCTCATCTCGTATGCGGGAGAGGCAAAAGTTACTATACTTAAGTGTTCCGCTACTATCTAAAATGATTTTTTGAGGACTCAAGTCACAGTAGATGATATCTAAAGAGTGAAGGTACAACAAACCACTTACTAAATCTTTTCCAAAGCTTCGAATAGTTTGTTCAGGTAGACAAAGGTCTTGTTGAAGAATATTTTGAAGTGAACCACCACTGCAAAGTTCAACAACTAACCAAAAATGATTTGTTGTCTCATACCACTCATAAAAACGAACAACATTAGGATGATCTAGCTGGTGCGATATGCGGACACTATTTTGTAACTGTTGGCGTTTTAATTTTTCAATGCAGTGTATGGCAACATATTTGATGGTACCTTTACGACGGCCTTTATAAACAACCCGTTGATTGCCTTTTCCTATTTCATCATAGAGTACAAAATTCTCCATGCATTTGTTTAATGAAATTTATTCCTTATTTAATATAAAAGAAATTTTTGAGTAAAAAAAAAAAAAAAAAAAAAAAAAAAAAAATTTGGAACAGAAATAAAAAAAGGGACAAAACAGGTTTTCTTGGCATTAGAAGAATATATATCTCACAAAAACTACATATTTACATGAAAATTGATGCTAATATTGAGTAAATAGTGATTAAATGAAAAGAAAACTGTTTTTACTTCATGCTTGTTAAAACCAATAACACAAAATAAATAAGAAATAACAAATACAAATCCGTTAAATTCTGGTTTATTATTATTTGTAAATAAATATATATATTTTTGATTGTTATAATTATGATCACGTTAAATCTTCTATTGCACTTATTGCTGAAGCAGCTTCATTCTCCATTTCACCTGAAAAAAATGAACCAGCTTAAATTTAAACCTTTCCAAACAAAAAAAGATTATTTGCATGAAGAACAAATAGTTATAAAAAAAGATACTAAGAAAGAAAATTTAACAACTTAAACCAACTTATGAACCATTGTGAAGCCATTAAATTTCATATAAATTAAAATCATTACCTATTGAGCAAGAGCCATAGCCGATAGCTTTACGTATACCTTGTGAGGATGTTACATCTTTTGGTGCAACCTATATACCCACAAGCCATTTGAAATATCTTAAGTATATTATTTATTTATGACATCATTAACTTTTAATTAATGATAAAAAAAATTATTGAAAAAATGAAAAAACAAAAATTACACTGAAATTTACCTTTCCAATTAAATCCTTCAGATTTTCAACCAATGAGGTTGCTGCATAAGAAACAGTTTTTTTTTACACATTTGAAAAATGAGTATATTTAAGTAAATACATTAAATAAGTATATAAAAAAAAAATTAGAACTTGAAGAAGCACTAACCAATAGTTTGTTCATTATCATCAATATTTATAATAGTTTTTGAGGACAGTCTTTCATTTTGTGCCTTATTCAAACTTTGAAGGAGCTCAACATTACTATTGAGCAGCTGCTGAGGTGTCCTAAAGCATGCAAAGTTTTTATGCTTTCTAAGTAACTTCATGGTTTCAAATAAATTGATATAAAAATATTATATATGTATATTCATACATACATACATACATACATACATACATACATACATACATACATACATACATACATACATACATACATACATACATACATACATACATACATACATACATACATACATACATATGTATGTAGGTAGGTAAGTATGTAATATAATGTAATGTTATGTAATGTAATTTAATGTAATTAAATGTATGCATGTATGTATACATATCCATATTCAGTCAACATTGCATTATTTACAAACATACATATTAGTCTTCTGATTCTCTGAAGGACTTACTGAAAAGGGAAAAATTAAACTACATTATTACATTATACCCAGAATATCAAATTTTAAAATATTTTTAAGAATACAAATACATGAAAGTTAATAAACCACTATAAGATTTATAGGGAAAAATTGATGAATATACTTCATGCAATAAAAATATTTTTACTTGTATTAAGAAATGAGACATCAATTCCTAGTCCATTTAATGATAGCAAAGAGCCTATATCGACCTTTTTCTCATCTGCTAAACCCAAATTATACAAATTGGCAAGTTCTCAGACTTTAAAAATATAAATGAAAAAATAAACAATATGCAAGAAAATTTCATTAAAAACTGGCACCTTTAATGCTAGATGTATCATTCAAAGAACTACTCTAAAAATCAGTAACAAAACTCAGTGAGTATATAAATAATATCTTAAAAGCTTAATCAATTTTATTAAGAAAAACAATCCAAAGTTCTGACCTCTTTGTTTGATTTTAACAATCTAGAATGTTCTCCATCAGTGACAATGTTTAGAAGACGATCTGCATACTCCATCAAGAATGAGTTACCTTTACAAAATTCCTGCAAACTAATAAGTTTAAAAGACACAGTAAAAAAAATACCTACATTTTTATTAAATATACATTATATAAATATTACTTTAAAATGATTATCAACATACCAATTTGTTGGCAAACATAACCCAGTATTAAAATTGGTTATAAGGATATTTTTAAAGACATAATTAGGCTGGCCTACAAGTTAGAAATGTTAATGAAGTCTCTAAATATATAACAATTAAAAGCAGCAAACCTTTTAGCATATTCTATTCCATCCTCAGTGCCATAAGTTTGCATGAGAAGATCACTTTCCTCTTTTTTTATGTTTGATAATGATGAATCGTATGTAGGACCAAAGCTTCCATAAGGTCCATAGAGAAGATAAGTTACTTAAAAAAGCAAACAGTTAAATAAGCAAACAGTTAAATAAGCAGGTCTGCTTTATTTATTGGAAAATTTCTTTATGAATCTATAAGAGATACAACTTAATGTTGATATTTTGATCAACTTTCAAACTCATTTTGATAAATAAGATTTAAATTATGAATAAAAAAACAAATAAAAGTATTGGGATACATTCTTTTTTTTAAATTTGAAGCTATATTCAGAGAAATTGGTACAAGGTACTTTAATTAAAGTATTATTTACCATTAGCTAAAAACCTTTCCCCATCTTTTAGGTAGCATACTTGATTCCTTGAAAAAATCTCTTGTCCAAGAATCAACTCAATTTTTGGCTTCTTTGTAAGAGTTGAAGTGTTGCTTGGTTAGACCATGAGTCATTAACCAGAACAACTGATAGTTGGAAGGAGTAATATCTAGTGAATATAGATCTAGTGAATACAGTGGGTGGGGTAGAACATTCCCTTGAAGTATCTCCAAAGTATCCTTGACAACTTTTGCAACATGTGACCCAGTGTTGTCATGCAGAAAGATCACTTTATCTTGTCTTTTGGCATATTGAGAGTCTTAGAGCTTAAATGCTTGACTAAATTGAATCAATTGTTGTTGGTAACATCCCGCAGTGGTGATTTTGTTAGGCTGAAGTAGATTACTTTGAGTTGATGCCACCAGATGCACAGGACTAACTTCATACCATGTTTATTCAGCTTTGCCATTGAAGTTAACAATATTCTATACTTTGGGTTGTTGTAGTGTATCTAATATTTGTCCCCTGTTACAACATGATGCAAAAAAACCCTTCTGATTTTGCCTTTGAAGCAGTTGTTTGGATGTGAAAAAAAACAATAGTATTCAACATTTCTTGCATTGAGTTCATATAGAACCCTATTTCCTTGTTTTTGTACCATACCCATGGTTTTGAGAAAGTTTGAAATCACTTGTTGAGCCACTCCCAAGTCTTCAGCAAGCTCCTCTTGAGCTTGGCATGAATCTTTTTCCAATAATGCTTCTAACTGTGTCTCTACCAGCCTTCTTTTTAAATCTTGTTTGCTGGTGTCAAAAATAACACTTTTAAAATGCTGGTACTTTTTATTGATGGGTCATGTTCCCCATATGTTTCTCAAAACAATTAATCTCCATTAGCTGTATTTTTCTTAACAACCAGCACTATCTGCAAACTGTTTTTTGTTGGCATTAAAGTAGATATGTTAGGAACACAAAGAAAGAATGGTATTTATATTTCAGCAACATGACACATACTGATTTTTAGCAGGAAATGATGATGCATGAACATGAATGAAGTTGCAAGATGGTCTGATGTGATTAAATGCTAGTTATGCCATCTTTTGTAAATCCCTCAGAACGTATTTTTATCTCCAGTAAGTAGGGATTTATATGTCAATCAAACCATTAGGAGAGTGTCTTATGAAATGCTCTCACTTAAGTTTGTATAATATTAGATTCAGGTTTGTATAAAATCACATTTCATCACATTTGATTGCATTTCATCATTACATTACACAAATCTGTGGCCTTTTTATAATTTTTGGAAGCTAACTTTCTGGTAACTATTTATATATACCAGGGCTGTGGAGTTGGAGTCGTGGAGTTGGAGCTCATTTTGGCTGGAGTTGGAGTTGAAAAAATTGTACTGACTCCAACTCCAGTTTAAAAAAATCTTTAAAAGTTTCATAATTTTCATAAGGATTTTACAGATGTTACTCATTGAAATATTTTATGTTCTGTCAGTCTAAAGCACAAGTATCAAACTCTAGCCCTCCAGTTGTTACAAAACTAAAAGTCCCAGGATGCTCTGATAGCTGTAGGATATCCAGACACAATGGGAATAGTAGTTTGCTACAACTGGAGGACATGTTATTTTAAGGCCTTTAAAACAGTAATAAGCAATAGGGTATTTTGCTGCTTATCACTGAGAATCTTAAATCACCTCCCTTGCGCTCTCCTCTACCATCCCTTAAACTAGATAACTTCATGATGCCCCAACTCCTGACTTAAACTGTCTGACACTGTGCTGCATATTCTTAGTAGAAAGCTAGGCGTGCCACCACCTAGCACAAAACAACTGCTTCACAAACAGAAAGGCTGTAAGTATTCAACTAACTTTGCATTAGAAAGACTGTAAGTATTCAATTAAATTTGTTTCTCTAGAAGGAGAGAGTATTAGTGATTGAAAAAGCTGTTAAACAAAAAGAAGAACTTAATGAATATGTCAAGGGTCGCTGTGTGTTTCTTAGCAGAATGAACTGTTTTGGAATCAATGTCCGATTTTTTTTTTTTTTTAATTAAGTAGTTACTAAGATATTGGCAGTAAAAGACACCATAGCTAATCACACCAGCGAATTTCTCCAGGTCTTAGTAGTAAAGATTCTCAAAAAATATGAACTTAAAGAAAAACAAGTTCTTTCTGTCCAACTGACAATATTTCAAACATGATTTTAACTAATTCATAATGTTATTAGTGACTGCATAAGAGTTTATTGCATAACAAGAGTTCAGAAAAGTTGTTTGTTCAGAAATTGTTTTCTAATAAATATTATCTAAAGCACTAAGTGGTTAGATTATTTGTATCATGGTGATGAAATAGCCAATGTTAACATTTTACTGCAGTAAATTTGTTGTTACAAATTGGTCACTTATGAAGGAGTTGGTCAATGATAAAATCAAGTCCGAGTTGGAGCAGCAGCTTACCGACTCCACAGCCCTGATATATACAGTGATTATTTATGAATAAACTAAAAATTTACATACATATCTCAGACATTTTATATGTAACTTTGACATCTTATATATGCCTGTAAGATTTTATGTACACTTGATATAATTCTGATTTTAATTATTATATATATGTGAGGCATAATTCTACTTTTAATTCACATATTTATCATACCTGGTATATTTCTGCTTTTCTTTTCATCTTTAAAAAAAGCTTGATCAAGAGTAATACCAGTTGGTAGCTTGCCTGCTATCTTTCCTAACGAAACTGCTACTGTTTTGTTGTCTATGTAATACAAATTACTATATGTAATAATATAACTATAATATAATTTTATGCTCAAACTTGCTACATATTGAACATTTGCAAAAGAAATGTTCTTAAGAAGAAAACTAAGAGAGGAAGAAATACAAGATACCTTCTGTTGTATCAGGGTTTAAAATATTCATTGAGGTGTTACCATTGGCATCTTTAACTAAATATCCATACTGAATGAAATATAATAGCAAAAGTTAAAATAAAACAAAGTTTATTGAGCAATCTTTGTTAATCACACAGAGGAACAAACACAAATAACTAAAACAAAATAGATAAATAGCATAACATAAAAAGCATAAACAAATAAACAAAAAAGAAAATAAATTTAAAAAAAAACAACAAACAAAAAACAGCAACCTTTTGATTGGGATACCTAATGTGCAATTTGTCTCTTGCAGCTTTTGAAGCATTAAAAATAGAATTAATAAAACTTTGATGTTTTACAGAGTCACGCTCCCTTCTAAAGTTAATTATTTCATATTTTACCATTAATATTAAAGGAGCAGCATGTAACATTCAAAAATCCAGCATAATATAAAAAAGATGTGATAGAACTCGTCAAGAAAAATAAGGTAGCACTTCAACTTTACAAAAAAAAGTTTTATTTAATCATCTTTAATAAGAGATAATAGCTAGAGCAAATTAAAGAAAAGCTTACTTAATTTTTTCTATGTCTTTCCTCTTGTTTTGCAATCTGTTGTCAGGACTATGAGAATCAATATTAATATCTGAAGATTCATCGACTTGAATCAGATCATCCTCTGAATCAGACAAAGGTCTACCAATAAGTCTTCGAAGTTTCTTCAATCTTTTCTGGAAAATACAAATTTAAAAACTTGAAATCAAAACTTCATGAATTGATGTTTGTATTTTCATAATACATTTATGATTTTAATTTAAATTAAGTTTTATTTTAACTTTGATTAAAACTGTTAAATCTATCAGTCAATATTTCTATAACTGATTGCTACCATTAAAAACTTAATAACAAATTATTTTAATAGCTTTCAAATAGCTTTAAATATGTTTATAATTAAATTCTTTTTTTTTCTTCTTAAAATACATTTTTTCTTTTTTCCTAAAATCTATTTTTCTTTTAAATCGTTTTCTGAAAATGGTTTTTTTCAAATTTTGCTTCAAAATAAAGCACAACTGCACAGCATTATCAATAAAATCAGTGTTTACTCAATTTATTTTTCATAAAATACCTTACACATGAAAAAAACAAGATTATTAGTAAATAAAAAAATAAGTACATTTGACATCAACTTTAATCCAATGGCCAACATTTTTTCAGCAGATTTAAAGTAGATTGTGTCAGACCCATTATACCTCATGGCGTTATTACACATAATGACATAATCTTCCTAAAACATAATGCATTTAATTTTGTATATATTTTTAAGTAATCAAAAAGAAAAATACCATAGCAGTTGCTTAGAGAAAAAATAGAAGTCAATTTTTTACTTCATTATATATCCATGTGTTTTATGATCTGCTAATAACTGATTTTAAAGCTATTGCCATCTAGAATAAAATTTAATTAACCGCTGATAATAAAAAAAACATCTTCCCTACAAGTTAGCCTAAAAACAGATAATGCGAAACTACCTTGAACATTTCTATAGAAGCATATTCCCCCTGCTCAATTTTGCGTGCCATGGTTTGAAAATCCATTGGTTGCTTAATAATTTTTGAGTAACCAGGGGCAATTAAATCAGTAACAGGGTTTGTAAATATGCCATATACATCTTTTCTAAAGTAAATATAAAATAGAGAAATTTTTTTTTTTTATTTGAAATAAAAATTGATGATAATACTTTTAATGTTAATAAAGAAACACTTTACAACATTAGACAAGAAACCTTTGAAAAAATAAAAACAATTTTTTGAGCTTAACAACAACAACAAAAAAAAATTAAGAAACATTTATAAACATTTTTTATACATAGCTTTTTTTCAAAGCCATTTCGATTTTCCTTGCCACCACTTTTAGCACTTAAAAGGTTCTCCATTTGATTACATAATATTTTGTCATATAAAAGGTCTATGTAGCTAATGTTGCTGCTGTTGGAAATAGAAGTATTTTCATCTTCACAAATCTTACTTAAACTATGCCATTAATTTCACCATGCACAGTAAAAAATATTTTTACCTATTCTAAAAAGCATCAGTTTATATAACACTAAATGGACAAAAACTATATGAAGATTTCTACGTATTTAGTTAGAAGCAGCTTCAGTATTTAGATTAAAGCATCTCACTGCTTATATAGTTTTAAAACTAAAGCATCTACTTGCTTATAAAACTTATACACTTATACATCAGTATATATATAACACTAAATGCACAAAAAATTTATGAAGCTTTTTATCTATTTCAGTTAGAAGCAGCTTCAGTGTTTTGACTGAAGTATCTAATGAGAGAATTCTAGGTAAAATATACCTCTGTAAAGTTCTATGCAAATTTTCTAAACATAAGTGCAATGGTGATATTTCAGCTTCTTTATGAACTTTCTCTTCTTCCTTGTCTCTATTCATGGAAAAAAATCAGAACAATCCTTAAATAAGTAATAACAGTTCAATGTTATTATTTATAAAAAATTTAAGTATTATCAAACTTTATTGCAGCAGAATTTGCATCATTAATCAATTTGATTTTGATTAGATTAATAAACAAACATCAATAGATTTATAATTGAAAAAAACAGACAAGCAATAAATAATACATTCACCAATATCATAATAGATTATTATTATAGTGTTGCTGACTTTGAAAACAAAACTCATGTATTTTATATTTAAAGATTGTTTAAAAAAGAAGAGAAGAATATTTTAAAATAGTAACTCATACTTTGGAAGTTTTATATGAATTCTCTTCACAGTAGGCTCTATCTCTACATTCTCAAAATCTTCATGTTTCTGTTGCTTTCTTTCAAACTATACAAAAGAAAATGCCTAATATTTGCCAATAAATCATCAATGTTACACATCTTGACTTATGATATAACAAATATTGAGTGTGTGTACCTAGATTAAAATAGAGACAAGTTTCTGGATGAACTTGTAAAAATGCACAAAGCACAGAGCATAAAAGATATTTGTTGTCAGTAGAGTGGTTTTTAAAGAGGTTTTTGTGGTTTTAAAGGGTTGTAAGCATTACTACAATATTAATTGAAAATTCCAACTAAAGCTCAAAGAAGAAAATATTTTCTTTTCTATAAAAACTGGAGAAAAGGGAGACAACATACATAATAACGTTTTGTTTATTAAAGCAAAGTGTCAATTATAATGCATTTTAAGAAAAAATATATTCAAACCTTACTGATAAGACAGAAAATATTTGTTTTGTTCCTAGTAAAAGTTTATTTCAAAACAATATAGCTGTCAGAATTTGTATGAAAATAAAAAAAAAAAAAAATTTCAAAACTCCTATGTTGAAAAGTTGTTTTATATCCGCATGACAATATTTAGCAGAAATTGTCTAATTAAACAGTTTTTCTTTATATTTAACAAAAATAAATAAATATTTTTAACAACATTTTTATCTACAATAAAAAAATCTAGAATATTGAACTTGTAATGAAAATTCAGTGCTCTAACTAAACCTTCAAATCTTCTAAATGTTATTTGCTTTATTTGGTAGACAACTAAATCTTTCTTTTAAAAATATAACCAACTGAATTTGTCTCTATCATGAAAAATGCTTTGACTAAATCACTTTAAAAGTGGCCATGTAAAGTAAAAGACAATAACAATTAGCCATGTAAAGTTATTACAGAAAACTATTTTATAGCTAAAACATTTTATTTTGACATTTTTAGGCAAACCATAGTAAAATAATATATTTATAATATTAATTAGCTCTATTGGTTTATCATTTAAACTTTCTTTAAGAAGATAAATACTTTTATTTAGATTGAAGTGTTTTTCTAAGCTGCTTTTCTAATCATGACAAGGATAAAACTTACCTCCTCATTTCTTGCTCGCTTGTGCTTTTTTTTCTTTTTCTTGTGATGCTCATTTTCTGTGTAAGACAATCCTTCTTTTATTCTCTTACTCTTGTGATATAAATCATGATCTCTGGATGACTCTTTTGATTTTTTTTCTTTATCAACTTTCAAAACAAGCCTTGGTAAAGGTTTTTCTTCAACTTAAATTAATAAAAAAAAACAAACTTCACTAAAAAAAAAAGTCAACTATTTTATGTTAAAAAAAAAAAGTATATCATGCTAACACTTACATCAAGAAAAAAAAACTTTGCATAGCAGAAACTCATGGACAGAAAACATACTGAACTTATAAATAGTTTAAGATGCTACATAAACAAAATCTAAAACAAAAAGATGAAGCAAACTCCATACTTAAACAATACACTTATTATGTCAAGGAAAGAAAGAATTAATTTGAGAAGTGCAAATGTTCCAAAAATATAGTGATGTAAGTGAGACAAATTGCATACCAAACTCTTTGCTTAAAACAATTGAATATACATCATTTTGAAAAAATGAGACTTTAAAACTCTGGGAAAATTTTTCTGATTTATATTTAAATTGTTTTTTAAGGGCTAATAATGAAGCATTGAGGTAATTGCCTGCATGTATTGTTTCACTTGCCCATTATTTCTTTTGCATACTGCAATATTTACAAAGAGTTTATTGATAATGGTAAGGTTTCATTTGGGAGTCTACAAGCAAGTTTATGAGCCAATCTTTCAACAGATAAAGCTACATTTAAATTGGGTGTTCTTGGACTTATTTGTAAACCTTTGCTGGTCTCTCAATAAAGTGGTTTTATGCATCTGTAAAGAAAAAAAAAAGAAAAAAAAGAAAAAAAGAAAAAAAGAAAACATCTAGTCCAAGGTAAGATCAGTGTGCTAGGGAATTTTCTCAGTTCGCCATGAACTATTTTCATATAATGATCTGCTCAACTGATCTTTGGAGATGAAATTTCTTAACATAATGAAACGCTGAAATGTTTTGTACCAATTACTATGTATTTAATGTGTTGTGTTGTGAAGTGCTTGAGTAATTTACTTTAGCTGTTTAACAATCAAACAACTAAAGTGAGTCTGTCAGAGAAACAGATGTGGAATACCTCAAAATTGATACAGAAGAGCAGATGTTTATTGCTGCCCAAGTATATGGTCCTTATTCCACTTTGTGTTACCAAAAATTAAAATCAGAAAAATTCTGTTACAGCATTGTATGATAAGTATAATACCAGGAATATTAGAATTCAGAAGCACAAAGGTACTTTGAAATAAGATAAACCTTGAATTTCTCTGCACTTAATCCCATAGGCAAGAAAGATGGTTTAGAAAATTTGTAGGCAAAAGGGTTCAAACACCTGTAAAACCAAGATTGATCATGACATCCAATAGCAGAGCATCTATTATTTTTAAAAAATTAGTTTAGGTGAATTGGGTATCTGTTGATTATTATCCAGTTACAAAAACATTTTTTTAATACCATTACCAAGTTAATTAAATTCTTGCTTGATCATTTAAATGAACATTCATGTTGACAGCCAAACTTATGTTGACGTAACTTTTAATAGAGTTGATTAATTTTTTATTTGAAAATTTGAAAATTTAAACATAATTTAGAATACTTTGTTTTGAATAAAAATTAAATTAGATACCAATTTTCATAATCTAAAATAAAGAAAGGAGTGTAAAAATGCAACAGTGCCTAAAATTTCTATACCTCCTTCTTCATAAGTTTCTCTAAGCCTCTTGCCTTTCCCCATACTCTAATTTTTTATATATATAAAACAATAACAATATATTTACGAGTTTTCACAGGTAGCTAACGGCTTCGCAGTGTTTTGGATTTTACATAACGCTTCGAAAAATAATAATCTAATTTACAGAACGCATTTTTTAAATTCCAGGCAAATATGGAATTTTTGGTATTCAGATTTCCCCGTTTTCCAAAAATACAGACTGGAAAGGTTTTTAAATACCAAGTTGGTCAAAATTTATTACCAATAATAAAAGTTCATCAAATTTCTTAAAAAAATATGATCAATTTTTATTTTTGGTAATGTGATCATTTTTTAAAAAAAAAAGAGATCACTATAAATAGAGCTACAGAATTATTTAATTGGTCGTTAAAAAGTTATTAAAAAAGCTCAATATATTAAGAAGCTTTTTAAAGTTCTTTTTTAACTTGTAATTATCTGAGAATAACTATTAACATATATTTACCTAAACAATAGTTAGGTAGTCATTGCATACTGATATTAGATAGTACTATATTGAGACAAGAAATGGCCGATTTTTAATTTTCAGGAAACAGAAAGCTTACCTTAGTTGACAAAATTTATGTCAACATATATTAAAGCAAATCGCTTAATTTCTTTTTTTTGGATTACTGATGAAAGCCAAAATGATACTGTTGTCTTAGTCAAAGCAATGTTTTATTAAATTTATGATCTATATATACAGAAATGACATAAAATAAAGCAATCAATTTTTGCACCCCTCCCTCATCCGAATAATTAAACCATAAGCTTGTGTATGTGGTTATTGTTTAACTATCAATTATCTTTAGGAGCTTTGATAAAATGCTCACATCATGTTTTAAATACATTAGGTTCAAAGTTATTTGTCTTGGCTTCATATCTCTTGCAGTCAATTGTCGATGGTAATTATTTTGTTAGAACATTTTTGTAATAATATCAACTTTTTTGATCTATGCAAAGTCCAAACAAGCTCCAACTCTGACATTTGTTTGAAACGTGCGAATTTATCAATAGCTTCATAATCTAACTATCCACTGGATACTTTTGTTTTAGATCAGGAAACATCTAATCAATATATATAAAGTTGAAATTTCTTAAATATGTGTTCTTAAATCTTATGTTCAAAATTCAGTATTTGTGGATAAATCCCTTTTCGCTTTTAACATGGATTGTAACCAGTTACCATTAAGAACCAGTAAAAACCGTTTAGGTTACTAAAGCTTGTTAGATTTTTTTATTTAAATGAGCAAATGATTAAATCAGATTTCTTATTTAAATAAACAATCATTAAATTCTTTAAGCACACTCACAAAAATTATCAAAAAATCTGTATAATAAAAGTGTTTTCGATTGGGGTAGATTGTCCGTAGAGCTTATGTCACTAATTTTGATATTATCCCATTAAAACACTCAATTAGTCTGTTTTTCACTGGGAAATGGACTAGTGGAGCACTTTTATCAGAATGATCATAAACATGCATGTCAAGCAAAGAAAATAGGCTGTTAAAACACTTTAAGACCGAAGAAGAAGTATCAGGGCAAGGAAAAGCAAATGGGAATCGTGTTTCATTCTTGTAATGCTTGGGTGGCACAGAGCATTATGAAGCTTTGCTAACTTTATTTTATTATCACTTATATACAAAAAAATCGGTTTTATGCTTTGATTGTTTGATAATTTTTGAGTTAGTAAAGCGAACCACGAAGATTGTGTTAAACAATCAGCTATTTAGTTATACTTACCTGGTCGACACTGTATGTCGTAGCTGTAGCAACCAAGTTTAGTCCACCATTGCGGAATTTTATCGTTTTACTTTTGCCTCAATTGTTCCTGTTGAACATAAATGAAGTAGTTTGTTAATTGGTCTCTAAGGTAAAAAAATGCTTCCACTTCCGCAGAATTTCTTCAATCTTGTATGCTTTTTTTCAATAGTCGGCTGGTGCATTTTACATTTGTTTAGAGGTTTCGAGAAGAAGGCTATTAGCTGTCCATTTTGATTTAATGTTGCAGGTAATAAAAAATTATATGCGTCTGTTTCGAACGCAAAAGGGATTGCTTCATAAATTCTTTTTAGGACAGTAAAATTTATTTGCAACATCGTTTTTTAGTAGTTTAAAAGATAGCTGATTAAGTGGGAATGTTGAATCCTGCATTAACAGACGAACCTTTGCAGAATGATAAGGAATAAACTTTGAGTAGTTGGAGAAGAGAACTACATTTCTTTTTAATGTTTTACCATTTAACGGTAAAGGCAAACTTAGTAGTGGTTGTAATCTCTCTAGGTCTGGATTTATACTATGATGAGATACAACATAACCATTTATTGAATTAACTGAAATAACACATTTACTGCTGTTTAAGTAAGCTTTTTTTCCTCTGCTGCTTTATATAACTTCTTTAAATTAAACTCGTATTCAGCTTTAGTCATACCTGCTACCGTAATATTATTCAAATACGTGTAGTTATTTTTTGAAGAGTTATCAATTATAAATTCGTCGATTTTCCGTTGAAAAACAGTGACGGCATTCGCTGGACCAAATGACAATCGAGTAAATTGATATAATTTGCCATCAGCTTTAAAAGTCGTTTATGGTTTGTATTTTATTAGAAGTGATCTCTGATGATAGGCGTTTGAAAGATCAGGAGTACTGAAAAAGTACTTTGAAAATTCGTTAATCTGGTTGTCTATTCTAGGTAGAGGAAAGTCTGAGGAAGGAAAACGGAAGAAATCATTAACATAAACTTTAAGTTTTACACGAGTCAAATATTTAATGTATTTGATCAAAGAACACAAGGTGGATACACAAGTACAACTGCATGAAAAATAAATCAGTCTCACCATTGAAGTAAAAAACTATTTTCACATTAACAACCAAAAATTCAATTTTAACTTCACTGATAAAACGATTTTTTGTAAAATTATAACACTGATAAACGAAAGTTTAATAGGTAAAGTACTCAGCAATTCTGCAACTATTTTTTGATTTTTACAAACAAATCAAGAGCAAAAAGATAACTGGTAAAACCTGTTTTAGAGAATCAAGACTAAGAGGTTGAAACAAAGGCATTGAACGAACTTGAAGATAATATCCATTGTCTTTTCTAAAACAACATCTAAATAATTTTCTGAAAAATTTTTAAAAAGAGAGTTTTGGGATAAAAAGAAAAAGGGATTTTGACAAAAAAAGGCAAAGAAATTGAAGGAAATGGATATTTTCATAGAGAAAAAGAAGGCTTTTAAAATCAAAATAGATTGAATATAGAAAGACACTTTAGCCATGAGTCCAAAGGTGGTAATATTTTTGAGTTTCTTTTGATTACATATTATGATATGTAATCTAAATGTTAAAAGAATATCCTTGAGTTTTATCTAAGAGTGTTTGTTAAGTAAGACGAGAAAGAAAACAAGTAAGCATCATTACCATTTTTATTTCGATTAAGAACTTATTATATTGTTATTAAGTTTATTAAGATTTTCTTGTTAAGTTTTACGTAGGTCAAAAGTATTAGAAGTCGAGGAGTCTACCGTTACACTCACCATAAACGAACTACACCCACACATTACTGAAGGGAATCTAGCAACCCAACCATAAACACCCAAACGCCTTAACATAACAAAACAAAACAAACATATTCCCGAAAGACTAAACATATCTCTTGTCTAAACAAATATCCACACTCGCAATAGATATCGAGGTCTGAATCGTCCAAAATAAAATTTCGAATTTGTCATATTATCAATGCTAAAATACGGAGTTTAAATCAAAGCAAACCTTCTATTTTTTCTTTATAAAATCAATTACAGAATACTTAAATAGCAGAAAGTTTGTATCTGGGTCGATTTTGGGGCAAGAAATCCAAATATAAGTGTTTAAAGTACTGCATAAGTTGAAACTTTATGTAGTTGGTGTGAAAAAATAATTTCAATAAAGTGACCCACATTTCATAAACTTACCAATATTCCCGATTAGTCAGATTTTACCTCAAAAATTTAACTTTTCATGATTAAAATTATGCTGATACCACTTTGTCGATCTTACCTTACTTATATGCTGATGAAATCCTTGGTCTAGTTTTTATGAACAGTTTAGCAATATCTTTTGAAGGAATATTTTCCTCTTTTGTTGGTTAGTAGCCAATATTTTTTCCTCTTTTGTTGGTAGTAAATTGCAAATATCACTTGCAACATTATTCGTAAATCTTTCCAAAGATCATAAACCCAAGTAACTCACTCTGGAGGGCAAAAACTGTAATCACTGTAAATGAGTAATTGTATTAGAGAAAATATTTTATTGACAACAAAAGATCAAGAAATTTACTTTTACAAAGGGACCATTATTGATATTGTTGACTGCTGTTGTTACTATTAAACCCAGGGTTTGCTTTTAGTTTGATTGATTAAAAATGCTTATTTTAATCAAACTCGATAAAAGTTTGTGGGATTTTACTTTTTATTACATACACAAGTAACAAAACTAAAAGAAGTTTATATAATAGACAGTGATATTAGGCAGGGACGAATATTCGATAACGGGTGAGAACTTTTGTACTTATTTTAATATTCGTACAACCCATATGGGTTTGTAGTTTTAATTTGGCTAAATCTGTTTTCTCTGGCTCTAACTGGACCTTATGCTAAACAAATACAAAATAGTGAAGGTCAAAGCTTATGCAACAAGTATTTGTGGTCAAACCTTTACATTCACAACTTTTATTCTCCCAATATTATGAAACAGGTTAATGTCTTTTATACTTAACAAACTGGTTTCGCTAGAATTTGTTGAAGATATTAATACAAAGTAAAACAAACAAAAATTAATTTTTAAAATTAGATAAAAATTATTATTTTTCGTTATTGTTATATAATAATAAAAGTAAACATTTACTTAATTTTTTTGACAGCTGATAGACTAAGATTGCTGGTGAGGGTCTGATAATGTCAATACATTCTCACAAAAAAATATATGCCATGCTGTTTGGCTCAAGTCTTTGCAAGTCTGAAGATTCTGTACATTCCTCAGAACAATTATTGCTAGAGAATTTATTCTTTAGAAGCTGCTTTGAATAGTCTGGATGTAAAAGATGTTTTCCAAATTTTTCTCAATATCTTTCCAATGTTTTCAAATGTGGTTTGAAATTTGAATGAAGAGCTTGTTTATTCACAAATCAGGCCTTATCAATATTATGTTAAATTAACTCTGTTGGAGGTTTAACTTTCTTTCAATGCATTTTTTCCTAAAGCTTTTTATATATAATTTCACTGATTAAAGTTTGTTTGCATTAAAATGGATTGATTTAGGACATTCGTTCCTGGAATCAGAATCAGTTTCTCCATCATGAAAAACCATATAACAACATTTATGTAGTCATACAAAAAAAAAAATCCGTCAATCTTTTGCCATCTATTCTTTTCCTTCTTCTTTGAGTTCTTTCAAATTCAATGTCTCGTTCATTGAAATTTCAAATTTCTCCTTTCAAAGAGTCACTAACTATAACATTCATTTTATATCCCCACCCAAGCTAGTGGTTTGTGAGGCTTCTAGACACTTATTGTTATTGTTAATTGAAAAATTATTAAATACAAACTTAAACTTAAAATTTTAAATTTTGCGTTAGCATTTACTGATTTTTCAAAGATCCATGAATTACAAAAGAAGGTCATGTCTAATTGAAAAATTAAAAAACTTATGCTAAAAGAAAATGAAAAGTTATTTTGTTGATATCACTAAAAAAAATGTCAGCATTTAAAATTTGAGAGTTGCATCTTCTTTAAAAATACAACATGACTTTCGGTTTATTTACTTTTAGTCTTTTTTTATAACATTTTTTAAAACTTTTATAACTATTTTTTTAGACTTTTTAATTAACATTAGTTGTATTTTAATAAATAACAAATTAAATGGCTTGAATACGCTGTTTTTGTGGTGATCATTCCTGCGATTCGAAATATGTGTATAGTATTTTGCAGAATAAACTAAAGCGGAACAAAACAAAACCACGAGCTATATAAGATTTAATTTGAAATGGCACATTTTCTATCAGTGAAAACCTTAGAATCAGATGATGAGGAAATAAAAGGTTTTGAGCTTGACGAAAGTGATGACGAAGAAGAAAATTTAAAATCTTCGAAAAAGGTTTACTGTTTGAACAAGTCAATAAAAATTTCTTAATTGAACTTATTCTAATTTTCTGGAACTTAATCAATAATAAATGTTTTGATAAAATTGACGATAATACCGATATCATGATGCATACCCATTCAAAAACTGCATCATGTAAAATTTAAACATCGCTATCCATATATTTTTATTCTAAGACATTCATAATTATGATGTTTAAACTAATTTAAGTTAAAAAGTATATGCAGTTCTTGATTGAGTTAAGTTTAAACAAATTAAAGTACGTTTTTATAATGCATTAAAACAATACAATTACATTGAATAAAGTTTCTCTTTAATCTCAAAAAAAATAATTTTTTTTATAGCATTTAAAATTTAGTTTGATTAAGTTCAAGTAGGCAGAATTGTAGAGCAAATCTTTTAAATAAACTCTGCTCTGAGCATATTTTTCTAGTTGTGGATCTCTGCTCCAAGTTCCATCAAATTTTGTAATGTAAATGTACTTACTTTTAAATTTACACTAGTTTATTTAATTGTAACAGAAAAATTACAATACTCTATGATTTCATCATCTTCACTTTTCTCATGATTCACTCTGTAAAGTAATATTGATGCATCCAAATGTCTCTTTCACTTTATTTCAAAGGCCAATCATATTTTTAGAGCTGAAAACACAACGCTTGACTTGTAGGGATAGTTGTGTCCAGACAGACATTTAATTTTAAGGTAATGTTTCTGATAACAAACTAATCCTTGCATGCAATTGCATTGACTCATTTGCACTCAGTGAGGATAAAATTGCAATCACTGGATATAATTCACTTGATGAAATTTCACTTTTATTTAAAAAAAACCTCTTTTTTAACTATATTTTTCCAAAAATCTACTACTTTGCTTTTCCTAATCTACAGACACTAACAAGATTCTGATGTTGAGAATCACTATAAATATTTTGCAGAAAAAAATACTTTCTTCCCAATTACCATAGATTTTGAAAATCCAGCAGCATTTTCACAAGAATGTCTCAAACTTCTCCCATTTTTTCCATAAACATTCCTTTTATGATATTCTAAGTTTAATGTGTCAAAGAAGTTTAGTTTTATTAACTAATAATTAAATTTCATATTGCAAATTGTAAAGTGTGAATGAGCTTTATCTTTATATCTTCATTTACAAGTTCAGAAAATTAACTTAAAATTAGAAAAATTAGGATTTGAATTTTGAACCCTATTAGCACCCAAGTTGTTTTCTAGACATTCTTTTACTATTAAATTTGTCTATGCGTTTGATAATAGGTTGTTATTAAAATCAACAAACAATTCACTTTCAAAGCTCAAGTCATCTTTAATACATTATTAACATGTATAAATGTGTTATTTCAGTTAGATTTGTCAGAAGAAAAATTTTTGGATGTGTATTTTCTTTCTTTTTTTTTGTTGTTGTAATGACAGGCATATTGTTTGATCATGTTTGGACATTGACTTTTAAATTTTTTTAAGACTTTGATTTTGATGAGTGCCTCTATTTTGTTTTAAAGTGTTCTTCAATTTTTTTGCCTTACTTTTCAGTAGAAGAAATTACCAAACAGATATTAGCTTCCTGAATCATGGAACACTAAGGTTTAGAGCCAATCACCATATTTTATTTAAAACCTATGCCTTTTTATAAAATGTAAGTTAATGACTTTTAAGGAGATCATTTCTACAAAGTTTTGCTCATCAAGTTCTTGATCTTTTTTTGCTTAGGTTAAAATATTTCAACAAACATTTATCAATCATTAAATTACATTTCCCTTTCATCACTCACATTGTTCTCAATTTTTCCTGTTCTCTTTATCTTGTTTTTCAAGTTTAAATTTGTTTATTTCATGATAAAAACTTAAAAAACATCTTCCTTAGAGATATTCTATCATTATTTGATTGTTAAGCCATTCTAGTTTTGAAAAAAAAAAAAAAAAAAAAAAAAACTAAATAGATTATTAAAGCTCAAAACCATAAGATTGGTAAACTTACTTTAAATAACAGATGATAATTTATGATAATAATTTTTCAAATGCTAAGAAAGTGCGGAAAAACTTTTTCTTGAATCTAGGTGCTCTATATTTTATATTTTAAATATAATATTTTTATATATTTACATTATTAAAAAGTCTACCTAATAACTGATACACTAATATATTTAAAGAAAAAAATAGATAATATAAAAAAATCCCCTAAAATTTTGATAAATAACAGAAACACTACTGCTTTTGTTTTACAAAGGGAAAGAAGAAAATTAGTTTGAAAGAAGATTTTGCTACTGATTTCAAATTTGATTTTGATAATGGTGCATTGCAGCAACCATGGAAGATAAATAAAAACATTAAAACAAGTGCTAAAGGGCAGGTAAGTGTATTAAAATTCAATCAGCAATTAAATAATGTTTGTTTAATTATTCCCATCAGCTTGATAAAAAAGATTTTCATCTTTATTATTTGTTAATTAACAATTGAACAATATGTTTTATCATTTAAATATGAATAAAAAATGCAAGTTCTTAATTTTTTTTTTTTTGTTATACGTCAGAAAGTCTACTTGTAATAAAAAACTTTTCTATTTTCTTTTTTTGTGAGTAAGGATTCATCAGAAGTTATTGAAGAGCAAATAAAAAAAAAGGTTCAACAGCGTAAGGTATTAAAATCAAGAGTTTTGGTATTTTTTAAATTATAATAGAACTAATTAATGTAATCAGTTATAGAAAGAAAGTGTTAAAGTAGTTTCTTAGATGTTGGCTGAATTATCCATTTAATTAGAAAAAAAAAAAAAAATTAATGAAGCTGGCATTTATCTATTATTCTAGCTAGCATTAATTTTTCATTAAACAGTTTATCAAAATAACATATATAAATTATACCAATAACATAATGAGAAGTTATAAAAATTAACTGAAAGTTGAATGTTTTGATATGAGGTCTACAATCCTCACAAGCATCTAAGAACTCCAATCCCTATGAAGAACAAAATAAAACCAGCTAGGCACAGGAAGAGAATTTTTCAAAGATTAGAAACTATTTTATGTTGTTTTAAATTAATACAAAACAGTTGAGAAACATAAACTTTTGACAGTCATAATTTTAAACTTTCTTATAGCTGTTGTTGTTATTTATTTCTTATTTTAAATAATTTATTACTGGTTTTTCTTAATTTAATGCAGCTAACATTGATGTTTAAGAATTCTATTATTTTAAAATATTATTTAATAAGTTTGGCTCATCTGAAATCAAATTTAATGAAGTGGCAGATATTAAACTGTGTCGAATTCTCACACATCCATGCTACTTTTGTATATGAAATTGGTTTGTCCTTTCAAGGAAGCTAAATCAAGAACCCTGTATGAGAGAAGACTATAAAAAGTACTAAGAGTTAGGGAAGAATACTGAAAAGGGAAAAGTAAAGAAAATGAGAATACTAAGAAAAAGGATTATTGAACTTCTGTTCAACTTTCCTCCTTTTATAAAATCCTTGTATTAATCCTCTTTTACTTTCTGATGTCAATACAATCACAGTTGATCTTAGAAGTTCACCTGAAATGCACTTAGTTAAAGGCTCTACATACTGCACAATTAAAGTTACAGAAAGATTCTGAGCTGAAGGATATAGTCCATGAGTTACAGACATTTGTTAAAAAATCAGAGTTTGTTATGACCATTTAATGCCTCTATTTCAATTATTTAAAAATCTCTAGTTACAACACTTTGGCTTCTGAACATTAGAGTCAGGGTCTGGATGCATGATCTTTCTAACCATAGAGAATCAAATTTATTATATTTTTTACATGTATCATCTATTATAAAACTCATGTGAATTTAGTTGAGGACTTTGATTGGACTATTACAGTAGAAGTGCATAACATTTAAAATCAGGTTGCACCTTCCACTTAACCAATTAGAAAGGTCTGTCATATCTCAAAAAAGTTATGCTTAAGAAAAGGTAACTATTATCATTATTATTTGTTAGATCAACAAACTGCATAATAAACATAAAAGGGTTTTGGTTTTTTTTTAAAAATCCTAAAAGTGAATATGTTTTGATATGGTTTCAAAAAGTTTTATATTTTACAACAGTGAGTATTCGACTAATCTTTCCTATATCAACTCACTAAAGCTCTTTATTTTTACCCATCATAACAGATTTACAGTGCCATCTATTACTGATAGCATGGTGTTCCACCTTCTGAAAGCATTGTCTATTTGTCACATTAAATATACAAGGGAAAATAGTGTTAAATTATTATTCATTTCAACAAAAGTTTTTTTTGATAAAAAAAAATTAGTTTCCATAAAAAATACTTTATAGCATTAATTATTCCATCCAGATAGAGATAATGACTTCTGCAAGCTAATAACTGCCAGAAAAGTGTTTTAGTAAAAAAAAAAAAAGAAATTTTAATTTATGTATATATACATTTCTTAATTAATTTTTTAAAACAGAAAAAGAAGGATGGTAAATCTGCAAAAGTTACAGAGAAAGAAGAGAATGGTAGCCAGATTAACAATGAAGAAGAAATAGAAGAACAACATGAAGAGCAAGATGATGATAGTGAAGATAATGAAGCTAGTGATCAGAGTGATGTAGAAAGTGAGGTAAAACTTAAAAGTGATTTTGTTAATGTTGATAAATAGAAAGAAATTTTTTTATTAAGTTTTTTTTTGAGTTATAAATTTTTACGAGTTTTTATTTTTAGGTTAATGGTGGTGATGATAGTAGTTTTTTTACTCATGCTCCTCCTCAAGTGCATCGTGAGTTCATTCAAATGAACCTTTCCAGACCTTTACTGAAGGTGCGTAATTTCTCAGTGAATTTTCATTTATGAAAAATTAAAAACAGCCTTTCTTGTTTATATATCTTTATGATTGAATGACTTCTCAATGAAAAATTTAAAACTAAATGAAAAATGCATTTGGTAGTTAGCAGTGTGTTACCCAGGAATAAAATTTATACAGTGTTATCATAATATTGGGAATTTTCTTTCGGCTGTCGAGCAAAAAAAAAAAAAAAAAAAAAGGTCCTTCATTTTTTGGTTTAGTGAAAATAAAAAGTCTAAAATAAAAAACAAATAAAAAAACAAGCGAAATGAAAAATCTAAAGAACAACTGACGTCAATTAAAAAATAACGCATTTTATTTCTTTTTAAATAAATTGCTACGCTTTTTAAAAGGCTTTGAATTGAATGATTTGCTACGCTTTTTCTTTTGTAAATAAAGTAATTGTTTTCGATCATCTAAATTATTTTCTTCGTTTACTAAGTATTTCTACGTTTCTTGCGTAACACTTAAAATCTAAGTCTGTTAATTAAAGGTCGTTTTATTTAAATGATTTTATGTACTTTTGGGAAATTTTGAAAATTTGGGAATTCCGCGTTATATGCGGTGCCATCAGGCTAGTTAACACCCTGGTTAGGTGATGAAATAACTAAAATTTGTATTTAACTTGAAATGTAGTAAAAAGAACATAGTAATATAAATGTATATATATTAGGGTGGGGCATAAAACACCAAAGTCAATAAAAAAATACCATAATAATTTTTCTGGTTCCTTTTGATATGTGTATTAAAAAAATGTAGTTTTTTTTTATGGGTACCCCTATGGTCGGTCCCAGCAGTCCGAAAATTACAAAACTTATATTTTTTGTAAATAGGGTCACTTACAAATATTTTAAAGATATCTTAAGGGTTATTTTTGTAGCCTGATATATCTATTTTTAGATTCTGTTTTGTTTTAATGCAAAAGATGATGGAAGTGGTCAGCCCTACCCATTTAAATACATGATGTTTATATTTGGGAGGTAGGGGGGGCGTATATATATTTTTTCCTATGTATTTTGAATAAAAAATATTTTTATATTGCATTTCTTTTTTAAAGAAAAATTATTTTAAAGTTTTCAACCAAGATTTTTTTTCTGTTGTCTGAAATTTTAGTCGATGATCTGCAACAACTAATAAATTAGCTTGGCTATCTTCTTTGTTTCTAAAAGTTTCAATGAAGTCTTGACCAAGTTTATTAGCACGTTCTGATACAATATTCTGAATTCAGTTTTTAACCAGCGGAAGCCATACTGAAATCACTTAAAAAGCACAATTGGTATTTAAATGAAAGATTTGTGGTTATGTGTCTTGCTGATAAATGTTTACCTGTAGATCAGCTACAAAAATTAGCTCTTAAATTAGCTCAAACAGCAAAGTCCACCAGTTATAAGATGGGGAAACTGAATTCCAAAATTTTTACTGAGAATGAAAAAAAAAATAACAAAAAATATTGAAGATTTTATTGGTCCTAAAAGCTGGTTTTTATTTGATTTATTAAAAATGACATTACATGAGACAAAATGGCTTAAAATCAGTTCATCAAACTGGGAAAAACTTTTGGGTTTTATTAGATTTAAAAATTATGTCACTGGTCTTCTAGTTGTAAATGATAGTGCAGAACGTGCTAATAAACTTGGTCAAGACTTCATTGAAACTTTCAGAAACAAAGAAGATAGCCAAGCTAATTTATTAGTTGTTGCAGATCATTGACTAAAATTTCAGACAACAGAAAAAAAATCTTGGTTGAAAACTTTAAAATAATTTTTCTTTAAAAAAGAAATGCAATATAAAAATATTTTTTATTCAAAATACATAGGAAAAAATATATATACGCCCCCCCTACCTCCCAAATATAAACATCATGTATTTAAATGGGTAGGGCTGACCACTTCCATCATCTTTTGCATTAAAACAAAACAGAATCTAAAAATAGATATATCAGGCTACAAAAATAACCCTTAAGATATCTTTAAAATATTTGTAAGTGACCCTATTTACAAAAAATATAAGTTTTGTAATTTTCGGACTGCTGGGACCGACCATAGGGGTACCCATAAAAAAAAACTACATTTTTTTAATAC